>NC_140584.1:941551480-942063980 GCF_964204655.1 Triturus cristatus
TTAGGACTTTGGCTCGGTGATCCCGCATTGCTGGCTCAATAAAGTGCAAAGTGCAAAGGTGATAGTTATTCGGTTGTGGACCAACTCAAGTAGTAGAGTGTGTCACTTTTGATGATGTCCAAAAATTCACTAACCAACCTTTATAAAGTGCATGTGCTATAACAATCCTAAACTACGGGTCGTCATCTCTCTCGACTGCCCTGCAGTCTAAGTGCAACACCTAGTTAACCGGTTATTAGCCTCCATAAGCAAAGTTGCTAAAACCTAATGACTCAAGGAAAATAACCTTTGTAAAGTGCTAGTGCTCTCATTTCTTTCTTTTTCACCCATAACTATGAACCATGCAGAATAAAACATAAGCAGAGTTGCTAAAGCCTAATGGCTCGAGAAAAATGATCTTTATAAAGTGCTAGTGCTTTAATTTTTTTCTTTTTCAACTATAACTATGAGCCACGAGGATAAAAACCAGGGATAATTGTCTCCTTCCCAAATACTGTTCTAGAGCGTGTGGGTGCATGTGCAAAAAATCCAATACACTATATTAAGTATTCAGGTTTTCACTGCACCATTTCCAATTCTATGAGTCGTTACGTGATCACTAACACATCCCAATTCACTTAAAGTGCATGTTGCCAGGTTTTCACATACACCTGTGAGAAACTCAAATATCTGATGCCATCTACTGGTACAAGTTGCATTTACTCCATTGCTCCCTTTTCCCTTATGTCATCCCTGAAATTGTGCAGGAGAATTTTCTAAAATTATAAAATATACAAACATCCTTTACATAATTAGTCTTAAATTCCTTGTATAGCTCACATCGATACCCAAAATGCATGCTTGCTTCATCTTCCTTCCCTCACTCACACATGTGTGAGTGGACTCGACACGTTTTTAATCAGTTTTTAATCAGAGTACTATGGTAACTATGAGTGAAGGCAGGGAGTGTGGGTATGTTAAAATAACCTCTCAAACCTAAAATGATTTTTAATGATATAGATTTAGAGGCTGGTTTAAAAATAAAAATGGCTAAAATTACTTCACTGTGCACCAACATCACCACCGGGAGGGGGGGGGGTTCTTTTTTTCTTTTGGGGGGTAGGGGGTGAGAGTGGAGTTGAGGTTAGGATCTTGCCTGAAGACCTTCCTCAGGGGTTTGATATTTCAAATCTAGCATCTTATACTTTGACTAGGGGGATTGATATGATCCTAGGGTTGTATGAAACTGAGACCCACATAGCTGACTGTTTTGCAACCCCGGGGCCTGCGCCCCCTTACTGTACTCATGAGGTCACTGATGTTTTTATTTTTCTATGCTTAATAAAATGAATTTTGATTAAAAAAATATAAATGGCCTATGTCTTTCAGTTGGTGGATTGCTTTTAGGTCGGAGAATGTGATGGGGGGGAATACACCCTTCTCGAGATGGTGTGGGTAGTATATACCGTTTTCTATCCATGTCTCGTAGGTAAGACTTTTCCCCTTATATTTGATCCTGCTATTTGCCCACAATGATTCTGACTTGGACCCTTTGATGTTAACCTCCATTTTCTTGTCAACTTTTTGGAGTGCTATTTTTGTGTTTTTAAAGATCGGTTTAGATGTGTGTGAGTATGTGTTTGCCGTTAGTAGGGCTATTGGGCTCAGGTTGTTCAGAATGGCCTTCTCGACCTGTAACCATACCGGTGTGTAGTCGGGCGCCGGGGCCACCCAATGCGTTCCCTGTTTTGCTAGGAAGGCTTGTTGGAAAACCTTGAAATCTGCTAGGTTCACCCCACCCTGGGGTTTCGTTAGTCTCAGTTTCTTAATACTAATTCTGGCCTTCTTACCGCGCCAGAGGAATTTGGGGAGCATATTATCTGTTTTCCGGTGGAAATCGTCCGTGAGAAAGAGCGGGAGCATGCTTATCAGGTAGTTGATCAGCGGCATGATCATCATTTTTATCGTTTCCATTCGTCCCCACCAGGTTATGAATTTCAGGGACCAGGCCTCTAAAAGGTTCTTAACTTTTTCTAATAGGAGTTTTTCATTGTGACGTAGGGTATTGATCAGGTCGGTACCCAAATGTATTCCTAAGTATTTGATGTATCCCGTCTGCCAAGTCAGTCCCGAGTCCCCTAGGGTGTCTCTCGTGCAGTATATGTTTAATGGTTTACATCCGGATTTTTCATTATTTAGTTTATACCCTGATAGTTTGGAGTATTCTGCTATTGTGGTCATCAGAGCCTTTATCAAGGGCTTTGGTTGCTCTGTTATTATCAGAATATCATCCGCGTAGGCCCTTGATATCAACCCCTTTTATGCTAGCATTTAATTTTATGTCCTGGATGAGGGGTTCGAGGGCCAGAAGGAAGAGTGGCGGTGAGAGTGGGCATCCTTGTCTGGTTCCTTGCTGCAATTTGAAGGGGTCCGAGAGTGAGCCGACAAACCTAGCTAGCACCCAACCCTCGATCTTCAGTTATGTAGCAAACATCAAAAAACTAGGACATCAAGTCTCGCTAATATACAAGCTACTACGCCTGAAAACCACCAAACTTAATGCCACAACAACTGAATACTGGGACAAACAGATCCACCCCCTGCTAAATGACCATGAGTGGAAAACTCTGTGGGCCTCAGCCACGTGAAATAAGATCACCCCAGTCTTAGCACAAGCAAAATTCTGGCTACTCCACAAAACCTTCTGGACCCCAGAATGCCTAGACACACTAGGTCTCAGGAAGGACCCCCTCTGCTGGAACTGCAACATAGAGAAGGGGGACCTAGCGCACCTTATCTTCCACTGCCCCAACACTCAAGGTATTCTGGGGAAGGGTATTTGATTTCATAGACAATGTGTTTAAATGCAAACTATCGAGGGAATTCGCCTCCCTCACCACTGCGTTTATGCGAACTGATCTCTTCTCTGAGAGAGAGAGAAGGAACTAATGGACCTACTACTGACAGCGGCGGTTAAACTGGTGCTAACCAACTGGAAAGACCCAAGCAAAACTAGCTACAAAGGATGGATCAACTGGGTCACCCACCTCAGAGTAGCAGACCGCATGGCACTGCAACACTCGCCCTGGAAAGCGTCAAGGGGGCTGTGGGAAACTCTGGACAGGTACCTAGACCCATACGAGCCTCCATAGCCAACGTACCCTAACTTCGAATGTACCGACCAAAGGCACAAGCCACAGGACAAGTATGAACCCGGGATGACTCGAAAACGAACTCAATAACCTCGAGATGATATAAACGAAATACAGTCGATATATCAGACCCTAATGTTAAGCCAAGAATGTATACCTTTCAACTTGCCTGTCCTATCCCCTTCCTCTCTTCCATTTCTAACTTTTCTGTCCTTTCCTCCTTACATCTCCTTCTCTATCAAAATCTAACCAGCAACAGGGTAACCGCGTATACAACAATGTACTAACGTTCTATGTCAGCTGTGGCTAACCGTGCAACAGAATTTGTGATTGTATACAGTATATAAAAATAATAATCTAAAAAAAAAATGGCGACACTCTTAGGTTTTAATGAAACTAGGTGTCTATTCGGTCGAAATATTTCAGCGTTTGCATCTTATAGTGCTTCTGTACTCAACAATTCGTGTGCCTACTTATCTAATCGTAATACCTATATATTTGAGGTTGCATGGACATATCAGATAGATAACATGCTTGGTATTGCAATTTGTGTGTTTTCTTTTTCTCGAGGGGTAGGTAATCCAACATGCTCCAACCACTTTTCAGGTGACGTGCATGCCCACTAAGGTACATACCTCGGTTACAATTGGGTCACGTGAATCGGCACCATGTAATCTTTAGCGCCAATCACAGACAGTTGAAAAACCAGGAAGTAAATACTCCATTCTAACATCTAGAGAGACAGGGACACTGCTTGAGTGATGAGCGGACCCGTACCCATGGCGAAGTAAGATAATCGTGTACTTACCTAATTTCTAAATCGAACGGAAGCACCAAATCGGGAGTAAAGTTTCTAAATGTTGATGTGCCCATTTTTTCTAGTGTGTGACTACAAGGACGGTCCATTCCTGAAACTCCCTATGATGTAGGTAACCTTTATTAGCCACTTGTTGTTGTTGACAGGTGTATTACACCTTTGTCTGTCCAATGTTTGCTTGTCGTGTGTAACTGACACTATGATTTGTCACAAGATAAAACACGAAAATGAGTTTGCAACATTACGCACATAAGAACGGGTGCACATTAAGATATGGGTACCCAGATATTTAATTATGAAATTCTCTTGTTTCAGCTTTGACCTTACGAGGAAAAGGTCCTTCAAGTATGGTCTGTACAAGAATGTGCATGCCTTTTGAATACAATATAAATTGCACAAAGCTGATAGGCTGCTCACTATAATTAGCAGGGTAAACCAAGGTCCTGACGAAAGCCAAATGACCTTTAGAGGCAGTTTAATTGGCTGAAACAGGTCGATCAAATAAACACCTAGAACCATTCAAACCTACGAGTGTCGCCATTTTTATTTTTAATCTAGCCCCTAAACCTATACCATTAAAAATTATTTCATGTTTGGGAGGTTATTTTAACATATCCACACTCCCTGCCTTCACTCATAGTCACCATAGTACTCCACTTACAAACGCGTCGAGTCCACTCACACATTTCATATGTGTGAGCGAGGGTCCAATGATAAAGTATGCCATGGGTGGTACCTGTGGGTGAGGACCCTAATAAGATATATATATATTTGTATATGTATTCATAAAAACTCCTTTCTATATCCAAAAACAAATAGGTTTCATAAATAGATCTTAGATAAATGTAAGGTGAACACCGATTTACCTGGGTCCGTTACTTACCAGTTTCAGATACACAACACACATGCACTTTAAAAAACTCATGGTATCTCCTCTCTTAGTTTGTTGAAGCATAGGAATTGGGAAGATGAGGGTATACCTACCAGAAAGACTTCTCACTCCTTTAGTTGTGGCACATATTAACAAAGCTACAATGGTGGCTGGGAATGTGGGCGCACTCAACTTGTTCCATATGAATGTAAATGCACATCTATCCTGTACACTACTTGTCCATATAACCTTTGGTGCTCTGGAGGAGGAGGAGCCACCTGATCTTCCTCAAATAGAGGAAATCCAAACGGAATTAAAATGTTCTCCGAGCACACAAAAAGTTTTCAGGTCAAGGTCGTGATAAACAGTTTTTTATTCCAACATACAATTTCGCCCTTATTTTCAGATTCTCCACTTGCCAACACGAGTTTCATCTTTACACTGTAGGCATAACAGCAGATTTCTTCAGGGCTATAACAGCTATCCTGTGTGGTAACGGGAGTCCTCTTAGTAGGAATATCACACTTTCTATTCTATTGTGATGACCCTGCACATCGGTGGTACTAGCAATAGAGGTTCTGTAGTAACAGTGGGAGGAGAGACAAAGTCAGTGTCTGGTGAGGTTTCCAAACTACTGGCATCTACCAGATCCTCATATCTGTTCTCCCCTGGTTCTTCACGGGGGTGATGGAAGCCATAAGGGTCCTCAAACTGTCGCCATCTCCAGGCCAGTAAAAGGAAAAAGGTACTGGCTCGGTCTTGAAGGGCATGGAACTGGTTAAGTTAAAACATCCATCCGGCTCCGTATCGGAGACTGGCATGACGATGGGGCCTGCTCCACCGTGGGGCTTCCATAGCGTTGAGAACACCACAACTTGAGTGGGCTCAGAGGAAGGTTGTGGCTTTGCGGGCGGAGCTGCTCTGGATTCAAGCCCGGAAACAAGGGGCCAGACTGGAACTGAGGGCGGACCTGCCAGTGGGATTCCAGTAGGAAATCAATGGGGCCCAAAAATGCTTCAGAGAGGCCAGACCACCCAAATATGAGGTCACATCCTCATAGTACTCCTTTAATTGGGCGGGGTTTGCTTAGAGAATCTCATGCGCACTCGTTGTTCCAGCACCTTGTCCAATGACTTAAAATGGCGAGGCGAAGTCAAAGAATGCTTCAACTCCTTTGACTTCTTTCGCTTATCGGACTTACCTGAAGATTTGGACAGGGGCGACGATCATCCGGATCAGCTCCGCGAGCAGTATTGGGACCTTTCACATAACCATGATCTTGAGCGTTACGAGGTAATCTGATGACGAGCAGCGAGAAGCTTCAGGAAACTTTCCAGCAACGCCTTCAAATTCATGTGCAGCAGTGCGCACAATGCCTTGGTGTCATGGTCGCGCTCAAGCACCACAAGTTAACCAAAGGTGGGTCTGTCACTGTCATCTACCTGTGACAGGCACCACATGGCTTTAAATCTGTAGGCTTTTTAGGGAACATCCCTAGCACAACAATAGAATAATCTCAAAAGTATTGTCGAAAAAGGTCGAAAAAAGGTCAGTCAAAATCTGATTGTGGTAGCTCTCTACGGATCCTCTCCTTCCTTCTACCCTCCCACTCCAATATTAAACCTGCAGACCTAAGTCGATTAAGGCTTCCTTATTGTCAATTTTTTTTATGTTGTATTTCCTTATACCACTGGCTGAATGGTTGTCAAAGTGTTGCAGCTTTTAGATCACAGCTAAAATGAACAAAGTACGATACTTCACTCCCAACCTATACACAATAGGTTTGACTTGAACTTTTTGATAAAAAGTGTTTGCTGGTATAGGTCTGCACTTCGGAGCTCATTCATCTTGTTGTTGGGAATTGGCTGCAGTCAAAATGGTCATAGAGGCCCCGTTTGGTCAAGCTTACAAGGAAATGGATTGTTAAACAGCTGTGTTATATTGTAGTCTATTGCGGATATTCTAAAAAGGCACTTTTCACTTTGGCGCAATGATACTGATGTAAAATGATTATGTAGTTCTAGGATGATAACCTATGTTAAAACAAACACATTTCAATCCATTACTTTTGAGCACCTACATTTTAATTTCGCTTTGGCAAAGGGCGTGAACATCGAAAAAGGACAATATTACATGACCTACCAATCACACACCGATTAGTGAAAGAACAAGTTAATTATCTTACACTGGGAGAGAATCGTTTGCCATTGAGTTGCTGCCCCCTCGCTCCCTTTGACATTGCACCAGCTTTTATTTCAGAGAAAATGTTAACCTAGCAGAGTCAGCCTTTATTAGCGCGGTCCAAGTCCATTAATCACAGGCTGGTAATTGTTAATAATCAACCTGAAAACCAACGACCCTTCTAACCAATGTTAGGCACTCATAAATCTGGATAAAGAAAATTAACCATACCGTTAATATCGGCGCTTTCAAATCTGACCCAGACAATTTTTTCCTTCTCTTCAGTTGGCTGTGCTCCGCTGTAAGCCTACACAAGGAACAGAAATAATTAGGGAAACAAAGAGTCTGCAACTTGCTCTTGGCTTTGTTTAAAACCAGTGGTCCAAGTATGAAGTGTGTACTGGGCCCACTGCAGTTTTAATTACAAGGAAAAATGGTTTCTTAATGCAGTCTTAGTTTCTTAATTAAAAAATTACCAGTAATGTGCACATGTCCAAAACAGCTGAAGGACATGTTAGAGGCCAAACGAGGAACAACCTGTGCCATGGGCGCCTTTACAGCAACACGGGCTACAGATACACAAGCTCCAGTTTGAACCCAGTCTTTCATGAGATTTAACAGGGAGGCAGAGATTGCAATTCACAATGAGAGCAGCCAGCTGGGACACCATACTGATCGAGCCTAGAACTGTACTGGGCCACACACCTCATAGCTCAGGAAAAGGTAAGAAAAACACAAGGCAATTTCTGCGGTACTCAAGGTCTTCGAGTACGTGCTCAAATTATTTCTGAGTGTTAAGGATTCTAGGACCAGTGGCAAGTCCTTTACTCATGTTAACAGTGCAAGGTCATAATTTTGGTTCACTGTGTTTAAAGGGATAAACACACTGACTCCGCAGAAGATAATGCAGGCACCAGTTGTGGACTCTCAGCCCTACTCCTTTCTGACAAATTTCATTTTTTTCCCTTGGACTTTGCACAACCATGACTCTGGGATGGTGAACGACCCAACTGTCCTCAGGCAAACTATAACTGACTGGGGAGAGCCCAAGGTTCTGGCAAATTCTAGAAGGCTTCATCAGGGAGTCCGCTTCCTGTCAGAGAGAAACAGGCATGGGACAGGCCATCCTCCTTGCATGCAGGAGATGGTGGTCTTGCAGGAATAAGGTATTGGTATGCATGCATATTTCTGAGGGGCAAGGAACTACCGGCATGCTTTGGTTCTGGCACATGTAATAATAACTAGTACAAATATACAAGGAATAACACCCCATCAACCCCCCACCCCCCATGTATTACAGTGGTCTGCTTGAGTGACCAGCTGAAACTTCAGGTAATCCCATGGATACTAGGGGCCAAGGGTGGCAATGTCTAGAGTCCAAGCCCGAGGTTGGAACCAAAGTACATGTGCTTCTTCCTGAATGTGAAAAATGAACTTTTTTTGGCTCACCTATAACTGATTTTCATTGGGGTAGCACTAACGAATATCAGACTGGAGCCTCCCTTTCTGTGATTGAAATCCAACTTTCCACTACTGGAGCTGTACTTTTTTACTTCTCCAACCTAGCACTCAGAAGTAACCACAAGGTAACATGCAGTACTTTACAAAACTTCTTACTCTTGTTTTGTACATCCACCTGTGGGCAATGCCCGAGTTGGCAATACTAAATTTACTTGATCAGCACTTGACAAGCAAAGGAATGGCCCAGCTGTAGAGGACTGACATTCTGAAATGCAAGGCAATGTCATAGTCAGTAGAGTGGCCTGCATGAGTGTGCATGTTCTGCGTACAAGAGGATATCCTCCTAACCTGCAGGGAAGAAGCCAGTCAACCCTGAATTATCAACAGAAGGTCCTCAGCTTGACATATCTATTTAAACACACACGTTTACTGCGGCATTGCCTCAAATAAACACACTGTAAACGGGGCTCTTTTTTTTAACACGAAACTCACTCTTTGATTACTCTGCACATATACTTATCAAGAAGATAGAATCACTTACTTGTGGCACAACATCTTGAAGGAATGTAACAACACTTTCCATGTACGACTGCTCACTGAAAGAAACAGAAGTAGCTTGTCAGTTCCAAACCAATACTATTGATTTCTGAGTAAATGTCCACATATAACGCACAGCAATATTGCTTTCTTTTACGGTTCAACAAACATAGTAACAATTCCTAAATTCAGTTGTGATAAATTGAAAAGTTGACCTTTTCTTCTTATAAAAGCAAGGCCTATGGAACTGGCTCCCATCTATAGGAGAGTGGAAAAGAAATGTATGACTTAAGATGAGTGCTTAAAATTGAATTAGGATAGTCAGAAGCCCCGAGAGAGAAACCGCTAAAAGTGGTAAGGGGAGGATACCTTAATTCGCTCACCCGAGCAGTGAAACAAATCCTGGTTGGTTGCAACAACCTTTTGCCTTCTGCCAATAGAACAGTGCAGGCCGAGCTTCTTGGGCCATTATGCACAAACTGGTATTTTGTGAATTACCGTCTATCTGGTTGTGCCACATCTACTCTCTCGGGAACAAGAAATACACCCAACAGCTCGTGACACAATTCTACAGTCCTAACGTACTGAAGCTGTATCATACCCTGGAATCTGCCGTATTGTCAATCCAGCTTCTTGCGGGCTGTGTGGGGAGGAGTTGGGGGTGGAGGAGGATTATCTAAGTAAATCTCCTAAACGCCAAACGGAATACATAGTGAACCCTTTTCTGAGAAAAACAAAATGGGCAGGTGTCTCCAACTCTTCCCACAACGAGTTATGCTCATATATGGATAAGGAGTGTTTGGAGTCAGACAACCCTACCAGAATAACTCATCTGTCGGGGGTATTATATATAAGTACAGATCCCTAGTCTGAACCCCAAAAAACGGTAGATAAAAACAATTATTGGTGTAATGCAGGAAAAGGTAATTTATTATGCACTATTCATCAATAAATCCTGTGTCAGAATGGTGATACTTATCTTGGTAATATCTGCAGTCATTACATAAAAACAGGTGACTATCAGAAATACCTCAAACATTTTACATCACAAATCCCTACTCTCTCCACTAGATTTGTCTAGTCCCTACTAGATAGCTACACATTTATTACCAGCCTCATGATTCCCGCACTGGCTGAAAGGTTACTAAAATTCACGAGCTGTTTCAATGCCAAGCCATGCAAGCATCCCTGCATACCTCAGAAGGCCATCAGGTCTGCACTGCAGTCAGAGAGCTGTACTTCGGCATGTCCCTCTAACAATCAATCACCGTATCTGCCCTACCCAAATCCACGTTACTCTTTATACCTTCTCCTCCAATGACTGAGGAGAGGGAAATGGGAAGCTCCTGCACGCCTTCTCGTGTCATCACTTCGGAACACTAGCAACAAAAGCACACATAAGGCAGGCAAAAGGCGCCATTTTATTTATTTCCGTCCAAGCTTGATTTCTGTGAGGCCGGATGCCCTTGCCACTTTAATCATTGAACGCAATCTGACAGCTATTCAGAAAAAAGAAAAATGTTTTTCTATATTTTGTTAGCACAATTGTTGTAACTTACAAATCTGAAAATACATCTCGCTCACAGTTAACATTACCATTCAAAATGTTAGTTTCCTAGGCCCTAAGCCTGACGCACAGACACTAAAGAGTTGGTGCTCGCATGTTGGCATAATATTAGGCCTGAATTGTAGGCAACACATATGTATATCCGGGAAAGCCTTGCCACAAACCATAGTCATCAGCGAATAGTGACAGGGCTAGCCACCTCTCAACAAGCAGGCCTGCAGGACGGGTCAGGACCCAGTGCTGTCAAAATGCGTTAAAAACAACACAACCAGATTCATTATGGGTCCAGTTAATAACTCCAAGGCCCTACACCAAAATTAGAACTCAATGAGAGAATGGAAAATACAATCGCACCACAGGCTTTCTTTCGACGGTAACCGAAAAACCCTGCGAGGCTGCTCATTATTCAGGCTACGTGCACAGCGTGTATTCGTTGCACACAAAGTAAACATTCTAGAACACTGTGGCACCAATATTTATTTTTTATTAAAAAAACAGCCGTGTCAAGCCAAGGTCCTCTGCAGTAATCTTCCACGAAACACAAACAGCAAGCGACAGCACAAAACCACAAACACAGACACTTTCAATTTAGAAGAGTCATTCGTGTGAACGCTTGAGGAGGGGAAGGGGGGGGGGGAGCAGAAACAATAGAGATCTGTGTGGTAAGGGTCTAGGCCCCTTGGCACTAGAGAACAGGGCGTTAGCCAGCAAAACACAAGGCAACCCACAGTGGCACCATGAAACGACTGGGGGCAAAGTATCTGAGAGTATTTATAAATCGTAGTTTTTTTTTGGGGTGTGGTAAAAACCATAACCAAGCTTCCTCAACAAAGCACTAGAATTGACGGTGAAATATTGTTAGAAGTAATAAGTAAAATCACCACTTAAAGAACAAAAACAATCTACATATGTACGGTTTAAACGCGTTTACTGTTAAAATATCGATACTGTGGTGATAGAGAGCACTACATTTATTTTATATAGAGCCCTTCTGCCATTTTATCAAGTAACCACAAAGCCAAAATAAGTATCTGCCTCAACCCTAAAAGAGTCCGGTCCTTTATAGAAGTAACATTTGAAGTAGAACAAAATCCAAATGTACAATGCACTGAAGCAGATTACCCCTATAATTACCAAATAAATCCGTATTAAATCTTGATGAACAAGTTACTTATCTTCTGTAACTGCTTATCTGGCAGAGATTCTATCGAGCCACAGATTCCTTACCCTAGAATAATCCCCAGGCATCCGCTGATGTTCCCGAAACAGCCCCGGAAGCCACAAAATGATGTAATAAAGATTCCAAAGTCGGCAGAATTCTGCACCTAGGCACTTGCCAGGGTTGTCCTCTATCCCTCTTTTATTACTCCTGGCAACAGACCCTTTGTTGCTGTTGATAAATGAATCTCCGGATATCGGCGGGGTTACCTTTGGCTCAAATACATTTAAAACAGCCACCTATGCAGACAATCTATTTATTTTCTCTGATAATCCAGATGCTACAATCCCAAAATAGAGACAAGACAGAGGATATGCCTTAAATGTTCATTGTCACTCTTGTTGTATTGGTCAGTCAGGTATTCATTGGCAGCCTAAAATGATAAAAGTATCTTGGCTTCTGGTTCTCAAGGGACTTAGTAGAGCCATTAATGAACAATTATTTTTAGACAGAATCAAAGACCAATTATCTTCTTGGTTCCCTAAATTCATATCATGATGGGGGATATTGAAAACTTTGATAACGGCTGCGACACGGATTAGACCATAGAAGCCTGTAGGACTGACCAGGCAAAATTCCTGTCTCGTCGGACCTGCATGTCCAGGCAGAAGTGCTTTGTAAACATGTGTAGGGAAACCCACAGCTCCCTGATAAATCTCTAGGACAAGGTACTCTGCGAACTAACACAGTGGAATGGGCTCGCAAACCTTCAGGAGGTTGCTTTTTGGCCAGTGCGAAACCGATTTTGATGCACAGCACTATCAATCATGAGATGGTGCGTTTCTGCAGTGCCCTTCCCTTTTTAGCTCCAATATACCACACAAAGAGTTGATCATCCACACAGAACTCTCTTGTGCAGGCAAGTTAGAAAGACAACTCACAATTTGGGTCCAGCCGAAGGAGTCTCGCCTCTTTTTTAGAGGGCTGAGGCGGAGCGTAAAAGGTAGCAGGGTAATGGACTGGCCTACATGAAAGGGAGTTACCACCTTTAGTAGGAAGGATGCTCTAGTCGGAAGGACCAGTTTGTCTGGGTAGATGGTAAGGTACAGAGGCCAAAATACCAGAGCCGGTACTTCACTGACCCTCCGAGTAGATGTTATTGACACTAGGAAGGCAGTTTTTATGGTAAGAATCCAGATAGGGCAGTTGTGTAATGGCTCTAAGGGAGCACACATTGAGGTCCCAATATGATGAATGAAAAGGAGCTAGTGGAAACATGCTGATGCCCTTTTAGAAACCCATTTAAAATAAGGGATTTGAATTGGGGTGGCTGATCTGTCAACCGCAGAAATGCTGATACTGCAGAAAAATAACCTTTCAATATGCCCAACGCAGAGCCATGCTGGGTTAGGGAAAGAATAAACTAAAGAACCTGGGAAAGGAGTGCCGATAGAGAGTAAATTTGTTTATCTGTACACCATGTCACTAACTTGCTGCAACAGCAGGCATATACCATCATGATGGGGGGGGGGGGGGGACACCTGGCTGCCAAGATAACATTACAGACGTCGGGCGTAAGGTTGAGAGTAGTCAAATCTCACAATTCCATCTCCACGTATGAAGGCGAAATGTTTTCAGGTTTGGGTGCAAACCCTGCTCTCTTTCTGTGACAGAAGATCCTCCTGAAGAGGCACCTTGATCAGAGGACCCATGCTCAACAGCTCAAGATACCAGACTCTGGAGACACAAGAATGATTTGGGCCAGGTCGTACCTGATCTTCTGGAGAACTCTGGGCAGGAGTGGCATTGGCGGAAAGGCGTACAGGAGGCTTGAGCTCCACTTGAAAAGAAAAGCGTGTCCGAGAGAGAGCTACCTTGGAAACTCGAGCGCAAAACTGCTGACATTGCGCATTCTAGGTGGAGGCATACAGATACAACCAAGGGTCTTCGCATTCTTGGATTAGACCTTGCGTCACCGCTGGATGGAGACACCATTTGTGACCACTTCGGCATCAATGGCTGAGTTTGTCTGTTCTGATGTCCAAATAGTTCGACAGGTGTTGAACCACCAGAGAAATGTCCTGACATTTCAGCCATGTCCAGAGACGCAGAGCCTCTTGACAAAGGGTCCACGACCCCACCCCACCCTGTTTTGTTGCATTACCACATGGCTGTGGTGTTGTCTGTGAACACCGGTACAAGTCATCCCCTAATTGAAGGAAGAAAGGCCTTCAAAGTCAGCTGGATTGCTCGGTGCTGCAACAAGTTGATGTGGAGTCCGAATTCCACCGGAGATCAGAGTCCTCTAATCTTCACCTCTCCCAGATGGCCACCACAGCCCAGAAGTGACGCATCTGTCACTACAGTCAGCTCTGGTTGGGGAAGGGAGAGGGCCCAATTTCAGTTTAATAGCCACAACTGCAGTTCTTTTGTAGTTTCCTCTGAGATCTGGACCATATCGGAGAGATTCCCCTGAGACTGAGCCCACTGGAACTTCAGGTCCCACTGCAGAGCCCTCATATGCCAAATGACATTTGTCACAAGAGGGATGCAGCAGACCATGAGCCCAATAGCCTCAGTCAAACTCATCAAAATCCAGGATATAGGTCGAAACATTGGTATCAGTCCAAATATCTTGGACTTGCCGCTACGAAGGATAGGCTCAAAACTGCACTGTGTCCAGAACAGCTCAGATGAAATGGCTTGTCTAAGAGGAGACTGGTGTAACTTCGGCACGTTGATAGGGGACTCCAGCAAGTGCAGAAGGTTCGCCATAGTCTGAAGGTGAGGACGACTGCCTGGGGCGAGCCAGTCTTCAACGGCCAATCGTAGGATCAGGGAGAGACTGGAATAGCCGACCTCCGCAGATGAGCTGTAGCCACCGCCATCACTTTCGTGAACACCCAAGGGGCGTTGGTAGGCTGAAGGGGAGCACGGCAAACTGAAAATGTTCTTGGCTGACCGTGAACCGCAAGTAACGCATGTGGGCAGGCAGGACAGTGATGTGGAAATAAGTGTCCTGTACGTCTGGCGATACCATCCCGTCTCCTGGGTGCAAGGCAGACAGTGCATTTTGAATTTCTCCTTTTTCAGGAAGAGGTTGAAAAGGCACAGGTCTAAATAGGACAAAGGACTCAGCCTTTTTTTGGCACCAGAATGTAGCTGGAATAGCAATCGCAACCAACTTCTGATGCCAGCACCCTCTCGTAGGCTCCCTTGACCAAGAGAGCCAACCCTTCCTGTTGGACCAAGGAGAAGTGGTCCTCTGTCAGCCATTTATAAGTGTGTGGAATGGGATGGTGGGGCAGTTACAAAGGCGAGAAAGTAGTCCCTTTGGACCAGCTGCAAAACCCTGCAGTCGGATGCAATTGACTTCCAGAGGGCTAGGCGTATCCTGCGCCCCACAAGATGCCAATGGTGGTTGGAGGGCATATTAAAGGGGTTTGGACGATGCAGCTGCCAGTGTGGTGGTGGACTGGCTCAACCTCTGGCTGCCTATGCCACATGGTCTGTGACAACCGCATCTCCAGCCATGGAAAGAATGAGTGGTGGCCATGAAAGTGGCGGAGGGCAGACTGGGGTTGGTGAGGGGCCATGGAAAGGCCCAAGGACCTAGTCATTAGTTCTGCTGTCTTTGAAGCACTTGAGCACTGAGTACACCTTTTCTCCAAACAATCGAGAGCAATCAAAGGCCATGTCCATGAGTGAGGTCTGGACATGCCCCAAAAAGCCAGTGGTTCTCAGCCAGACGTGGCGCCTAAGGGCCACTGGTGGTGAAATCGCTCTGCCCAGCGAGTTGATCTTATCCAACTTGGCTGCGTCCCTCCCATTAGCAATTGCTTGAGAGAGTATGGCTCAGACCTCCTCAGAGACTATGGGTAGCACTTGCGCAACCAAGTCCCAAATGGTATGGGAGAATCGACCCTAGAGACACGCGGTGTTCACTGACCGCAGTGACAGGCTGGAGGAAGACAACATCGTCTTCCCAAAGGTTTCCAGACTTTTGGATTCCCTGTCCAGTGGAGTGGAAGGGATTGCGACGGGATTAACTTTGGAGGTGGAGGCCTGGACCACCAATCTCTCCGAGGTGGAGTAATGGGTGAAGAAACTGGGGTCCCCTGGGTGGGGTGTAAGCAGTGGGCAATTGTTCTATGCACTTGAGCCTTTGTTCTTTGCAGGGCTTGGACCAGTCCCCAAGTAGGACTTCAGTATGAGCTTCATTGAATGGGAGTAACAGTTTTGTGGGGGCCACTTCTGGCTGAAACACCTCAGTCAAAACATTTGTCTTGACTGCCACTGATGGTATCGTAAGGTACAGGACCTCAGGCGCGCTCCGCGTCACCATCACGAATGAGGCAAACTCCTCTGTAGTCACGGTAGGGGGAGGGACCAAGCGAGTATTGGAAGGTGACAAGTCCACTGGCATCCACTAGATCATCATACCAGTTGTCCTTGGGATCTTCTAACTGGTATCTTTAAGGGTCTGTGAACTCCTCCCATTCGTCTCCCAATCCAGGCCTGTCATATGAATAAGGCACTGGCTATGTCATGAAGAGTCTGACAGAGCTGGATGGGCGTCATTCAACGCCGGCTTCG
This sequence comes from Triturus cristatus, assembly GCF_964204655.1. NCBI lineage: Eukaryota > Metazoa > Chordata > Amphibia > Caudata > Salamandridae > Triturus > Triturus cristatus. The sequence goes on from NC_140584.1 coordinate 941,567,801, forward strand.
GCACCAACGGGGTACAAAGTCAGGGATGACGATGGGGATGGTGTGGCTGTGGAGAAACGGGGTGGAGCCAACACCAGCGCATCCGCTACTGGGGAAGGTAGACGTGGCTTGACTGGCGCTGCTCCGGATCCGTCAATGGATCCACAGGCCAGACTGGTGCTGGGGGCGAACCCACCAGTAGAAGACCAGTAGGGGCCTCTCCTAAGCCCACGGGCCCCAAAGGCGCTCCAGCAGGCACAGGCTGCCCAAATATGAGGTGAATGGATCAAAAAATTTGCGAAACTGGGGGAGTGGCCAAGAGGGCGGAGGGAGCAGACGTACTTCGCTAGCGCTCCAGGAAAAGCCGGGGGGGGGGGGGGGGAAGGGGGGGGGGGGGGAAATAAAAAATAAATAAAAACAATCGCTCGCCATCGTAATCGGCAGCGGCCATCCTGGCACCCTGAGAAGGCCTATTCCCGATCGGGCTGCGCAGTTTCCCCGGTTCGGGAGACAGAGCAGGAGGCGAGTGCTTGGATGGCATCAACGGTGGACGCGGTGGCCCACGGCATGGAAGACACCAAGGCCACCACTTGTGCTGGCTTGGGCTTTTGGTGAGACACACAGGGGGCATCCACCTCTCCCGAGATCTGTGGCCTGCACTCGAACCACGTGGGTGCCACGGGCTGGAAGCTGGCAGAGAGGAGTCGGAGCTGCGACCAAAAGTAAGTGCTGCACGCGGAAGTCCGGTGCACTCGGGGCCTGCCCGCTTCCCCCTGAATGCGGGACAACAGGGTGCCTGCAGGGCACCTGCCTGGAGAGATTCCCTCAGGTCACCAGCTGCGGCCCCTCATCCCTTTTAGGTCTCGCCTACGCAGCGCGCATGCGCTGCATAGGAGGACCTTTAGCTGTCGCTTGCTCTTTTTCGAAGCACATACTCGTGCTTGTGGTGGCATCCACCATGCGGGAGTGCATAGGAGCGTGCTACAAGCACGAGTATGTGCTTACAAAAAGAGCAGACTGCGCACGCACGCACCACACCCGGGCTTGTTAGGTCTCCTGCGCGCGATTGTTAATTAGCGCGTTCGCCGCACCCGGGGTGCCGGGAGCGGAGTGTGACCAGCGCATGTCTGTATTACATGCTCTGTGTGTTTAAAACTATTCTGTCTGCCCTTGATGCTGGGAGGCCTTATTCATTAGGGCACCAAGCCTCGGCGTTCACAAAGTTTCAGTCTTCAAAGAACAAAGTATATATTTTCATCAATACGCATATTTTGTTTACTTCCTTAATATACTGCAATTAGTGGCTCTCTTGACAGTCGCTCAGACAAGGTCAGGCAGCAAGACACTTTCAGGAAGCATGTAAGCCACTCCACAAATTACGTCATGCTGTAGGGTTCACTGAGGAAGGCATCTCGGCAGTTCTGATCGCTGCTCTTTAAAACCCTGTCTAATTTGTAAGTCAGTTCTACCGGTAACATCCCAGCCTTTCCTACTGTTAACAAGGGACACGCACGCAAGCCTCGGTGACGTGACCCTTCTGTCTGGGCCCCAGTACTTCTCCAGGACTTTACGTACGTCTGCAGTTCTGCAAGCATCAAACAGAGTCGCGCAGCGTGGACACAGCTTTCCAGGCAGAAGTGCACCTACAGCTGCTGTCAGTCAGGCCCTGCAGCAGTGATCAGAGCTTTGGCCATGAGCAAAATATAGTGCTGCGCTAATGAGCACTCAAGGGGTCTAATGTTTGCATTCGGCTAACCCGTGCGCACTGCAAAATGCCATTATTGAACTAAAATGTGGAAAGTTTTGAATACATCCCCATTTCTTTTATCATTAAGTTTCACAGTAAATCACCAACGGAGAAGACAACAGATCTGAATCCTTTCAATTAAATCAGGTCATCCGGCTCCCCCACCTCCCCTCCTCCCCCCGGAGGAGACGCCCTCTTACTTCTTATATATATATATTTTTTTTAAAGACCTTTATTGACACCACTCAGTTCAGACACAGCGTCGTGCCTACAACCCAGTGGGCCGGCACCGCGATATGGCACATATTACTACAGGTGGGGGAAAGAACACAGCTAGCCGCCTACAACCGCATTGGGCCGGCCGCATCAGATGAGCGGATGATAAGGTTGGAATCAAATACAGGTCTTGAACATTTACAATCCAACAATTAACTCAATCTAGCACAATGACATCTTCGCCGTATGTCTGCTACATCCAAGTGTCTTTGAGTCCACAGTGTAAACGTTTCACAATTTAAATCCATCCGCAAAATAAGTACAATCTAAACCCCATGAAGGAATTCTAGGCATTGCTCCCAGGTCTGTTAGAGGGTCCCCATCAGTCAGACCCCAGCCCCATCCCGTGCGGCTTCCCCATCTTGGCGGGAATCAGAGTGACTGTCAGTGGTGGATGTATGTTCCAAGAGGCATGTCTGGAGAGGGGCCCAAATGTCCCGCGGACAGGAGGAGGGTGGTAAAAGCTCAGCGTAAATGCGCAGCTGCTCCTGACAATAAAAGGAGATCATTTAGCCAGTCCTTAAACTTGGGGGCACAACCTCTGCCCCCACCTGCAGGCGATTTGTCTCTTTGCTAGGAGGAGGGCCAGGGAGGTGTATCTCCACATCTTAGCTGGGAGGGGCTCAGTGAATCCCAAAAGTGCGGTGAGGGGGTCAGTGGGCACGCGTGAACCTGTCATTTTCTCCAGAGCGTGGATGACCTCTCTCCAATAAGACTGGTTAGGGGGAAAGCTCCAAGCCAAATGGCCGAAGTCTGCGCACACTACACCGCACCTATCGCATCTGTCGTTGTCGCACAGGTGCAGCCGATTTAGGCAAGCCGGAGTATAGTATAAGCGGTGAATATATTTGTAATGTATAAGGCGTAGTCGCCCATCTGGCGGCATCAAAAGGACCATTGTTCGTCAGTGAGAGGGTGTCCCAGTTCCTCCTCCCATCTGGCCTTGGTTGGGGTGGGGACGCTCTCCCGTTCTCTCTGGGTGGTGCGATAGAGCATGGACACCACATGTGCGGGAGGCATGGTGGGGGGGTTCAAGTGGGATGTTCGGGGTAAGAGACCGCATATCTTGCCTGAGCCGTACATAATAAAATCTCTCTAAGGGAGTGGGGGAGGTGTTGCCGAAAAATTCCTCGCTTGTGAGAAACTTCCCGTGTGCATACAGCCGGCCCCATGAGATGCCAGAGGTGAGTAGAGCAAGGGGCATTGGATTCTGCGTGCCACTTCTCGCCAGGCGTTGACAGTACATTGTACTGTGGAAGAAGCTAGGTGTCTAGGGACTGCTGGGGTGCTAAGGTATGCCGCATAGGGCGTGGGTGTAATGTATCCATGTTCTATAGCCAAGTGAGGCATATAAGGGGGGGGGCATCAAATAAGCTGCAAAATGCGCCTGGGCGCATGCGAAGTATAGCTCCAGGTCAGGGACTTCAAATCCTCTGGCGGCGAAGGGTCTTGTGAGGACATCCCAGGTTAGTCTGGGTTGTTTTCCGCCCCATACCAGACGGACTAGCAGGGTTCTAACACTTTTTTAAAAAATGGCGGCTGGTGGCTTGAGGGATGTTGGTAAAAAGATAAAGCAGTTTGGGTAACACGACCATCTTGATCAGGGATACCCTGGCAGCCATGGAGAGGGGCATCACAATCCATTTGGAGATCTTATCAGTGAGGAGATCCAGTGCCCGGCCATAGTTGGAATGCATCACTTCATCTCAGTTGCGAGAAAGGACAATGCCAAGGTATGTGATTGTGTCTGCACTCCACGTCAATGGGTAGTCAGTGTTGAATCGTGTAGTGGAATCTGTCAGAGGATAGACCTGCGATTTCCCCTAGTTTATGGTAACTCCTGAGAGGTGACCGAAGAGGATGAGGAGACGGAGAATGGGATTGAGGCGGACGGCGGGATCCCGTAGGTACAACGGTAGGTCATCTGCATACAGGGAGATGAGTATCTGTCTCTCCGGGTAGATCAGTGCATAGTTCCGAAAGTGTTGCCTGACTTTGGCCGCAAGGGGTTCGACTGCTATAGCAAAAAGGAGAGGCGAGAGGGGGCACCCCTGTCGGGTGCCCCGAGCTATCGTAAAGGGAGACGATTGAACACCGTTAATCATGACTCTAGCTTGTAACCCAGTGTACAATAAGCTGATCCAGGCCAGGAAGGGGGAGGGGAACCCCATGCGTTGTAGAATGAAGGCGAGGTAGTCCCATTCCAGGGAGTCGAACGCCTTGGTGGCGTCAAGGAAAATGGCCACTGCGTTCATGTCCGGGTCGATGTCGTGGAATAAAGTGCGTAGGTTGTGAGACGTTCCTCTGGTAGGAACAAAACCTGATTGGTCGGGGAGGACTAGGGCAGTCATAAGAGGGCTGATGCAGTTGGCGATTAACTTGGCCAATATGTTGGCATCAACATTAATTAGTGAGAGGGGCCTGTAGGAATCACAGTGTGTGGGCGACTTACCAGGCTTGGGCAGGGAAATGATACGCGCCTCCCGCACGGTTGGGGGGGAGTATGCCCGTTTCAAGGGCCTCCTCATAGACGTGCCTCAGTACCGGGATAAGTAAGTGACTAAATGTTTTATAGAATTCGGCGGGGAGGCCACCCGGTCCCGGCGCTTTTCCAGATTGTAATTGCTTAATGGCCAATATAATCTCTTCATCCTCATGGTGTTCGAGGAGAAACTCACGTTGCCCATTTCCCAGTCAAGCAATCGCACTGTCCTCGAAGAAGGGTGTAAAGTCTGTCGGTTGAGTTCTACGAGTCTTGTATAGGAGCTTGTAGAACCTGCGGAAGGTCTCTACTATATCGGACGTGTTTCTGTGTGTTTGGCCATTGTCATCCTCAATCTCGAGGACTACATTGGAGAATTTTAGGTGGCGAATCAGGGATGCCAGCACCTTCATCGGTCTGTCTCCCTCCCCATACTGTCGCGCCTTCTGATATTTCCCTCTAAAATCGGCATTCACTCTCTGCCGTCTCCTGATACTCAGGAAGTAAACCGCGCAGACGGGATTGAATTTCAGGGGTGGGGGCATTTTGTATCTCGGCTTCCGTAGCTTTGAGTTCTGTCTCCAACCTACGCAGCGTGGCACGGATATCTCGTAAGATTCCCCCACTCTTCGCTATGCACAGGCCCCGTATGGTAACTTTAAACGCTTCCCATATAGTGGGGTATTGTTCCACGGACTTCTCATTCCGAGGGAAGAAGTCTGATCTCCTGTTCTAGTTCCTCTTTGAACACTGGGTCGGTCAGGGATAGCGGGTTGAGGCGCCAGGCTAGGAAGCGCGAATCTTCATGTGGGGGGGGGGGGGGGTAAAAGTGACTAACACTGGGTAGTGATCGGAATAAGTGTGAGGGAGATGGGAAGCATGTGTTAGCCAGGGAGCGAGGCCTTTGGTGACAAGCCAGCCGTAATGATGCGGTTGTGGGTGTGAGCGGTCTAGTGCGGGGTTCACTGTAACATTGAAGTCCCCGCCCCAGATCAAATGAGTAGATCCAATGTCCATGATCTTGCCCCATAGCACCCGGAAGAATTCCGGGTCGTCAGTGTTGGGACCATAGCAAGAAACAAACGTGAATGATTGGGTTGCCAATCTGCCCCAGAGAATAGTGTAGCGGCCCGGTTTGTCTGTGAGGGTGCCAATGGGGGTGTAGGGGAGAGTTTTCTTAACGAGGATACACGTGCCCTGCGCATAAGAGGAGTACGAGGAAAAGCAGGTATAACTTGCCCAACTTGCAAAGGTGGTGGGGGCGGAGGGACTAAAGTGTGTTTCTTGCAGCATCACGCAGTGGACATTGTGACGGTCTAAGTAAGATAGAATGTGGCGGCGCTTGCGGGGCTCTCTTAGACCTCGTATGTTCCAGGTGAGGAAGTGATATGCAGGGGGTCTAGAGCAGTCAGTCATAGCAGCGGCTTAGGGTGTATACATGTGAGCGTGGACGTGGTCTGTGGTGTCGTAGATGTGTAGATTCTTGGATGTGCGACAGAGCAGTAACATGAGGTCGTAGTCCTCTAAAGCGATTGTGCATGAACCCCCTCCCACATCAGCAGCCCAATCCTGCCGTGGCCCACATCCCACCCCCCCTCTCAGTCCCTCCGTAGTGCCAGGTTCCCAACTGGGTAAAACAACCTAGCTGACAACCTAATTCCCAAAAGACAGAACATGACAACAATAGCAAGGGTTCACCTGATGGGTGGAGTTCAGAGGGCGATCAGAGTCTCCCCGCGTTAGCGAGGGCGTTCGGGCATTCTCATGGTGAGTCATCTCGGTGCTGTTACTATTTCCGTTGTGTGGCGTGGATAGCGTCGCAGTCGACTCGTTGGCGGAAACGAGATGCTGTAATTACCAGTGTGTAGGCCATAGTCATGGGACACAAGGGGCAGGCGCAGGGGACTCCAATCCATGAGGAGCGGGGTCGAGGGGATGCGAGGTTCCAGGGGCCCAATGGCAGCGCCCCACAGCAGGGCAGAGTAGTTTGCTTCGCTGCGGCCACACATAGCGTCTCAAAGTCTAAGAGTCTTCCCTGCGCCTCACACCAGTGTCACTGCCATGGAGCGTTGGTCATGAGAAAGGCTGGATGGAGTGATATCATTCAATGTCAGAGGTGTCTCCGCCACCGTCTGGACAGTGGGGTGGAGAGGAGCGTCCTGCAGGTTGTTTCGGCAGGGTCTTGAGGAAGTCTTGAGCATGCTGCATGGTGGTAAAGAAGTGGTGTTTTCCCAGGTGCGTGACCCGGAGACGTGCAGGGACGAGCATGGCATAGGGCAGATTGAGTTGCTGCAGTCTCTTCTTGACCGGGGGGAATTTCCTTCTCGGTTCCTGAACAGTCATGGTAAAGTCAGGGTATATGGAGACGTCCATCCCCTCAAAGCGGAGCTGACCCTGTTCTCTGGAGAGGTGAAGGGCCGTGTCCCGGTCCTGGTAATTCAGCATCCTGGCTATGATCGGGCGGGGTGTAGCGCCGGGAACCGGGCGGGCCGCCAGCGACCGGTAAGCCCGCTCCACCACCAGGACCGGTGAGAAGGCCTCTCTGCTGAACAGCGTGATGAGGAGATGCTCCACGTAGTCTTCCATCCTGCTCGTGGTAGTCGATTCCGATACCCCTAGGATGCGGAGGTTGTTTCGCCTGGAGCGGGATTCTAAGTCCTCATTCTTAGCTGCTATGACCTTGAGGACCCGTTTCATTTCCAGCGTGCGGGACGTAGTTGAGGTGGTGGCGGCGTCCTCGAGATCTGAAATGCGGCGCTCCGCCTCCACCAGGCGGTCATCGTGTTTGTCCACCCTGTGTGTGACACCATCGAGCCTAGCATTCATGGAGTCCATCTTCAATTCGATGGAGGTCAGGCTGGACTGCATGATCAATAAAAGCTCTTTGGGGTCAGCAGTAGAGGGGGTAGGGGTTTCCGACTGCTCTTCCTCATGCTCCGCCTGAAAGCGGGTGGTCTTCCTCGCATCAAATGTGAGCTTTGGTTGGCGTCCGTCCGGCTTCCCCATGGCATCAGGAGGCGAGGTGCGGTGTCTGGAGAAGGGCCAGGGGACACCTGGACAGCTCTGGTCGGGCGATGAAGTTCAGGTCGGGGCAGGCGGCAGGCACAGCTCCGTGTCCACGAGAGGCGCCGTCACAGAGGGGCCGGTCCCACGTCGCCGGGCAGCGGTCGACCCCGCGAAGCTTCACCAGGCCCATCCCAGGGGGAAGATCACACCAGCGGGGCCGGCGCTCCCCTACTATGCCGGTCCGCGGCGTCAGGAATCAGCTCTTCAGGTGTTAGTGGCGATGGTGGGGCACCTGTACCACCACAGTGCAGAGAGGGCAAGGCGCGTGTCCACTCCCCCGGGGCACGTCACTCATACAGGTAGGAGTCTGGGGCCTCTGTAACCCGCCCACTCCGGCGTTCAGCAGGCCCAGGAGCCATTTTAATCAGGGGGGATGAGCTCAGCAGGGAGGCGAATGGGTCTCACAAAGTCACTGCAGGGGGGCCCAGGACCCTCGGGGAATGCGGCTCGTGTTGGGGCCGCGTGGTTGGATCTCAAAGTGCAGGCCTCAGCATATACGTAGTCCTCAGCGGGAGTACCGGCCAGCCGGCGTTAGGAGAGGGCAAGCGGCATGGCCCGGGCGGGTCCGCACGGTGATCTGTGCCTCCGCACCAGTGTGTTAGCGTGCAATAGGGGGCGGGGAGAGAAGGAGCCGGGTCAGCGGAGTGGCAGAGTGGGAGTCGCTGGGCCGGCCATGGTCTTTCAGGTCAGTCAGCCCGGAGGTGCCGGGCGCGCGCCGCAGCAACCGATGCCCAGGGAGGTAGACAGCCCCAGGGCCCACCGAGCACTCACCTCTCCACCGCCGCCTCCACGCCGCCAGGCCCCCAGCGGATCCGTCACAGCAGACAGTCGTCCTCTGCTGCGGGGGCCCTCACAGCGGTCCGCCCTCTAGATCGGCAGCACGGCGCTGGAGCAGGGAGGGGAGCAGGGAGGGGAGCAACTCCGGCCGCCCCTCACGCGACGCCCGGCAGGTCACCCCACATAGGCGGTCCCCGCAGCGGTGCAGCTGTAGGCGGTCAGGTTCAGCCTATTCTTCTAGGCCCGCTCGGCCCTCGCAGCCGCCATTTCATGAGGCGCGGCCGCGGCAGTCAGGAGGCAGATTAGAGGCTTCCCCATGGCGGATTTTCATCGGCTTTGTCTGCAGGGTGCTGCTGCACCGTTCCGACGGCTGATTTTATGTTTTTGAAGCACTGGTTTTCCAAGATGATGAGGATCTAGTCTGGATGGTACCCGAACAGCAAGAGCCTCACGCAAGTGCGGCCATCTTGCTTGGCACCCTCTAGCGCCCCCTCTTACTTCTTATATCTATCTACACCTTCCACCAAGTCCTAGTTAAATGTGCAGCTTCAGCCTGGCATGCTGCCCTTCCATATACCCCTCAAAGTCAAAATATGTTTTGTGAATTACAACAGAAAGATAACCATGGTGCTGCTGACGCGCTGGTGAGATTGGCAGAATCTAGGCTGTTACATGCTGTAATTGGATTACTAGGGGGATATGCCTGTTCTCTGTCTCCCTTCTATGACTGTGTCTCTCTCTCCTTCCATACTGTCTATGTCTGCACTAGCTTTTTTAGTGTCTTTACGATCTCACCGTCTTATCACTTTATTGGGGACTTCTGTTTTCCAATCCAATCCAATCTCTTATCCTTTTCTCGCCTAGTGGTTTCATTCCAGTGTCTACCCTCTTTGTTTTAATCTTTGCCTTCCCTTCTCCGGCAACATTTTTTCTTCCCTGTTAATTATAGTTTGCACCTTCTGCATAGTGTATCTTCTCTTCTTTCATTCTACTGTCTCCCTATATTTCATTTCACTTTCTAACCCATTTTACATGCACGTCAACTGCGTTACTGTTTTCCCTATTTGTCTTGCTGTTTTTAGGTCTCGCCTTGGCCAATAGTAAAGCAGCCTCCTCATTGAATTTTTTATAATGTAAAGATTTTTATAGTGAGCTTATAGCAGCCAAGTTTAGACACCTGCATTTGATTTCATTTTATTTTGTGCCATGTGCTTGCATTAAAAAAAGAGACGAAACGAAAGCCCCGCCTAATGGGTTTGTCAATGCTTGAAACGTTTATGTGATTTTAAGGGCGCACAGCTGAGTGAGAGCTGTTGGGGCACATGAGCTGTGTGTGCACCCACCTCTCTCCTTCACACTGCAAAGAACGCACGTTGTATGATGCTGGCAGGACAAGCGCTCTCTGCCTCTGCTTCTTGGCGCTACATTTGCAGTTTTATAGTGAGAACTCGACCCAAAGGTATCAGAGCGCTTTATATGAGCACTAGTTAAGTTACAGAAGTGCACATTCATTTTTGCTTGGCAGGCTGTAATAAGGCACATGAGTGACACATCAGAGGTCCTTGTGATTAGAGCACTTGTGATTGGAGGGTTTGGTGTAGATTTATTCTCGTCTCCTTCTCAAATAATTATACAATGTACCGTACAACCGAAAGTCTAGCTATTAAAAAAAGCCCACTAGTAAAGCAGCCGCATTTACACAAGTTTGAGCTATTGGCATTGTAAATAACAATGGCTTTTTTTATGTTTTGGTTTAAAAAAAATTAATTAAAGGCATTGCCATTTACAATGCCAATAGCTTGAACTCGCGTAAATGCGAGACCTACTGCATTGCAAATGCTTATTACTTTTGCATCTCGGCAGCAAAGGGGGAGGCGGACGTCCCACGAAGCGGCCGGAGGGTGGACTCAGCCGTCAGCCGCACTGGCGTAGGATTACCTCCCCCAGTGGTACACAGACAGGGGCCTGAGGCTACAGTGGGCACCACCCAGACCGGGGCAACTAGAGGTCCCTGTATTCCGCAGTGATTCTGGCCTTGCTGCAACTAGGACAGCTCAAATAAGCTTCCACCTGCTTCCTGGTACAAGTTCGGAGCAGCTACTGGACGCCCCGCAATCCACAAATACTGGGATGCCTCATCTGCGGGAGGCTCCCCTGGGCTGACCTTCTTGTCTACAGTTCGCCCGCCTGTGCAAGGGCTGCAAGAAAGACTGCGAGCCAGGGCTTCCATCATCCTGCTTGGGCAGCTGAGGCGCGTGTGCTGAGCAGCCCCTTGATTGAAGGCCTATGTATGTTGCTTGTTTGCTGGGCCTAGAAGCATATTGTCACACCCAGCGAAGCTTCAGTTCCCTGGCGGCCGGCTGCTCATCACCAACTCCAGGCAAGACATGACTATTTCTAACGCTGGATCACACAGTATCAAATGACTCTTAGCCAAGATCCCTGTCTCAACGAAAAGGGGCTGATACACTGTTTAGATTTCTCTGCAGAAGGTCAGGCCGGGTCCTACCTTGCTCTAGGGCTCACTTGCCCTGCTGACCCCCACAGTGTTGCCCCATCTCTCTCGCCCCTTGGTCCCTTGGGGCGACTCACGGGGAGTGATGGTCACATCAAAAGCAAAACAGGACCGCTCAGTCCGCGAAATGCTGTTTAAAGGAGCAGGGGAGGCCCAGCAAGAGAAGATGGCGGCAGGAAAACTGAAGCACCCCTGGGTGAGGGAGCGAACAGCTCAGTGACCCGTGAGTTTTTAGAGTCTCTGTTCGCCATGCTTTGCGATGACCTGCAGACTGTAAAAAAGGACCCGTCGTTTGAACTCAGGGAGGCGCACCAGAACACTGAGGAAGTGGGGGAAAGAGTGGTGGCCCATGAGGAAGGGACAGTGGCCAGAGAAGCAAACATAGAAGCCCTTCAGCAAGAAATCATCTGCCTCCAAGACCAACAAATCGATTTACAGGCCCACGCCAAGACCTGGAAAACAGGTCTAGAAGAAACACTGTCCACATCAGGGGGGCCCCTACGGGTGTGGTGTGCACGGACCTGGAGGGGTACGTCCAGGCCTTATTTAGCAGTATTCTGGGCGACGCCCCGCCCAACAGAACCAAGATAGATCAATGCCATTGGGTCGGTCTTCCCTGTGCTCCTCCCCGTCCACCAGCAGACATACTGGTCTGTGTGCATAAATTCAAAAAGAAAGAAGCAATTCTCAGGGCAGCCAGATTGGATCCGAAGAGGCAATTCCAGGGTCACTCGCTTCAGTTGCTTCATGATCTTGCGGTCTCAACCTTACAGAAACTAAAAAAGAGTTCCACCCTGTCACCAGCCACCTACGTTCTCAGGGTACTGCGTACTCCTGGAGCCATCCATTTCGTCTTATCTTCCAATCTGGCTGTAAAATATACCAGCTAAATTCCTGGCACAGTCTCACATAGGACAAGACGTGGCTCACAACTTGAGCGTCACCACCCGACCTGGCCACCATAGCCAAAGAACGGGTTGCGGTTTTGCGCTACCTCTCTGGCGACAGCAAACCTGAAGATGACCCCCTTCCCTCCTCACATGAGGTTCTGTACTGTGACTTGAGGGGAGGAGATCGGAGGGGTGGGACGGGAAGGCTGAGCCCCACTTTTACCTGTCGACTTGCTTCGGCCTGGCATTCCCCTCTTGCCTCGACCTTTATAGGTATGATGGACTTTACTGTTTCTATGTTTGCTCAAGTTTGGTGTTTGGGATTTGAGTTGATGTACATGGGCTCCCCTTCCGACAGGCTATTCCAGAGCAAAGCGGTACCCCTTTGGGCCAGCGAGAATCCCCCTCAACAGACTGGCTCCTGGGTTCCACCTCCCGGTCCTGGTCCTATGAGTCATATGCCCACTACTGCTCTGCCTTTTGCTTTTCACTAGACCCTGGATATCAAGGTTCTTAGCCTCAAAGTACGTGGCCTTAACAATCCCATCAAGAAGCCTGCGGTACTCTCCTTATTGGAAGACTCTCAGGGGGACATATGTCTACTTCAGGAAACACACTTGCTTTCCCAAGACACACACACAGAATGCATTCCAAGAGATTCCCCCAGCAATTCTGGTCATCGGGGAAATGGAAGAAAGGGGGTGTAGCTATCCTTTTTTCTAAACGCTTCGCCGGGGTGGTCTTGGGTTCGTTTCTTGAGATTAAAGGGCGTCTGCTGGCCCTTCGGGTGCAATGTGGCGCACTGCACTTCACTGTAACTTGTCTGTATGCCCCAAACGATCGGCAAGAGGACTTTATAACTGATTCCCTAGCAAAAGTTCTTAATTCCCCCGACTCCGACATATTGGTGGGCGGAGATTTCAACATAGTAATGGATAGGGAACAGGTCCGTTCTGGGCAGAGAATTGGGCACACTGGGGCTCTCTCCCCTGAGGGATTGTCGTGACTTGCTGACTGTGAGCTGCACGACATTTGGCGCTTGCTACATCCCGATGAACGAGACTACACTTTTTACTCTGCGGAGCACAAGACATATGCTCGCCTAGACCACTTTTTGGCCTCCCCCTCTGCCTGGGAGCGGGTAACAGCCTCCTTCATTGAACCCCGCTCACTATCTGATCACGCGCCCATGACACTGACCCTGCGCACTTCCTCGCCCCCCCCCCCCACTCAGATACCACCCTGGCGACTGCATGAAACACTGCTATATTCACCTGACACAGTCACAGTAATTAAGAAGACGTTAACAGACTACTTGGCCCTTAATGATATTGGCTAAGTGGCCCGCTCATTGGTGCGGGAAACCCTGAAATTGGTCGCTCAGGGAGCGCTTATCACGAAGGCAGCACAGGACAAAGCATGGAAGAACAAGATGCAGGAATTGGAAAGGTCAGTTTTGGAACTGGAATCTATCCATAAATGTACCGGTGCCGCTCGAGTTTGGGGTAGACTAGAAAAGGAGAGGTTACAGCTTAGGCGACTTGACCAAGACAAGGCCGAATTCGCGATGCTACGCCTCAAGCATAAATTCTTCATGGGTTCCAATGAAGGGGGGCAGATGCTTGCGCACCGGCTCCGCTGCAAGCAGTATGCGCACACGGTCAAGTCCATTCAATAATGCTCGGGTCCCCTAGTAAAGCAGCTGAGTTCCAGGCGTTTTACACCGAGTTGTACGCGAGGGACCCCACTATGGTGACAGATCCTCACATATATGTGCAAACGGCAACGGACACACCCCTCCCATCGGCCGAATCAGAGGCTCTGGACCAACCAATCCTAATAGAAGAAGTGATATTGGCGATCGCTAGGTTGAAACCATTGAACTCGCCGGGCCCGGATGGGTTCCGTGCAGCCTTCTATAAGACGTTCTGTGGGGAATTGGCCCCGTTCCTGACCCGCCTCTTTAATTCCTTTGCAGATACAGGCACTTTAATGGAGCCAATGCTACAGGCCTTAATCTCAGTCATACCTAAACCAGGGAAAGATCCCAGGCAATGTAGCTCATATCGCCTTTTCTCACTTCCAAATGTGGAAGCGAAACTGTTTGCTTGCGTCCTGGCACATCGCCTTAACCCTCTGATGCCGGGGCTCATCGAACGGAATCAGACTGAGTTTAACCCGAATCGCAAGTGTGGGTACAATACCAAGCGCATATGCCATCTTATTGATGAGGGGCACAGCTCTCGAGAGGAGGCCCTTCTGCTTACCATATAAGCTGAAAAAGCGTTTGACCGAGTGCACTGGCCTCATCTCTTCACGACTCTCAAATGCTTTGGGGTGGGCAGGCGGTTCAAGAACTGGATTAAAAGCATTTATAGCAATCCTAGCGCCGTGGTGTGGGTTAAAGGGGTGATCTCCTGTGGGCGCGCTATTGAGCAGGGTACGAGGCAGGTCTGCCTGCTCTCTCTCTACTTTTATTTGCCCTGTACATGGAGCCTTTTGCCCAGAAACTGAGAGATAACCCAAAGGTGTTGGGGATCCCATTCCGGACCAACCATTACCTGATTAGCCTCTACGCGGATGATATTATCTTCTCCATCACTCTGTCCCTATCCTCGCTCCCAGCCATTGTCTCGGAGCTGAATGTTTTCGGCGTGACATCAGGCTTCCGTGTGATCTCGCAGAAATCGCAAATCTCAAAACTAACAGCAAATTCGGACACTGAATAATCCCTGCGATTCCCTCCCTTCCTACCCGCTAATTATACATTTTATTGAGCACTATCATCACTGCATGTACTGCTGGATCAGAAAATGATTATTGTCTTTTTTCTTTTTGTCTGTATGTTGTTGAAATATGTCAATAAAAAATCCCTTACATTTTTTTTTTTTTTATAACAATCCCGGAGATCCCAGTTTGGCTTTCTGTGGAGCGAAGCAGACCTCCCCTATCTGGGACTTGTCCTGTCATGAAGTCTCACTAAAACAGCGCAGGCTAACTACTCTAGACTCACGGCCCTAATACGCATAGACTTAGCGCAATGGGACAGACTGACTCACTCGTGGCTGGGCATAATAGCTGGGTTTAAAATGAATATTCTTCCCCGCACCCTTTTCACCTTTCAGGCACTCCCCCCTCACACCACCACCTGGAGTGATCAGTAACCTCCAAAGAGAGATCGAACGCTTTATATACCAAGCCCAGACTGCAGAAGCAGCTGCTGCAACAATCAAAGCAAGAGGGGGCCTTGCGGTGCCTAATATCCTGCGATACTACCAGGCGGTGCAATTGCGCAACCTGGTGGAATGGAATCGCCCTATGACTGTGAAGCACTGGGTCTTCATGAACCAAACGGTGACGGGAGCTCACATTTTGCGCGAGGCTTGGCTTCCTCAACCCACAGGTCTTGGAGACTCTATTCGTCCCCCATATTCAGTCCAACGCTTAAAGTATGGGATAGGGTGGCAGACACTGCGGGGCTCACATCCTTAACTTCTCCCATGGCGCCTTTGGTCGTTAACCCGGAGTTCCATTCAGGTATGATGCTGAGCATCGCTAAGCGCTGGGCGGAGTGTGGATGCAAGCGAATAGGCAGCTCTTTGACCTTGGGGTCTTATCCCATTTGACCAACTCAAGAATCAATATTCCTTGCTAGAAAATGATCATTTTACTTACACTCAGCTATCACACTGGTTGCTCAACACTGAGATATGCCCTAAGGCAGGCAGACCCTTGACCCCTTCGAGAAGTGGTTGTTCCTCAAAACGCATGATAAAGCTCATCTCTGAAATCTACCACCACTTGATGAAAGCACCCCGTAGCTATAAAACCCCAGGACAGATTCGCTGGGAAACAGAACTTGGTTGCACGATTACATAGAATGGGAACACATTATAGGGCACATCACAAGGAATACAATTCAGGGCACACTGAAATAGCATACAAAATTAGCTCGTACTGGTACTACACCCCAGCATGCATGCAAAAATGGAATGCACAGTGTGGCAGCCAGTGCTGGTGAGGCGGTGGCAGCCCAGGAACCCTGCTACATCTTTTATGGCACGGTCCAAAGCTTGCTAGGTTTTGGGAGATGGTCCTGAATGACATCAACAGTGCCTTTAAAACTGAGATCCTGCGGTTTCTCGCTTACACTTCCCAATGCACTCACGTATCCTCTTCGCTCCACCAGAGGGCTTCAGATTGCACTGGCCTTAAACACCACACACAGGCTACTTCTGACCAACTGGGGCACAGACAAAGTTCCGGATCATCAGCTGTGGTCCCAGCTGGGAGCTGGGAAGGAAAGGCTGTAAATGCGACAGGCACCGATCCTTCATCATACACGAAAATCTGGTCTCCATTCATTTCTATCCTGTCCAAAGAGTTCAGGGAACTGACATGCCCAGCTTACCTGTGTATCCTGAGGTTGCTACCCAACCCATAAGATAAGTCAAGGGCATTGTGAACTATCCTGCTCTTAAAACACCAGTCGAGTTAGGCACTCTAAATCCACTGGAAGGCTCTGGTCGGAAGGGCTTGGGGTGGGGGCGTGTTTTGTCCGGGTTAATTTTCATTTTCTAGATTTACCTGTTACTCCTAGGCATGCACACCGATTAGTGTCACACAGCAACTCCATGCTGAGAGTGCTTAGAGTTGATACCAAACATGACGTTTAGTGTGTGCACTAACAAGGCTCTACTGTCTCTTAAACACCTGCTCCCTGTACGCAGCCGGCTCTTTTTGGGTTATAGGCAACATGCTGTGTATTACTACTGTGGTACTGCGATAACTTTGCCTCTTGGGCATGGAATTAGTTTTGTCCACATGCAATTAAACCTCACGGCCGGCCCTGTTTGGGTTGTAGGCGGCTTGCTGTGTAAGTGTTTATTCATTATGTCTGTCAATAAAAAGAGATTTGATCATAAAATTAGCAAAACTGGGCAGGGGGTTGCTCCAGCTCCCGGAAACTCTGGGAGGTGCGGAGATGGCTGAGGCCCAGGCTACACCAGAGAGCTCAGCCTCGAATGCTGTCGCTTCCTGGTCTCGTCTGATAACTTAGACGAACGTGGCAAAGTCGAAGATCTATTCGACTTCTTGCTCTTCTTGTGCCTGTGGGACTTGCCCGATTTCTCCCGATGACCTTGACAACGAGTGCTTGGAGTGGCTCCTTAACTGATCTTGGGACCTGCCTTTAGACGGAGATCATGAGCGTTGGGAAGTCGAGTGGCGAGGTGCTTGAAGGAACCAAAGTTTTGAAAACATTTAGACAAAAAGTGAACAAACGGTCAGTAAAAAAAAAGACTGGGAGTAGCACTTCTCCTGATCTGCGCGGACTGGCGTGGAAAGAAAAGACCTGACATCAGCAAGCTGTGGTGTCGCCTATATAGGCAACGCGCACATCACTTCCAGTGCGGATGACGCCACGCAGAGCCAAATGGCGCCATCTACTGGCGTGCAGGTGTACTGCTTATGAAAAAAGTCTGGATCCAGTGTGACGCCTGAGGACTATTCTAAGGTAAAGAATCTGCAGCTAGAAGTCTCTATCAGATTACACATAACTAAAAACGTAATATTCAATTTTTTACAATCAAGGACATTTTTGAATAAGCACAAGTGTGGAATGGTTCTGAAAAGGGGTCCGAGGAGACAATGGCATGCAATCAAGAACCCTGCCCACACGCGCTGTGCACTCTAGTAAACATGGTTTCCAGCACTTTACCTATGCCCTGAAAAACAAAAAAAACAAAGGAGGAAATGAAGTTTGTCGGAAATGAGCCTTTCATCCTGGCTTTAAACAAAGAACACCTCATTTGAAACCCAAGGTGTGAAGGATCTTGGATTGCCAGCATCAGCTAGGAAAGGGGGTTGTAACGAGACAGAACCACATAAATGTTTTCCCTGTACAATGACATCTTACTACTTTACAGTGGTATACTGAAAATATGCAAAGAAAAATGTATTGACAGAGAAACAGCAAAAAATACTTGGATTATAAAGAGTGGGGCTTAGTAACAAGAGACAAGGCTAGGATGATAAGAGGCCGTCCTCATCAGAGGAGTGTTCAGTAACTGTTGTCACATCTCACTTGTAAAGCGCAGGCTACCAGTCAAGTGGGGCGGAAATTATTTTTGGCTCTCCTAACAGGAGATGGACAGCCTTTCTGGCCTTCCAGACTCTCCCGATCTCGTCTTGCATCTTCACAGTACGGGGGCCGATGGTACAGCATTTCTTTTTATGTAATTTCCTGCAGAGACCTAACAGTGCTATGGCAGGCCCACAGGTATTTAGCCTGTCCCTTCTGACCCTTTCAGACTAACCATACTAGCATTGTGGAAAGTAAATTGATTCACGATATGTAACACCACAGTATTTGGAGGTTTGTAGATTGTTCGCCTGTCCAGCTGGTATAAGTGGCTGTGAGCTAGTCCACTTCCCTAAAGAATCCAAGTTTGTCTGGGCAAAGCGACTAGTCCTCCCAATTTTCCTGCTCACATGATGCTGTCCCTTCCCATTCTCACCGCCACATTGTTGGTACCTAAAACAACCTCACCACCCCCTCGGTCTCTATTTAACCGCTTCTCCCATGGAAGCCAAGTAACAGGCGGAATGGTTAAGCTAGACTTGTAATCAGGACTTCCTGTTTAGGCATATTAAGTCTGGGAAGGGCTTACGGTAAGACCCTCTGATTTGCCAATGTACCTACCTTGCGACCTATACTGCCATTCCTTGCAAACCCTCGGTCTTACTGATCTCTCGGAGTCAATCCTCATCTATTATAAATGTCCATATGAGCAAGCTCTTCTTTCTTAGATTGGACTTAATCTGTGGGTGGCCTCCATAAACCGTTAACTTGTGTTGTTTTAGGTAGTTGTCTCTCCCATAGGGCTACTACTCAATCACTACCTATTAACCTCTAGACTCATATTTGGTGGTCTGAATATTGCATACTACATAGAGTTGCACCTCAGCCCCTTCTGGGTTCACCTATAGATTCATAATTTACTGGATGGTTGGAAGCTCCCTCTTCTAGAGAGGTGCATATCATTAGCTCTTTGGAAAATGGACCTCAATGTCTTGGTGGCCTACAGGCTTTTATCTGTATCGCACTTGGGTGAACTAAAAGAATCTTAATACATTTGGTGAACCAAAAAAACATCATATTACATTTAGATAATGTGCCTTCCTCGCGGTTTCAAACCAATTGCTCTTGTGGTTTGAACTTCAGGTTGTTCTGGAAGGGTCATCTTCCTCAGGTGGGCCTTCTGTCTCAATTTGGAGGCTGTGTAGATTGATCATCACTGGAGGCATCAATTTAGGAGGACTGTGGAGGCCTAGTCCCCGAACTACCTTAATTTTCTTCATCTTCCCTGCTGATTTAAAGACCTCTTACCAAAGCCCTGCCCTCCGTGAAGAATTCCTCAGCTTCACAGTTGATATAGTCCTCAGCCTGTGCATTTTGGATGACTTCGATAAATGGCTCTACTAAACTGAACTACCTCAACACAGGTCCTTTTTAATCCACAATTGGTCACTAAAACATACACAAACTGGTCTCTGCCCCCCCTTCAGCCAGAAACACCTTCAGAATAATCTTGCCCTCCTCAGGATCCAAGGATTCATCCCCATAACTGTAAATGATGCCCTCAAGTGGGGTAACAATTGGCTCACACATGCACCCCCCCCCCCCTCAGCAGGGAAGATACTCACCATCTCAAAGAGCAAGACATACGTTAGACCAAAAACAAACTGGATCTCAGTGCACTCCAATCATTTCTCGCCAATTCACTGCTGCCTGCTCAATTATAACAAAAAAATCATATTACAGTAGTTTTATCACGGACTAACCACCACTTTCAACAGTCTCATCCCTCTTAAGATGACCTTATGAGG
Source organism: Triturus cristatus (assembly GCF_964204655.1). Classification (NCBI taxonomy): domain Eukaryota; kingdom Metazoa; phylum Chordata; class Amphibia; order Caudata; family Salamandridae; genus Triturus; species Triturus cristatus. The sequence goes on from NC_140584.1 coordinate 941,587,423, forward strand.
ACACCGACTCAAGATCGGGTGGTTGTCTGAAAACGCAAAATCTGTGAAATTATAAGACAGAGCAATGGAAAGTATATGTGCGATATAGTTCAGGAATGACAAGTTGGACCTTAAACTTACTTAACTGCAGATGTCACACCATCACTATAATCGAGGACACTCCCTTACACAACACTCATTACCAAAGCCACTTGTCTTTTCAAATCTACAATGCGCTGCCCCGGCATCATCCACTACCAAGCCCTCTGTGACGTCATGACCTCATCAAATCATATGGTACAGTTAGATTCCCAGGGGATTCATATTCTTCACAAAAGTCTTCAGGAACATCCACCTCCCAATCACTATGAAATATATTGCAAGAATGGTCATGGACCATTAACTAACTAACTACCTACACACACTCTCTCTCACACTCTCTCTCCCCCTCCCTCTCCCCCTCCCTCCCTCCCTCCCTCGTTTCCTCCTCTCCCAAGGATAACAACATAGTCTTAGACTATCAAAAGGGATTTCAACCTAAAAAGGTCATGTAATTATCCTTGATCACCATAAGGGGTCACGTCCTCCACTGAGAAGAAGAGTCAATGCAATTTACTACTGAATCTCTCATTTACCCTAAAAACAGTACACCACCACACCTTATTACATAGTTGGGATTACAAGGTACTGGCCTTGAGTATATGTCTCATTTTACCATTGCAAATGATCCACATAAATACCCTTGCTGCATTCCCATGAGCCAAATTCACATAAGATGCTGGTGTTCCAAAAGGATCCACAGATGCATCACTTCTATTTAATGACTCCCTCAACCCCGTTCCAGATATCATTAACTGCTCATTTCTCGCTCACTGCAACTACATGAATAATACCCATATTATCTTGAAACTTGAAAACCTTTCTGTATCATAGGCCCTACATTCTTATTGTGGACCAGTGTATGGTTCGCAACTACCTTAACTTTAACTTTTCCAAAATAAAAATCAAGATATGGCCCCTTCAACACTCCATGACTGCCTATTCTTTTAAAGTAGGGCCACCACTTACCACCAACAACAAAGTCAACAACCTGAAAATAATCATAGAATCCAACCTCACACTCCCATCACAGGTAAAAAACACATAACCAATTCCTCCTTCCTCACAGGAAACTAATAACTACATTTTCTCACATCAGAGATTTCCTCCTAGGGTACACTGACATGGTCTAAGACCTCTTCCATTTCTACCATGCCAATGTACTCTACGTATGGACAGCCACCTCCCATATCTGAAGACTCCAGTGCACACAGCAGTCAGACACGTTCTACATCTTGGCACCCATAATCACATCTCCTCTGACCTCCACACGCGCCATTGGTAAAACTCCATCACCGTTGAGGCAATCTTAGAGCCAGCAACTGGACTAGTAGGCTCTTACTTTAAAAGAAATGTCCCACAGATCCAGATTGGCCCCATTTCTGACCATCTCCAAGTTCAGAAAGACTAACATTGGATTAACGCCCTTCACAATACAGGCAGCCAAAATTTGGAACACTTTCAGCACAAATAAAAAGTAGTGCATCTACCTCAACGTTTGGAAAGCAGTAAAAACCTGGTTGTTCCAAAATACCTGACCCTCTTACCAACTACCACCTCCCTAAACGCAATGTCGCACAAGCTAAGGCTGAAACATCCAATGAGGTAAATCAAAGAATGATGGTATGTATAGTACAGGGACTTTCAGTTTACCTTGCATCCTAATGCATCACTGACCACAAGTGCACCATTAAGTCTTCTACAACATGACTAACAAAGCTCTTCAACTCTCAAACAACACTCAGTGACTCCATCTAGATCATACTAAAAATGTAGTCTACCAGCCACCTATATCTAACTTATTCTACTATCAAGACGCAATGTGGGGCAACACTCATGAGATGGTAACGCCTGCTCAAAACTGGCTTCTTCATACCGACGCACAGTAAGCAAACTTAAAAGATTAATTAATTCACCACTGCTGTTCCCTAAATTCATCCCTTTTTTCCTGTGATCCAACATAGTAGTTAACTGTGCACCTGGAAAGCCTAGGACTGTGAAGGGAACATCGATGGTTGAATCTCAGCAGCCAGTTCTCTCATGTGAACAAAAGTATCCCCATGCTCATTCTCTGAATTCATTACCCAATCAAGCTGTACAACGAAAACAAAACACTGGCTGCTTTTAGTGAGTCCTTAAATTGCCTTTTACCACACACTACCCAATACCCTTTTACCCAGCCAGACGTTCCTCAACAAAATTGTCCAGCACATCCCGATGTAAAATGCAGGTATTCCTATACACAAGTTAATCCGCAGTCTACTGCTCTCACAACACTATAAAAGTGAAATTCTTACATCTTGACGAAGAGGAACTATTGCTTCTCTGCCGGTTGACTAAGTAGGCTCATATAACTAGCATTAATACATGCATAAATGATGTGCTTGAATTTCTAGGATTCAAATTGAATGATGTACCCTTAACCATCACAATTCTGCCATTAGCAACATGCTGAATATAGGCAGAAGCAATCTGCCATAGCAGCACCCAGCAAAGGCATGCCAGGCGCTTAAAATAAAATTAAAACACAGGAGTATTCCTGCTTGGCATTCAGGTACCATAAACAGCGACCCACTATAGAACCAGAGACTACTCTAAACCAGGCAAAGATCCATCCATCACAGGACCTGTCTAATACACCTATCACAATATCACAATCACAATAGATACATTCCATTCCTTAGGTAGGGACTGAAGGAGGTGATGGAGCAGATCCTGCTATTCATCCCCTACCCCATTCCACCCATAAACTACCAATATATATATTAAGCTCAAATTGTGTAAAATACACACTACACGTAGAAAAACTCAGCAATCAAATCCTATCCCTATGACATCAAATACAGACATTAGTGAACACACATTTCTTGACACCAATGACCTAGAAATTCTAAATATCATGCACGATCTAGCACATGAAGATAGTGGCACATCACATTCTACCATTACCACCGGTAGTCTGCCTATCCCAATTAACAAAGGGACTGGAAAGGAGTCAGACACATATCTAACACATGACTTCGACCACTCCACTAAAACTAGTTTTAGACCCAGTTCCAAGTACATCCCACAAACTTCGAGGGACAATATTGATGTCTTTCATGATGCTGTAATTTGTGATCTGAACAAACTCACATACACGTACACACGCAGGAGAAACATCACGAAAGAACAGTGGGATGCCGTCATTTCTTTACAAAAAGATGATAACATTGTGATTAAGCCATCAGACAAGGGGGGAAATGTGATCATTATGGATAATGGATTATATCAAAGAGGCAAACAGACAACTCTCAAATGGTACCTGTTATGAGAGGATAGACAAGAGTTATCTTGACAAACTACAGAATAGATATCATGATATGATTGATAAATGGGCTCAGGAAGAACTCATTAGTTGGGATGAGAAAAAGTTCCTTACGAACACTATGAACAATTGTTACTTACCTGTAAACAGGTGGTTCTCCAGTATTGGTGTCTTTCATAGATTCACATGCTTGAATATTCCCCGTCGTCGGAGTGAGAGTCCCACGGTAAATAATATAACAATATATACAGTCATAATATATAAGTAATCATATAAAACAGAGATATAAATAGGTGATAAGCATCAAGAATGTCCCTATATGAAATCTCCATAGAGATACATGGAGAGAGAAAAAGACATTCGCAGTCTATCTCGGTCATTATGTTGGTCCAAACTACGGCCAATCAGGCGCCAGCTCCTCTCTAGAACCTTCTACTCAGAGCTCCTCACCTCAGATTTTCGTAGCACCAGAGTGACTTTAGAGTTTATGAGGAGAAGAGAGCCTCTGAACGGAGGAGGGAGGGTCGCATGTGAATCTATGAAAGACACCAATACTGGAGAACCACCTGTTTACAGGTAAGTAACAATTGTTCTTCTCCAGTATTGGGGTGTCTTTCATAGATTCACATGCTTGAATATAGAATAGATAGCAGTAACAATTAGCATTGTTTCCATAATCATATTAAACTGAAATCGTAAAGACAAAAGATTGCGAAGCACTGCCTGCCCAACTCCAGCATCCTCTTCGTTTAAAGCCGCCAAACAGTAGTGTCTTGTAAAAGTATGTCTGCTCGACCATGTAGCTGCTCTGCAGATTTGATGTAAAGGCACTCCAGCAAATAAGGCGGTTGAGGATGACATTGCTCTAGTGGAGTGAGCCCTCACTGGTGACTGCAAAGGCTTGTTCGCCTTTTGATGGCAGAAGACGATGGCTGCTGACACCCAACGTGCAATTGTTGGTTTTATAACTGGACGTCCCTTGTGAAAACGCCCATAAGCTATGAAGAGCTGATCCGATCTTCGAAAAGAAACTGTTCTGCTGATGTAGAATTTTAAACATCGTTTCACATCCAGGGAATGTAATTGTTGCTCCGCAGGAGTTTGAGGTTTAGCAAAGAAAGTCTTTAAGATCACTGGTTCGTTAATATGGAAGTCTGAAGGCACTTTAGGCAAGAATGTTGGATTAATGCGCAGTACTACAGAATCTGGTTTGAACTGTAGGAAAGGAGGATTTATTGTAAAAGCGTGAATGTCACTGACGTGACGTGAAGACGTTAGTGCTAGAAGAAGAGCCACCTTCCATGTCAGATACTTCAAATCAACCTTGTGTATTGGTTCGAACGATGGTCTCATTAATTGTGCCAACACGATGTTAAGGTGCCACAATGGAGGAGGGCGTCTAACAGGTGGGAATTTACGAAACAACCCTTTGAAGAATTTATGCATTATCCTCGAAGAGCAAAGGGAAGTTGAACCATCCTGACGGAAACGAGAAATTGCCGCCAGAAAAACTCAAGGTTGCAAGAGAAAGTCCGAATTTAGCCAATTGTAAGAAGAACGGTAGCAGTTCTGGTGTAGAGTGAATTGGATGAACCCCAGTACATGCACACCAATGGCAGAATCTCCTCCACTTTAATTTGTACGTTTTCACCGTAGAAGGAGCCCTCGCCTGAGCCAAGATGTCTCTACAGTCCTGTGGAATATCTAGATGGACAAATTCACAGTGCTCAGGTTCCAAGCTGATAAGCTCAGTGATGAGGGATTCGGATGACAAACTTGCCCCTTGCTCATTGTAAGTAGATCTGCACGAGGATGTAGAAGGATGGGTTCGCATAGGGAAAGTAGGAGTAATTCCGAGAACCATGCCTGTCGAGGCCATCGTGGGGCTATGAGAAGTAGATGGCAGGGCTGCCTCCGCATCTTCCACAGGACACGAGGTACGAGAGGGATTGGGGGAAAAGCGTAGGCAAACAGATTGTACCAGTTCATCAAAAGGGCATTGCCCCGTGACCCTTGATGGGGATGCCAGCTTGCATAATCTCGGCATTTCCAGTTCTCTGGTGTGGCAAAGAGATCCAGCTGTGGACGACCCCATCGTCGAAATATCATCTCTAGAGTTGGTTGATGTAGCTCCCATTCGTGGGTCGATGAGGAGGATCTGCTCAGGGAATCCGCCAGAATATTGGATACCCCCGGTAGATGAACTGCTGCAATCGTGATGCGATGGTCGAGAGACCAGTCCCAGATCGACTGAGCTAGTCGAGACAGTTTCGGAGATTTTGTTCCGCCCTGCTTGTTTATGTAGTGCATGCAGGTTGTATTGTCCGTCTGTATTAGGACTGTTTCTCCTTGGATTAAAGGAAGGAACGACTTGAGAGCTAGAAATATAGCCAAGAGCTCCAACCTGTTGATGTGCCAGGTTTTTTGACATATCGTCCACTTCCCCTTTATTGACAAATCCTCCAGATGAGCACCCCATCCTTCTAGAGAGGCGTCTGTTGTTATTGTCATGTCTGGTACTACCGACAGAAATGAAATTCCTTTTGTTAGATTGGATGGCTGTGTCCACCATTTGAGTGGCAAATTCATACGGTCTGTGTCGTTTACAACGTCGTTGAACGAGCCAGTAACTTGACGCCATTGGATGTCTAGTTCTTCTTGGATGGGGCGTGTCTTTCATCTGCAATGAGGGATCAAAGCAATACACGATGATGCCATCCCTATAAATGACTTTAATAGTCTTACAGAATCTGACCTTTTTGATCGTATAAGGGACACCAAAACGAAGAATCCTTTGTAGACGGTCTTGGGAGAGAAACGCCTTTGTTGACACTGTATCCAATGTTGCCCCTAGAAATTCTTTGCGATGAGATGGGAGTAGTTGGGACTTTATGGATAGTCCTAAGGAGCGAAACACCTCCTGACAAAGACATGTGTCCCGTAGAAGTTGAGTTTCCGATTGCGATTTTAGGAGACAGTCCTCCAGGTATGGGAAGATTTGAACACCCTGGAGACGTAAGAAAGCTACCACAGGAGCGAGCACTTTCGTAAACACTCGAGGGGCTGATCATAGACCGAAAGGTAATACCTTGAACTGGAAATCCTTTTGACCGACTCGAAAGCGTAGAAATTTCCGATGTCGATGTAGTATGGGGATATGAAAATATGCGTCTTGGAGGTCGATTGTTGCCATGAAATCTCCCTTTGAGAGTAATCGCAAGATCTCTACAAGCGTTAACATACGAAAGGATTGTTTCTTTAAATATTTGTTGAGAGCCCTTAAATCTAGTATTGGCCTCCATTCCCCGTTCTTCTTGGTGATAAGGAAGAATCGGGAATAAAATCCTCTCCCTCTTTGAGATCTTGGTACTACCTCTATGGCTCCTTTGCGTATTAAAAGTTGAACTTGATGAAAAAGTTCCTTGATATGAGCCGGCGGTGGTCCGGTAGGTGGCGTGGGTGGGGGAAATTCGATGAACTCTAACGTGTGACCTTTTTCTACAATGTCCAGAACCCAACGGTCCTTTGTTATGGAGGACCATTGAGAACCGCACAGAGATTCGACCTCCAATTTTCTGGGACTGATGTAAGTCATTGTCTTTTAGGAGTGGAACCTCTGTACGAGGATTTCCCTCTGAAAGTCTTGGAAGACTGCTGCCGAGAGGATTGCTGTTGATTGTAGGTATAACGATTGGAACCCTGGTTGTATGGTCGATATTGATTGCTTCCTCTCCGAAAATTAGAGGAGGTGCCGCGTCCGCGTGCACCCCGAAAGGGCTGTTTCCTAAATCGCAGCGTACCTAGAGAGCGAGCAGTTTCTGTATCTTTTTTGATCGATTGGAGAGCTTCATCCACATGATCTCCGAATAAAGATTCTCCGTCATATGCCATATCCAATATTTTTGCCTGCACCTCCTGGCGAAAGGATGTCGAGCGCAACCAACCTTGCCTGCGCAATACCGCTGCTCCAGCGAGTTGACGGAAACCTGTACAAGCGATGTCAACTGCACAGTCAATTATTTCTTCAGATGTTCTCTCTCCCTCTTGAAGTAGCTTCACAGCTTCAGTATTAGATGCCTCAGGTAGCATTTCAACTAAAGCCGATATATCCGCCCATAGTTGCCGGTTGTAACGACCTAAAATGGCTAAGGCATTGGCCGCTCTTACAGTGGTGGAAGCCATCGATGAAAATTTTCGCCCTATGGCATCCAAGCGACGTCCATCACGATCAGGTGGTGCAGTGATTGTAGATACAGGGTTTCTAGCCCGACGTTGCGCTGCTTGTGTGATTACCGAATCTGGTTTTGACTGACCAGTGAGGCACGCTGGAGCTCCTACTGGCGGCTTATACTTCTTCTCCAACCTAGGTAACTGTGCCGGAAGGCTATTTGGTGTTTTCATTATCTTTTTACCTTCATTCCAAATAAACTCAATAATAGGAATTGTATGCGTCTGCTTGAAAGGTGGATTTTTAAAATCATACAGAAAACAATCCTCTTCTTTATGTTCCGTAGTTAATTTGAACCGTTGGGCCGCTCTATCCATCAACTGGTGAAAACTTGCAATGTCAACTGGTGGTGAGTCTCCTGGTACCACTGGAGAGGGAGATGGTGTTTGGGCATGGTAGTCATCCCACTCCGCCATATCATCATCATCATCATCATCATTACCATCGCCACCATCATCCAGGATCTCACCATCTTCCTTGTCTTGAGGAACTTCGTCTTCATTGTCATGTTGAGTCAATGTCCGAGCTGATGATTGTATCAGCGGAACTGAAGGCGTTATAACTGGCACTGGCGCCAACACAGGTGTTGGAACCACTAGAACAGCAGGAACTATAGACTCTTGTGGTGATAGAGGAAAACGCCGATTATAATCATCCAACAGGAGTTGAAGATTTGTAATAAGCGACAAGGGTAACGTCGCAGTCTGTTCTTCCATAGGAATTTCTTCCTGATAAAACTGTTCATCCTCATCATCACTTTCCTCCTGGCATTTTATTATCAAATCCGATGGACTGTGTGCTGTACCGAAAGATTCAGGTAGACCTTCTCCTGAATCTTGATCGAAATCAGTTGCGAACAAAGGTGAAGGAAGTTGAGAATCATCCAAGGGTATGACCTCATTTAACATATCCTGTTGGCTACTTGGTGGCAATGGCAACAAAGGTACAGAGGCAAAGGACGAAGTAGTCGTTGAAGGCGTGGAAGAACTTTGTGTATCTATTGACCTCTGCGCAGAAATTGTCGTTGCTGGTGTCAAAGACGATTTTGAGACCTTCTTAATCTTTATCTTCATCAACGAGACTGCCGTCGACGGGATCGGAAGTACAGGAGCCACTTTCGACATCTTCGCAGACGGAATCGTCGACGGAACCAACGTCGACGGAACCAACGTCGACGGGACTGTCATCGACGGAGTCGTCGTCGACGACGACGACGAGGTCTTCTTTTTCTTCGTCGACGGAGCACTCGTCGACGAATCAATCGACGACATAAGCGTCGACGAGGCAGATTTTGCAGTTTTCGACGACGATGTTAGCGTCGACGAGATCTTTTCCTTCTTCGTCGACGACGATGCAATAGGAAACACTGATGACACAGTTTTTATTGTACTGATAATCATCGTCGACGACGATAACGTCGACGGGACTGCCGTCGACGACTTCGATGCTGACGCCGTCGTCGTCGTCGTCAGAGTCACCGTCTACGAGCAGGAAACGGCGGATTTTGTCGTCGGAGGTCTCGTCGACGATGAAGCCAATTTCTTGCCAGAAATCAGGGAAGTCGATGCCTCAACAGCCTGAGAACTAGGTCTCGTGGGCGATATCGCAGTAGTCATGGATGAAGACATGGCAGATGTCATAGAAAGAGACATTCTCTTCTTCTTAATGAAAGGAGAAGGTAGATCTTGAACACTACTGCGTTTTGAGGTTGTGAGGGTACGGCCAGAAGTAAGGCTTTCTACTTCAGAAACCACGTCATCCTTATCTTTCAGTCTCTGGAGCCACAACAAGAGACGACCTTCCCTGTCTTTAAGAGTCTTTGTAGAAAAAGTTCTACAGAATTTACATTTACCCACTTCGTGGTCAGGGTAAAGACAGTAGATACACTTACTGTGTGGATCTTCTGAATATAAGCGCAGCTTTCCACAAGAGGAACAAGCTCTAAACAGAGACTTCTTACTTGAAGACATGCTGAAGAGAAAACTGAGCAGAGCTCAGGGAGATTCCCTTTCACACGACGTGCGGTAGAAAATCTGAGGTGAGGAGCTCTGAGGAGAAGGTTCTAGAGAGGAGCTGGCGCCTGATTGGCCGTAGTTTGGACCAACATAATGACAGAGATAGACTGTGAATGTCTTTTTCTCTCTCCATGTATCTCTATGGAGATTTCATATAGGGACATTCTTGATGCTTATCACCTATTTATATCTCTGTTTTATATGATTACTTATATATTATGACTGTATATATTGCTATATTATTTACCGTGGGACTCCCACTCCGGCGACGGGGAATATTCAAGCATGTGAATCTATGAAAGACACCCCAATACTGGAGAAACCAACTACACCCACTTTCTATCTCCTGCCCAAGGTACACAAGGACCCCATAAATCCTCCAGGGCGTCCCATTGTCTCCTCCAAGAATAGTCTATTTGAGAATACTTCCATCTACATTGATCATTTTCTTTTCCCCTTTGTCAAAGATCTTAGCTCCTACGTCAAGGACACCAAGGACTTCCTCCAAACAATTGAGAATTTATACTGGGGTCCGAACTGTTGGATGGTGTGCCTTGACGTAGAAAGTCTGTACACCAGCATCCGTCATCCTGACGGCATAAGAGCTTGTCAGGATTTCCTCAAAACAAGGAGTGTACACCTGCTTGGTCACACACAGATGATCCTCCAGATGATTGAGATGTGCCTAACTGAGAACGTTTTTATGTTCAATGGTAGCTGGTACAAACAAACGCAGGGTACTTCGATGGGCACTTGCTTCGCTCCCAGCTACGCGAATCTCACTGTGGGCTGGTGGGAGAAGCAAGTGCTCTGGAGCGAGGACCTGGACAAATGGACTAAAAACGTTAATCTCTGGCTGAGGTACATAGATGATATTTTCTTCATCTGGGAAGGGACAGAAAGTGATCTCTGCTTGTTTTACAATGCTTTGAACGAAAACTGCATGAACTTGAGATTCACCATGGCACATAGCCAACAGACTGTCAATTTTCTTGACATCAAACTGAATATTAGGAATAACACCCTAACCACAAGCCTGTTCAGGAAAGAAACATTTGGGAACAGCATCTTACATGCTACCAGCTGCCATATGCCCAGTTTTAGGTGGAATCTCCCTTACGGAGAACTACTTAGAGCTAAACGCAATTGCAGCACAGAGGAGGCGTATCAAAGTATTAAAAGAGATATGCTGATCAGATTTAAAGAGAGGGGATACACTGATAAGATGCTTGAGAAGGGGGTACGTAAAGTAGATAACATCAACAGAACTGAGGCCCTCTTCAAGACAACTAGAGCACAAAAAACTACCCCTACTGATCTGACACCACTCAGATTTATAACCACCTTTTCCACTCAGGCAGATCAATTGAGAAACATCTTGAAGAGAAGGTGGGATATCCTTATACAGGACAACATACTGTCAACCAGGATTGGACCTAATCCATCCTTCTCATATAGGAAGAACCCATCCCTTAAAGATCTACTGGTGAATAGCCATTTCAAACCTAAGAAAGGGACCTGGTTAGAACAAGGTAAGGGTTTCAAACGATGCAAAAAATGTAAAGCGTGCAGTCACTCCGAGGATGTCAGAGAGGTCACCCTACAGAAGACGGGGAAATTGTGGAGGATCCCAAAATTGATCCACTGCAATACTGACTATGCTGTATATGTCATCACTTGTCCCTGCCCTAAGTGGTATGTAGGGTCAACTACGTTTCCAGTTAAGAAACGTATCTTGGAACATTGGCGAGCAATCACCAACCAAGATCTTAGTTACAGCACTGCCAGACATTTCAGGGAACATCATTCCAGTGATTGGACGAAAGCAAAGTTTTTTGCGCTTGACAGTGTGCCGAAGCATCCTAGGGGTGGCAACAGAATACAGTCCCTTAGGAGACTAGAATCTCGCTTCATATTGCGGACGGGCAGCCTTTTTCCAATAGGGCTTAATAATGATGAAGAAATGTATTCACATCTGTAAGAAATCTCTATGTTTTTAGCCAGGCTTGGCCCCCTTTTTTGAAACCAGTTATATGTATGTATATTTTATGTATTCCATTTTGAATCTCACTTGTATACCCCTTGCGTTTTGGTCTTCCCGGGCTTTGTTTCTCTTGTGTAAGATATATGGACAATGTATGAACCAGAGACTAATTGCTTTACCCCGATTGATGTAACATGATTGTTATATGCTCAGTATGTGTCAAAGCACTAATATATTATTATCTTTTCTATTTTTGTATCTGCAGCTAGGGGGCTCACGGATAGACAAGTTCACTACGAATAGTCACGGATATGACGTATTGATAAGGTTCCTGATATGCGCACATCTATCACTGGATTGATATACACTATGCTAATATGAGGGTACTATACCCCTACTACGCACCTTGATATTATTTAATTTCATAGAGGTAGACACGTAGCGCAGATGCAAGACGTATTTTCATGGTACTATACCTGAATTTATTTTGCTAACACCGAAATGATATAGCATTGAACTGATTATGTTATACGTTAACCATCACGTAGGAACACTCCCCACTTGCAGAACAAACCTTGATTTTTGTGCACTGACCATCACTGTCTAGTACCTCAGGGATATCATTTTATTTTGCTTTATTCCTATGCAATGCAATAAGCTCTGTTCACAGCGTTTTATGCTTTCAGATTTCTTCTTTTATTATTGTCCCAAACAATTAATTTGCAATTAATGATATTATGGGTCGATAATACATCTGTATCATAATTTTTGTCCATGAACTACTATAGTTGAGAAACTCCTACGACACTGCAAAATTGTTGTGATTCACCCCGGTCCGACCAAGTCTGTTTTCACTTTCACCCAATGCACGCTGTGATGTGCTGAAATTGCAAATGTGTTATATACTTCCTGGTTCACCAGAAAGGTCATGTGACCAAGGCTGCTTGTCAGCCGAAACGCGTCTTCTGCCCCCTGTTTAAAATAAACGTACACTTTTCTAGCAAGACTGTTGTGGCTCGTCTTCTTTTCCGTGGATTTGTGGAGAGGAACTTCTGTGCAATATATATATATATATATATATACACACACATATATACATACATATACACACACACATACCTACGTACAGATATATATATATTAATTCACTGAAAAAAACAAATGTTAGATTAACATTATAGTTAGGTGAATACGTCAGTGACAACATTAACGTTTTTAACTATGTTTTGAATTTTAAATAAAACTCTGAAATTCACCAGTTATAGTTAGCAAAGGGAACTATAGCGTGCACCATTGCCATGTACTGCCTATGACCTCACATACAGCATCACTTATGACATGTTGTATGACATCACTGATCACATCTCAAATGCCGTAATGGATGACGTCTTCGAATGAATATGCTAGTTTGCTTTATAGTTTACATAGTGGCGGGTAACTACCATTTAACTTTTCTACCTCATTTTGTACAGCCTTTGTCCAGCTAACGGCTGTGTTTAAAAAACACGAGCTTCTAATGCATCGTAGGTGTGTAGAGGTACTGAACACGTTTACATCTTTGTATTGAAGAGTAACTCTTGTGCAGATGACAGTTGATAACTTATGTCCAATATGTTCCACACAAGATTTTTGGTTCTGCAGGAAAAGTTTCAAACAGGGCAAAGATTCTACGTAGTAGATACTATGTATTATAAGCAGCCTTCAGTTATTAGACAGACTCATCTCGGAATGACAATTTCTACATAACATAGAAGACTGTTTGCTCCAGGTACTAACCTACGTACGTGTGCTTCTGTTGCTTCAGAAGATGGGCAATCTGTAAAGTTTTCACCACAGAATGAAGGCTGTAGGTAGTATAATCTTTAGCACCGTCAGACCGTGGTGATTTTAAGCGAATAGTGTCTTTTTTGATAAGCGTTGCATACAGTGTACAATGTTCTTAGTAGACATTTTTAATACTCTGGTGTATTGCTCATGAGAGTTTCACGGTCTACAAGCAGTGCAGTGCAGAGTAAACTCTCTCAGTAAACACTGTTTACAGTACCCACTTTTCTGCTCATTATAACATTCATTTATACATTTTGGTTTAGTGACTGTGAGGGGTTTGATACAGATAAAAGCTATTCGTAGTAGGGTATTAATTTTGGAAAAGACGTTGGATATCTTGAGGAACTGGCTTTGTTTGAACACTTGTATACATATTGAACACCGTGTGCAATGAGGGTTCCCCATATATCTATGGATGAGTGTTAATGTGGGAACTTGGCTACCCGTCAAGTGTAGGGTACAGAGACAATATTGTACAGTGAGTTGGCCCGCAATATTGACTAAAGTTTTTGCTCCTAAATACCGTTTTCCCATACAGAGTGTGACTACAGGTTTCCCTCTCCCCCGGAGGAACTATGATGCAATATCAGAACCTTTTCCATGTATGTGTTGGGTGAATTTTATTTTATTATACTATACATGTGTGTCCTTGTAAATATGTATTAAGAACATGGATTTTTTTTTTATTTTAGACCACACAAGATGTGCCCCCTTACAAAGTGTTTCTATCCACCCACTTGAAGGTGCTCACCACGATAAAATTGTATGGAAAAATTTCAAAGGAGCACACATACAGCCATAGGGCTGTCAAGACTAACTCTCGAATTTTATCTTCACAGAAACAGAGACAGTGATCTCCAAACAGGTGGTAACTATATGCACCTCTCTAAAAGCATGCAATAAGTATGCGCCCATTGTGATATAATAGGAGTGGTACCAAGGAGTTTAGTTCCCTAGGTCCTGATGAAAAGCCAGCAGGGGCAGGCTTGAAACATCTTCACCTGTTAGGAGACTAAGTACATTATAACATAGTTTCCCCCTTGTTAATCATACCGACTAGAGGTCAGAATAAATAGGATACACCTACTAGGCAGGTATTTTTTAAGATTCACTCCATCCCCACTCCTCTCCCAAACACCACCATCTTTGTCACTGTATACATAACTAAAGTGCTTCCATGTAGTCCATAGGTCGCAGCGGAAGGGGATGTAGCATGCCACCAAGGGGTAACCATGGTGGGTGAGGGTTTTACAAAAAAAAAAAAAACTTGTTTTTTCAAGTGGAGGGTTAGCCCCCTTTCTCACGAATGTTTACAGAACTGCAACTGTGTTATTATGAATAGCACTCGTAACATTTTTCTACGCATGCCATTACAACGCAAGTCGTTACAACGGTGCGTTGTTATATCGCATGTCATTAAGTCGTTACAACAACTTCCAACTCCAGTGTGTGCAACAGTAGGGAAGGTGTTGGATTGAAACTCCAACAAATCCAACACCTTCTGCCCCCTACAGCAAGTCGTTGTAACCACCTGCGTTGTAATGGCATGCGATGTATCGCATACGTTCTAAACAATGTTTTCGGTTATTATTGTTTGATAGTATTGGCGATATATTTGTGATGACTAATGCGTTTTATAAAGCTGGTCTTTAATACAGCTTTTGCTGTCTCATCAGACTATTGTTTTTCCAAATAATGAATACATAATATACATACATAGAGGAGCTTTTGGTGAGCGGGCTTCGTTCATTGGTCTGCTTAATTGTCATTCACATTTTGCTTCCAGCCACCACAGCATGGGGCAAGGGGTCAGCCCACTCAACGATTGGCTCCCTTCACCTTGAATGATTTCACAAAGCCTGTGCACATTGTTCCGATCTGCTCAAAAATAGTCCCTTACACTTCTGTGACAATATTGTTTACAAGTGTGCTTAATTATATTACTTCTAAATACTGGCTGTTTATTTTTGTCTGAACATCGGTGCCCCGTTTGATGATGATTTATTTTCAAACTCCTTTTAAGGTCTTGTGCGACAGCCTAGCTGTCACCAGATATAATGTGATCGACCAATAAAAGAGCTTTCAGGAGTGCTACAGAGGTGCTTTGGCTCCGCCCACTTGTTGGTATCCAGAAGTTCATGTTTTAATTGGGCAGAAGTTGTGTACTTCCAATGAAAAAGTACTACCTCTCTACACAGCTATGATTATTTTGTTTATTTATCCAGCTGCCTGACCAGAAGCAGTATAGTTGCCGGAGATTGAACTTTCTTGGGCACACACATGACATTGTAATGATGTTAAAGTGTCATAGAGAACTAGATTTACAGTGTTTTTCTCTGGAAGTAGCACAGATCCCCTTCAACTCCATCATTAACTTTAGACTTCAGAGGGCAGAGTGGTGTTTGAGAGCAATATGAGATCCACCGGGCTGCAGTAATCTACATGGATTTTTAGGACTGGCTTGACATAGTAACTGTTGGCTAATGTGATCAACAAAAAAGAGCTTTCAGGGTGCTACTGAGTGAGGGATTTAGGCTTCACTCACATGTTGGTTTCCGAGTACAGGATTTGATAAGGCCGAATTAGTGTACTTCCACTTAAAGGACTGCTTGTATTCAACTTTTTGGTTTGTGGCAAAGCTTACACTCGATACAGTAAGACAGAGTTGGCTATGGTGGAGAGCAAACGATCACCGCTATAGGCCTGATCTCTTTATTATGAAATGTTATGATAAAGGCACTGGGTCGGACATGTATATTAAGAAAAGCATATTTTAAAGTCATTAGGCATTTAAGTGTGGATTGTTATTTCTCTAAAATCAAGCCCACAGATAATGATTTTGATACATTGAATCGCACAGATTACTGTAAAATGCAATGGCTTTGCTGTTGGTTACCCTGCGTGACAAACCGTGGATATAGAAGGTTTGCTCTGTGAGAATCCTTGTCTCCTCTAAGGAGAGATAGCATTTTGCTTAGTCAACTGTAATTTTGTGTACCTTTCTAATTTTAAGACTGTGTGTCAGATGACTGCCTAGTGGAAAAGTGTACACTCAAAACTGTAGGTCTAAACTGGTTATGGTAACAACCTAAAGGCCTGGGAAACATTATGTCTGATGTCATACAGCTGTCCTGCTTTAATATAAAGCATTATGACAAAGGCAGTTGGTCCACCTTTGTAATTGTGAAAAGCATTTGTTGAAGCCGGTAACAGCTGGTTATTATCATATTGTGTTACATGCTACAGACAGGTAGACAGGTATTTTGTCACATGAAATCTCACAGATTCCAGTAATAGGCGAGGGTTTTGGCGTTGACCACTTGCTCTGACAAAGCATGGGGGTTTTCACAATGATTATTATTAGGTCATATTGAGAGGGGATGTAGATTGCTTTGCAGGCTGTATTTTTCTATATATTTGTGTAATTTTATAACTGTATGAATGATGGTAGGAAGTTTATGTGCATGTGAATGGGCTTGCATTAGGTAAGATGCAAAGGCAAGGGTAAAGGTATTATCTGTTCACTGGAAAATTCATGACAGATTTCGTAGGTTTGATCCGTTTATTATAAAAAAAAATATTAAACAATATGAGACAGCCAGTAAACCTGACCTATTTATTGTAAAAAACATGTATTAACCCCTTCGCTGCTAGGCCTTTCCCCCACTGTGCTAAGACTTTTTTTGGCTATTTGGGGTAGTTCGCGCTTGGGCCCCTGTAACTTTTTTGACCACATAAGGTATCCACGCCAAATTTGCATCTTTTTCTTCCAACATCATGGGGATTCTAAAGGTACCCAGGGTTTGTGGATTCCCCTGGAGGGAATGCAGAAATTAGCCAAAATACAGCAAAATGTTTTTTAGGGGGGGGGGGGGGGGTGAGGGGGGGGGGGAGATGGGAACAAAGTGCTGTAAATGAAAGTGTCTGCTTATTTCCCAGCAAATGGTATCAACAACGGCTTTGTGGGGCTGAAATCACAATTTTTCCAGCTTTCAGGGACTGACAGACTTGTCAGAAAACCAACATTTTTTACACAGTTTTGGCATTTTACTGGGACATAGCCTATTTTTGCTATGTTTTTGTGCTTTCAACCTTCTTCCAGTTAAATGTAGAAATGGGTATGAAAGCAATAATGGATGCTGGAAAGCTATACATTTTAGAAACGTAGACCAAATTCTGAATTCAGGAAGGGGTCATTTGAGTAGATCCTTCAAGGTTTCTTTATAGAAACTATCAGTTGAAAATAGGAAAAATTTAAAATAAGTTATAAAAAACACCCATTTGTGCCAACGTTTTCACCTGTAACTTCTTCCGATTATGACAGATGTTTGAAAGCAATATACCGTTACATTCGCTGGACCTTTCTGGTTATGGGGATATACAGGACTTGTAGGTTCACCAAGAACCCAACGAACCCAGCGAAAATACCTGAGCAGCGTCTTGCAATGTTTTTTTATTATGTACCGGGTATATAGTAATTAATTTGGGCATATTTATATAGTGAAAAATCGGGATGAAAGACACCTTTGTATTTCTGAAATCGGAACAAAATATAGAGTTTAGAAACAGTAGCTATTTGCACATTTCCGAAATTGTGAGTACCCATACTAGCATGAGAATTATAGGACATTTTTCAAAGTGACTTCTTTTTTTACACATGGTCTTTCATTTGGAAGGCAGAAACGCATCGAAAGTCACCAGGTAATAACAGTTGCTCTACAATTCTGTGTTACCCTAAGTCACCCGATAAAAATGTTACCTCACTTGTGTGGGTGGGCCTAGTGCCCGCGACAGAAAACGGCCCAAAATGCAACATGGACACACCAAATTTTCACTGTGAAAACGGACCCTTTTTTTGCAAAGTGCCTAGCTGTAGATTTTGAACCCTAGCTCTGCCAGCACCTAGGGAAACCTAGCAAACCTATACATTTTTAGAACTAGACACAGGGGAATCCATGATGGGGTGACCTGTCTGGCTCTCACCAGGTTCTGTTACCCAGAATCCCTTACAAACCTCAAACTTGGTAATCTCCAAAAAACTTGATAGCTCCTCAATAAGTTTTGGGCCCTTGCCTGTCGCAGGTACTTGACCCACCCAAGCGAGTGATGTACCATTTTTATCCGGAGACCAGGGGGAACGCTGGGTGGTAGGAAATTTGTGGATCCATGCAGATTCCAGAACTTTCCCACACAAAGTTAAGAAAAATTTAATTTTTTCAGCTAAATTTGAGGTTTCCAGGGGATTCTGGGTAGGAAAACGTTGGGGGATTCACACAAGCCATACCTCACTGGACTACCCCGTGTGACTAGTTTTTAAAAATGTGTGGGTTTGATAGGTTTCCCAAGATGGCAGCCAAGCCCGGGGCCAAAAACCCAGGTGACCCCCCTTGCAAAACCAGATTGTTTTGTGATCGGTAATTTTGTCTCCTCAATACGTTTTGGGCCCTTGCCTGTCGCGGGTACTTGACCTACCCACACGAGAGAGGTACCATTTTTATTGGGAGACCTGGGGAAACACTGGGTGGTAGGAAATTTGTGTCAGCCCGGTGATCCTACAACTTTACCGCACAGAAATTTGACAAAACACATATTTTTTCATCTAAATTTGAGGTTTTCAGGGGATTCTGGGTACCGAAGTACCGAAACGAAGCAGGATCCATGCAAGCCAAACCTCCCTGGACTCCTCCGGGTCTCTAGTTTTCTGAAATGTGTGGGTTTGGTAGGTATCCTTAGATGGCCGCCAAGCCCGGGACCAAAAACTCATGTGACCCCCCCCCCCCTCTCCTTGCAAAACCAGGTAATCTTCGGATACATAGGGGGCATCTGCATTTTTGGTCCTGGAGTCGGCTGCCATCTTGGGGAACCTACCAAACCCACACATTTCTGAAAACTAGAGACCTGGGGGAGTCCTGGGAGGTATGGGTTTCATGGATCCCCCAATGTTTCCTTACCCAGAATCCCTTGCAAACCTCAAATTTAGCTTATAAAAAATCTAATTTTTCTCTAATTTTTGCGTGGAATCACCGTGCTGGCACAAATGTCCTACCCCACAGCGTTCCCCTCAGTCTACCGAGGGAAATTATACCTCACTTGTGTGGGTGGGGCAAGGGCCTGTAACTGGGAAGAGCCAAAACCATAGGTATTAAGGGTATAGCACCGAGAATTCTAAGCGCTACATTTTTAAAAAAATTCCTTTTTAGCCAATTCTGCATTCGACACCCACACAAGTGAGGTATCATTTTACTTTGGAGATTGAGGGGAACGCTTTTGGGATAGGACATTTGTGCTGGCCCGGTGATTCCGCACAAAAATATGTGGAAAATTTAATTTTTTCAGCTAAATTTGAGGTTTGCACGGGGCCTGGGTAGGAAAACGTTGGTGATCCATGCAAGTCATACCTCGCTGGACTCCCCCGGGTGTCTAGTTTTCAAACATGTGTTGGTTTGGAAGTTTCCCAAGTTGTCCACCGAGCCCGGGGCCAAAAACCCAGGTGAACCCCCTGCAAAACCAGGTTGTTTTGTGATGGGTCATTTTAATGTCTCCTAAATACGTTTTGGGCCCTTGCCTGTCGTGGGTACTTGACCCACCCAAGTGAGTGAGGTACCATTTTTATCATGAGACCTGGGGGAACTCTGGGTGGTAGGTAATTTATGGATCCATGTAGATTCCTGAACTTTCGCACACAGACGTTTGACAAAAATTTGATTTTTTCAGCTAAATTTGAGGTTTGCAGGGGATTCTGGATAGGAAAACATAGGTGGGCCCACGCAAGCCATACCTCGCTGGACTCCCTCGGGTGTCTAGTTTTCAGAAATGTGTGGGTTTGGTAGGTTTCCCCAAGATGGCCGCCAAGCCCGGTGCCAAAAACCCAGGGGATCCCCCCTTGCAAAACCAGGTTGTTTTGTGATAGGTAATTTTGAAGTTGCCTCAATACATTTTGGGCCATTGCCTGTCGAGGGTACTTGATCCACCCACGCGAGTGAGGTACCATTTTTATCGGGAGACCTAGGGGAATGCTGGATGATAGGAAATTTGTGGATCCACGCAGATTCCAGAACTTTCCATTACGGAATTGTGAGGAAAATGTATTTTTTATTTTACTAAGTTTGGAGGTTTGCAAGGGATTCTGGGTAACAGAACCTGGTGAGAGCCAGACAAGTCACCCCATCCTGGATTCCCATGAGGTGTCTAGTTTTAAAAAATATATAGGTTTGCTAGGTTTCCCTATGTGTCTGCAGAGCTAGGGTTCAAAATTTACAGCAAGACAGTTTGCAAAAAAGGGTCAGTTTTCACTGTGAAAATGTGGTGTGTTCATGTTGCCTTTTGGGCCGTTTCCTGTCGCGGGCACTAGGCCTACCCACACAAGTGAGGTACCATTTTTATTGGAAGACTTTGGGGAATGCGCGGTGGGTGGAATTTTGTGGATCCACGCAAATCCCAGAACTTTCTATCACAGAAATATGAGGAAAATGTGTGTTTTTTAAAACTAAGTTTGAGGTTTGCAAGGGATTCTGGGTAACAGACCCTGGTGAGAGGCACACAAGTCACCTTATCCTGGATTTCCCTTGGTGTCTAGCTTTCAAAAACGTACAGGTTTGATAGGTTTCCCTATGTGCCGGCTGTGCTAGAGCCGAAAATCCACAGGTAGGCACACTGCTATAAACAAGGCTGTGCCTGCCCTGGGGGGGGGGGGGGGGGGGGGGGGAAATCAGAGGGAAGGGTTTGCCCCGATATGCCCCCAGGGGGGGGGGGGCAGAATGACTGTGGCTGTTTGGGGGGCTGGGGGCATTGGAATGCCCATTCTAGGCAGCCCCCACGCATAAAAAAGCTAGTGTAATTGCTGAAGCCTAGTGGGCGCTCCGATGCCCCCTGGGGGGCAGATCAGGGGCTACTGCCCCCATCTGTCTCCTGGGGGGGCAGAAAGACTGTGGCATTTTTGGGGCATGGTGGGGGCATTGGCATGCCATTCTGGCCAGCCCACACCACTGAATAAAAAAAAAAAGTTTCCCTGATGCCTATTGGTCTTTCTGCCCCCCTCCTCAGGAGGCAGATAAGGGGGTTTTGTCCCTATCTGCCTCCCGGGAGGGAGGGGGCAGAAAGAATGTGGCATTTTTTTGGGGGGTGGGACATTAGCATGCCCATTGAGGGCAGCCCCCACCCCGAACTTTGGAGGGGAAAAATCCCTGGGCCTAGTGGGCTATTGCCCCCTCTGCCTCCCGTGGGGGCTGAAAGACTGTACAATTTTTATTTTTTGGTTTTTGGGTGGGGGCATTGGCATACCCATTCTGGGCAGCCCCCAACCCTATGTATAAAAAAAACCAAAAATAACCTGGCGCCTAGTGGGCTTTCTGACCCCCCCCCCCTCCCCGGTGGGCATATCAGGGGCTACTGCCCCCATCTGCCTCCTGGGGAGGGCAGAAAGTCTTTAGCCTTCTTTGGGTGGGTAGGGTGGGGGCATTGGGATGCCCATTCTGGGCAGCCCCCACCCCTGGCCTATAGAAAAAGCATTCCTGCTGTTTAGGGTGCTTTCTGGCCCCCCCCTCCCCGGGGGGCAGATTAGGGGCTACTGCCCCCATCTACTACCCATGGGGGGCAGAAAGACTGTTCTAAAAATGTATGGGGGGGAGCAAAGGCCCTTGCCCAAGAGGCCGCTTCCCCCTCCCTGGTGCTAGTGGGTGGATCCCTGCTTGGGGATCGCCCTCCTGGGATGATCCTCAAGCAGGGATCCACTAGGTAAGGGTACCATTGGAAAGGAGAGATTCTCCCCTTTTCAACGATACCTGTCCTATCTGTTTCGGTGCTCGGGGGCTGAAATAGCCCCACAAGCACAGAATCTGTGAAACTGAAACTAAGTTTGTTTAATTTTCGTTGCAATGACAATAGAGCGCCATGCGCGCGATTGTCATTGCTAGGAAAAACAAAAATAGGCCTCGGGAGGTTGGGGAAGCTCTTCCCCACCTCCCAAGGCAAAAGAAAAACGGGAAATCCCTATGCTGTCTGCAGCAGAGGGATTTTCTGAGCCTGTACCCATGACGGAATGGTTCCATCATAAGCACAGGAGAACTGGTGCTCATGACGGAACCATTCCGTCATGAGCACCCAAAGCGTTAAAGACAGTAGGCTTTAAGGATGAATTGTTATTGCACAGTGCTAATGCCTCTAGGAAGGTATTTTGTTACATGGAATTTCACAAATACCATACAAGGGTTTTGGTGTTGGTTATTCACTCAAACAAACCACGGGGATAGCAGTGATGCACTACAATAGTCCTTGTTATGCTCTCTTTGGAGAGATAGTATTTTGATTTACCAACTCTAATTTGGTATATACTTGTGCTTTTATGACCAGGGGTGTGGAATTTTCCAAATAATCTAGTTGTCCAAGGGACAAAATGCCACTGAGATCTACATGTCCTGTAAAATCCACTTGTCCCACCTACCCCCGTTCCACATCAAACCTAAGGGCTCCCGCTGACAGAGAAACATTAATATATTTTTGCTTTATAAAAATCAGTAAACCATTGAATGCTGTGCAATAATAATGCTAAAGGAAAACTTGTCAAGCGATATTATCGCGTCCCTGCCCCCCTGCGCCCCCTCCCCTTAACCCTGACGGCAATTCTTTTATTTCTATTCCCCTTTTTCCCCCCATTTTTTTGGGCTGTGTATTTATTCCCACAAAATACGTACATTTCAAACCATACGTAATGTACTAATTTACCGTCACCCTTGGCTGTGTATTTATTCCCACAAAATACGTACATTTCAAACCATACGTAATGTACTAATTTACCGTCACCCTTGTAAAAACGTATGGGTGGGATATAAAAGGTGTCAGCCAGTGTGCCTCCTGCCATTTCCCCCTCACTTTTGCAGCTGGCCAGACGTGAGCCCTATGTTCCTTGCGAATCGGTAAGTTGTATCGAAAAAGAAACAGCAAAGTTAGGAGCTTCCTTTAATAATAAGAATCGTTTTTTCGCCAAATGTACCCTCTTTGCAACATTAATCAATTGTGTAATGTATATATATGTCGGTGTGTTTATGCAGTTCTGGGCTGAAAGTTAATAGTTAACTATTCTATATTAGGACTTTAAGTTATAAATTGCAAGTCACCAACGGATGTCTCTTTTGAAAGCATTAATCTGCAGATCTGTTTCCATCCTATGCACTCTGTAATCGACTTCGTACATGTTCTTTGCAGCAGGCATATTAACCCTCTGCACTAACTTCACCGAGGTCACAACCTCAACTATACAAAACACGGATCTCTTTCCAGGATGGTAATTCATCACACAAGTTTCCTACACATTTCTGTGAGGCCTGGTAATTGCCGGCGGAAAGAAACGCTGCAGCAGGTGCTTCGAAAGCTTTTAGTGCTGGCTGCGCCGTGTGCAACAATGTTTTTTTGCCCATAAGCCAAAGGAGTGAAAGTGTAGGAGTCACATGTCACCCATACTGGTAGGCAGTAGTTTAAGAGTGCTTGGTGTGGAGAAGCACAAACGCAGAGTCGAAAAGGAAACAGCAAAGTTGAGAGCTTCCTTTAATAATAAGAATCGTTTTTTCGCCAAATGTACCCTCTTTGCAACATTAATCAATTTTGTAATGTATATTTGTCGGTGTGTTTACGCAGTTCTGGGCTGAAAGTTAATAGCTCACTATTCTAGATTAGGACTTTAAGTTATAAATTGCAAGTCACCAACGGATGTCTCTTTTGAACGCATTAATCTGCAGATCTGTTTCCTTCTGCGGTATGAAGGCTCCGGACCCGCGTTGTTAAACCCGCGTTGCGATGGCAGCGCGTGAATCTGAATTCGTTGTAATGGGTGTTTCCCCCATGAAGCGGTGGTAGCGCAGCGCGCCTGCTTGCGATACGCTTTTTTGACGTCCTCATCTGAGGCGCCGAGGCGGGCCAGGCCTAGACTTTTGTACTAATTAATCTACC
Source organism: Triturus cristatus (assembly GCF_964204655.1). Lineage (NCBI taxonomy): Eukaryota > Metazoa > Chordata > Amphibia > Caudata > Salamandridae > Triturus > Triturus cristatus. The sequence continues at coordinate 941,611,803 of NC_140584.1, forward strand.
CACGCACGGTTGCTAAAAATATAAATAAAAGAAAATCGCAGCACCTCCATCACAATATCACACAGTTCAAGCGGGCAAAACTGCTTATTTTACCTGAATGCTTATTGCAAGCCTCGTGGCGGCCACGGACTACTGCTTGCAGAGGCTGAGTGACGTTTCACTCCCCCAGCAATCACTGGCTAGAGCCCAGTCATGGGCTGCTAGCCAATCAGATGCCGCCAAAGGCTCTCTGCAAGCTTCGGATTGGCTGTGAGCCCCAGAGTGCCCACAGCCTGTTGTTTTAACGTGACTAAAACGTGATAATGTCTACATGTCCGGACATAAATAGACAATAAATCTTCTTGCCCGTCAATATAAACAACATGGTTCGGGCGTCGGGCGATATGATTCCCCCACCCCTGTATGACTGTATGCCGAAAGGTTGCCTTGTGGAAAGTGTATGCACAGTAGAGAAAGATAAAGTACCTTATCGTGAAAAGCCAATGATAAAGGCTAATCGTCCAATTGGTTAGTATGAAAAGTTACGATAAACGTATTAAGACTGGCATATTAATCATGAAAAGCATATATTAAAGTCAACAGGCATTCAAGTGTTGATTGTTGCTACTTTGAATCAAATCCTACAGATCGTTTTTTTGATACATGTAACCTCATATCAGAGTAGGCAAGACTTTTGGCATTGGTCACTGTAGGAAAGTGGAGTATTATTATTGAGGATTGTTAGTCTTTACTATGTAATACTGTCACAATACCCCAAAATGGTCCTTGGTTTCATAATAATAAATCCTTAGTTCAGTCTTGGTAGAGTTGCAAAGAGCAGTCAGGCGGCTTTACTAGAGGAACATGCATGTGTTAAGCATTTCAGAGTACCAACATTGACAAGAAGTAATTGACACAGCTCAAACGAAATCTGACATCAATTTATAAAAACAAAACAGATTTTTATATAATGGAGACACCAAAACGAAGTCAATCAGATGAGTATAACTGGAGTTATGGATTTTAGAATCAAAATTAAATAATAAGTGCAAATCAATACTGCAAAACTTTAGAATTTCAGTCAATGGCAAAAAACACTAGTAACAATCGGTCACTAGCAGGTCGAGTTGCGTGGAACCTAAGGAGGGTTAAGGTGATGCAGGTCCCAGGACCAAGCAACGACAGATGTATGACAGAACCATTCAAGCCATTACAATGCATGGCTTTACAACGCAGGTATTAGAATGCTTGCGACCACGCTAGTCCTTACCACGCATATGCTTGAATTACGCAGAAACCCATACCCACCCTAAAAACCCCTTACCATCCAAAAGCCCATACCAACCCTAAACCCTCAAAATAACCTTGCCACCCAAAAACATATACCTACCTTAAAAAACCCTTGCCACACAAAATCCCATTCCCACCCTAAACCATAAAATTACATTGCCACCCCAAAACCCATACCCACCCTAAACCCTATAAAACCCTTGGCACCCAAAAACCTATACCCGCCCTAAACCCTAACAAAACCCTTGCCACCCAAAAAACCCCATACCCACCTTAAACCCTAAAATTACCCTTATCACCCAAAATCCCAAACCCACCCTTAACCCTAAAAATGTCCTTACTACCCAAAAACCCATACTCACCCTAACACTCAAATTCCTATGCCGCACAAGAAAACATACCCACCCTAAATCCTAACAATTCACTTACTATCCAAAACCCCAAACCCACCCTAAACCCTCAAAATTCCAACAACCCAAAACACCATATAATCTTACTCACTTAAGCTGTTGTGATGAAAGTTTCTGGGTGATCCATCAATCAAGGGCCAAGAAAAAGGATGGGTCCCAGAACAGAATTACGCCAAATTTGGCTGTTGGTCTAGAAAGCGACCTTTTTGTTAGTGATGGAAATCTGTTTAGTAGTTTTTGAAATATTAAGGAAAATCCATATTTGTATATAAAGGGACGCAGAGAATCCGTGACCCCTTCCGATCTTATGCTGAGATCTGATTGGCTGCCAACACTTCAAACCAGGAAGTGTTGGCAGCCATCTTGGGTCCCAGAAAAAAACATTTGTGTGTTGGAGTCTGTGGCCCTGGAAGCCACAGACTCCAACACACACCAACTGACCTGGTTCGTATTCAACAAGTGCTGACCTTTGGTTATACCAGTGCTCGATAAGCTCCTGGCTGTCCTCCAGATGCTTGTTTTCTCTCTTCATGTACTTAGCCATGCATGAGCGCAGGCCCAGTATATAGTCCTCTATGTCCTGTTAGGGAAGGCTAGGAGCAACCTCTCAAAGAGCCCTAACTGAACTTAGAGAATCTCTTACAGGATGGCCAAACAGAAGTACAAAAGGGCTGAAGCCAACCCCTTCTGTGGCACATGTCTGTAGACAAATAAGAGGCAAGGTGACAGGACATCCAATCTCCTTCTGAGTTTTTCAGGGAGGCCCATTATCGTGACCTTCATGGTTTTGTTAAATCACTCAACTAAACCTTTCTGGGGGTGGCAAAGTTGTAGCTCACACCACATTCATCCCACATAGCCTTTAGGTATGCAGACATGAAATGTGTACCTCTATCAGATATCACCCTCTTTAGGAAACCCCTCTCTGGTAAAGATACAAAGAATGACCTTTGCCAATGCAGGGGCCGGGACAATCCTGAGGGGAATGGCCTCTGGGTACCTAGTGGCATTGTCCACTACCGCTAAAATGAATCTATTCCCAGATGCAGTTTGGAGGGTCAAAGAGACCAACAATGTCAATCTCTATCCTCACAAGTGGAGCCCCAACCACTGGAAGAGGAATTAAGGGAGCCTTTGGCCACTGGACTAACAGGTGACACAGGAGCGAAAAATCTCCTTCACTTTTTCAGGCATCTGAGGCCAATAGAAATGGGCAACCAAACTGTCCGAGGTTTTGGTTTGCCCCAGACGTGCGGCTACGGGGATGTCATGGGCTAAGGTCAGAATGAACTCTCTTCACACTTGGGGACCAATACTCTCCTGACTGCCCCTGGTTTTGGGTGCCTGGCCACAGTGTAAAGAAGCCCATCTTCTCAGTAGACCCTGCGGGTCACACTGACATCTGCCTCTTTTTGCCATGCAGCTTGCTGCCTAAGGCGTTCTTGAGCCTGGCACGAATTATGCCCTTGGCATAGGTTTTCTCTGGAGGGTTCCCCTGCACTTAGGAGCTCTGCCAGGCAAGGCCAGACTGCTTCCGCTGCAGCTTCCTCCTCAGACACCAGGGCATCTCCCTCAGGAGTACTCTCATCCTGGTCCTGTGACCTCCTTGAAGTTGCCTTAGCAGCCATCTTGCCCTTTCTCTTGCTTTGGTCCATTATTTCAGGCTCCAAGCTCTCATGACTTCCCGGTAGTGCTGCTGGAGTGTGTAACACACACACACAATCAGGGAGAACCTGCATTTCTCAATGAGTCCCAAGCAGAGGTTTTCGGATCATTTCCCAACAGACACTCCACTGGGATGGCAGGGGAAACAACCACCTTCTTTTTGGCAAGTAATGCCTTCCCCATTCTAAGCTTACGAAGGCTTTTGGATGGAGCTTAGTCTCGTTGGCAGCATTGGTTACCTAGTGACTAACACAGGTATGATTTGGTCTGGGGGAAATCAGTCTAGCTGCCACCATAGTGACACTGGCACCTGTATCCCTCAAAGCCCCTACCTCAGTCTCATTGATCTTTGTCTATACTTCTCCATGCTCGGAGGTAAAACAGCCAGGGTTTCAATGTTCACCTCACTCAGGGAAATGAAAGTAGCCGCAGTGTAACCTCTGGCCTCTCCAAAATACACCTCCATTCCCACACCCATGCTAGTCAATCCTTTGTATTGTCCACCACTGGGGGACTTTTGGGAGCATGCTGCATTCCCTTGCTTATGTCCTGGCTGATGACAGTCATTACGTACCCCAGAAGCCTTTGCTGGGTCCCAGCTCTTACCCTGATAACCCCTGCCCTTGTTCTGGGATGAGTCGTGGGGTCCACCCATCTGAGAATAATTTTGGGGGCCTTTTGAGACCGCCTCCTTTTTGTCTTTGTTGTTGCTCACATCTTTCCCCTGCTGTGAAGTCTGAGCACCCTTTTTCTGGTCACTCCAACCATGGGTCTTTCTGGACACCCTGGTTCTGACCCATTTGTCAACTATCCTCCCCAGCTCTCAAGAAGACAACTTGCAATCCACCAAATGCTTTTGCAATATCTCAGTGGTACAATTAGTTAAAATGTGCTCTTTCATAATTATATTATATAGCCCATCATAAGTGTCCACCTCATTGCCTTTTATCCAGCCTTTTAGTGCTTTGACTGAAGAGTCCACAAAGTCCACCCACATCTGGTTTTGACCTTTATGGGTGTCCCTGAACTTCAATCTGTATTCCTCTGTGGTAAGTCCAAATCCTTCTACAAAGATCTCCTTCATACGCTGAAAGGACTCCGCCACATTCTCATTAAGGTTCAGAAGTCTATCTCTACCCTTCACTGAGAATAACTTCCACAGTAGAGAGCCCCAGTGCTGGCGACCTATCCTCCCCATTTTGCAGGTTCTCTCAAAGGCTGCAAACCACCTGTCTATATCATCACAGTCACTATACTGTGGGACAATCCCTTTGGGGATCTTAGGGTCAAAGGTTTCCTCTTTTTCCCCTGTTAGTATTGCTGCCACCATCTTTGGGCGTGAAGGCCATCTGTACCAGTAACGGCTGTTACGAAGTGAGGGTGGTGAGGCGGGGCGGATAAAACCAAATTTAAAACCCACTTTCCTGATTACATCCGCAGCTTCTCCTCCGTCTTCTTCTCTTCCTGCTCCTGGCCGCACACAGGCTCCCCTAAACAAATCAAGATGCTGCTGTCACCAGCATGACAGCAGCGTTGTGATTGGTCAGGCCGTTCAGACAGTGCCTGGGAGCCTAGGGACTGTTCTCCACCGGCCTGTGAAACACAGCCATGTAGAGAAATGCTAAGAGCGCATGACTGTCATGCGCACTTATGGTGCACAAACCACTCCTCCTCCCTGTGAAAACAGTCCTGCCCGTCCTAACATAGCCCTGTAGCCGGTACAAAAAAATAAAATTATTGTAAAATTATTATCATTTTATTTTTCCCTTCTTCTCTCAGAGCAGTGGAGCGACGCTGATCTTGACCCTTCTTCTTCAAAGGCTAGTCTCATTTCCTCAAGTTCAAGATTTCTCTCCTCTAGTGAGAGGAGGTCAAGCTCTTCCTCAAGGCTGGCTACCACCTGGCTAATAGGGAGACTTTGGTCACTACTTACTGGTAAAAGGCGGTCTAGAAAAGGGTAGAGAGTTCTGATCTTCACCTTTAGCCCCATCTTCAAATTGGGTTAGAGCCTTGTCCTCACCCTCTTCAGGGTCACCTTCTGAGAAATAGCCCTCCCTCTCTAGTTTTCTTTTTTAATAGAAGCTTAGGTCTTTTTTTAGCTCCTTTTTGGCTACAGGTCTATGGCCAATGCCCCAAGCTTTGAACAACACCCTTAGATCACTGACCTTCAGGGCTGGGATGACAGACAGGCACAATTGAGGCTGACAAGCATCTCGACCTAATCTGTTACCTAAAAGTTGGTAACTTTTTACAACCTTTAGAAAAAACGCATAAACATTTTCCTAACCTTTTTTATTGGAATGGGGGTCTACACAAGTCTCTGAAATTCCAATGTAAAAAATTCAGGAACATTTTTGAAAAGATAATTGAGTTTAAATTCAATTGTGGATTTCTCATGCAAAAATACCTTATGACGAAGTGGTTCTGCGAAAAAAACAAGTTCAGGATCCCACCGCTAAACCACCAATGTAGGAAAGTGGAGTATTACATAGTGCCTAGCCTATGAGTCGCTTGGTTGCTGCTCATTTCATCTACACTGCGCCCCATACAACGTGGCCATTTCCTCTAATCCTCTCCGTAAGACAGATATCTGTTGTTCTGTTTATATTCGTTATTGCAAGCATATGCCCTCATGTTTAGACATGTTTTCTTTCATCTACTTGTATTATTTATCTTGCGTATGTTGTTGAGTTTCTGTGTGTTTCATTATTGTTGTATCAGTAGGTGAATGCAAGAAAAAGTCAGTGAATGGATGCATGAGCATAAACATGAGTGACAAGAGTGCATGCATGATATTTTACAGAGTGCCTAAACCCATCAGAGAAACAAAAGATGCTTTAATTCATAAGCCAGACATATTTGAATTGTCAATGCTTATTAAGGTTGATGTTACATTGTATGACTGTAGCTGCCTGAGATTTGAGTGTTTTGTTAGGTGGGGATTTATGGTTATCTCCTCCACCAACAACAATAAAAAAGCATGGCAAAATTGAAAGGGTTGTTATATCTATTAAAAAACACACCCTTAGTAAAGCAGCACATCAGTGAATGCTTTTACATTTTAAATGTGTTATTGCAAGCATACAGCAGCCACACATGGGTGACAGCATATTTTATTTTGTTGTGCCATATGCTTGTAATATAAAACACTGCACCAGCTTGCCAAAAATAGACCTACTAGCTTTGCCAATGTTTGTGAGTTATTGTATTGTAGCCCACATTTATATGTTTTAGATCTGACTTTTCTTGCTTCCACTCTATGTAATGCATAAATTCAACAGTCACCCGAGTACCATAAAGTAATAAATAGTAACATCTGTTAATCACGCGGGTTTCAAATGGCCAAAGTACGCTATGAATTACAATATTTAAAAAAGTTTCGAAGGAATTTAAAACGACATTGTTCAATATATTCGTCAAGCCAGAACCCCTCACCAACAACGAAGACAAAATACGCAGCTTTCAGCACCGTTAGACTCGCACACCCGTTCACGTGAGCTCCAGATTTCATGTGCTCATGTGGTTTTAAGACATGTTCAAGAGCATGCGCGGCATTAAACAAAAAAAATGAAATAAGAACGTCGTAGCCACACAATACAAGCAGCATAGTTCTCTTTGTGCATCGTAAAAGAAGAACACCAACTTGATATAAGCGTGATTAAATAAGTCTCGTTAGTAGGGTACCAGGAGTGGCAGCGTTGAATTGAATAGCTCAATGGATAATTCAGTGCTGTATCAATTACAAAAAAGCGCCAGTAGATGGAACCATTTCTTCACTTTGAAAGAACCCTCAGTGATGTTACATGTATTTATAAAGCGCACTTTTTACCCGCGAGGGTGATCCACTGTAAAAGTAATATCCATTTGTGAAGTTATCCGTACATATTACTGTCGTCGCTATGAGAACGCTTTCAGCAGTAACGCTGTATTACAAAATGCAAATAAAGTCTTACGTCACAGCTTGCGGCCGGACCACCACTCCACCAGTGCATCGGCTAGGGCGGCGGGGAGATTCTGATGCCATGACGTCAAATAGATTTCCTATCAAGAGAAGCAGACAATGTGGAAAAACATGAATTTCGAATTTGGAGCACAAAAACTAGTAATCATCTAGTACACGTAAACAACAGTACGTTTTATCAGGCAGGATGCAACAACATACTTCAATGCCCAGCTCATCACTAAGAAGTGAGATTACATATACTGCTTCTGTCTCGTTGCAAGAAGATACACAACATAGCTATCCCAGAGATGGAAGTGGACAGGGGAACGAAGCACCCAAGCTTTATTAATTTGATCAAAACTGTTCCCATACTTTTTATTTAAAAACAACCGTTCCTGAAGAGTTGAGCTGCAGCAGGGAGAAAGGGAAGAAGAAAGGATTCCACGATATGAAGGGGGACAGACAGCTAAGGACAAGCACATACTTCTCTCTAGGGTGCCTGCTGTCTTTAAGGAATGTTAATGGGTGCAACTGGTTGATCAAATTTAAAGGATGCTTGGGAGCCAATAAAGGCTGTAATTGACAGCTTCTGGAATTTGTATTTTTAAACGGAAACGTGTATAAATGGTTTGAACTACGTACAATCAGTGTATTACTACTAACATAGCTTTTGAAAGCACTGTAAACATTTAAACAAAATCTTCTTGCACATTTTGTGACAAGCGATTTATATTGTGCGCAACCTTATAATGTATGAGGTACATTTTTTAAATTTATGATTATTCACAGTGCTTTTTGTCACATACTTGGACATCCTAGCACTATAAATACGCATCACTATTTCCCCAGTGCACCAACACAATTCAAATCAGCAACCGTTCAGTTACACCCACAGATATCTATAGTGATTGCATTAACCAACGCGGTTGTCCTACTCGAAAGATGCATTTTCCACAAATAAATTTACGGTGCATTTATTTTTCATTTAAGGTGTGTTCATATTTTATATGCATTTACTCCAAGGTCAAAGGCCAACAAACAAGTTACAGAATATTTTGTTCTGTTCACCCAGGTATATAACCACACGCCAGACTTGCTCACCAAGCCCCTATTCTACCCAGCATCACAGTTCCCATACTTTTTTTTATGCTGTTCGACCGCTGTTCTATCATCGATAATGTTTGTCATATGTATAGATAACAATATGTGAGAAATTACACAGGGCAGGCGTCCAGAAATCATAGTAATTCTGAGGGCTAAAATTAAATCTGAACATCGTTTCCATATCCACCCCATGTAAGAGTGAGCAACCAAGCTAAGTGAGAAAGCAATTAGTCTCAGAGGTCCCTTAGTCTCAGTTTAGGCCTTGCGTAAGTTAAGAACTTTTGTTTTCCCGAGAAACTATACTATACATACTGGGCTTTGGGTAACCCTCCTTCAGTCATTAGGTTATTTGGCCCAGGATCCTTCTACTGGGTTGAGATATTGCCAACCACTTACTGGATCAGCCCACAGGAGTATCATTCTCAGTGCCTTTCTATTGGCTGTATCACTCCACTTTCAATTGGGTGTTTGATGGACTATTTTACATTTGAAAAGAACGGTCAATCATAACACTTGTCACCATCAATTAATCACATCAGACAGGAATAAAATAATCCTTTTTTCCCTCACTGCAGCATTCATTTTAAGATGCTTTTATCGTGGCTTAAGTGTGCACTTTCCTAGCCCACATGCTGACTGATTAGAAATGCAGCAGTCATCTTCAAACATAGTGAATCATTGTTTTACGATTCCAAGACTGCTACCAGGTTAAAAGCAACATGGTTGCCGTCCTGCTTTTTAGTACTTTTACTAGTGTTCGTATACTTGATACTGTGCGCTCGATTTGGGGCTTGTTTTTCCAGGTGCAGATAAATTCTATGGTGACATTAAACGGGATTGGCTACAGTCCACTCCTGGTGAACAAGTAAAGATTGCAGTTTGCGACAATATGTCTGGGTATGATGTGCCAATACAGGACAAACACAGGCATATGGAATTGCTGCTTGCATGCGTTTGCCATAATAAAGCTAGACCTGATGGCTTTGCAAAACCTATTTACAAAATAGGTGCAAAACTATTCATTTTTAGGTCTCGCCTAGCGTTGCAGCGCATGCGCTGCACGCTCGGCGAGACAGTGAGAGAGGAGATTTCAGAAGGGGACTTGAAGCCCAGCCCATCATTTTCATTGGGTCGCATCAGCGTTTATGCTAAACGCTGGCTTACCATTGAACATGATGCTTTTTGGCCACCGCCCTTTCTCCCTTTCGTCTGGCCCATCGGACTGGCTCGTCGGCTTCACGGCTGTCGTGAAGCAATTTCTTATCTCAACATCAGCCGCGTGTTTATTTTTGCATCGCGCTTTCACTTAAAAGTGAAAGTGAAAGCGCAACGCAAATATAAACAAGCGGCTGCCTTTCCGCAATGGCGAGCGCTTGTTTCCTTTGTTCTGTACGTAGCATGTTGCAGTTCCAGAGCTGACCGACAGAGGTTCCCGCCACGCCTGCTGAGTGCTCGACCATATTTTCGGCGAACCTAAAGCCCAACATCCCTCGGTTCAGGCACAATAAAATATCCACGTGTTTAGTTGACTGACATAATTTACAATAAACACGTTTTGTAAGTGTAAGTAAGACTCTCGGGAAGAAAAACAAAATCGGCTTTCGTCCTAGCAGGCACTCTCCACTTTAAAGGCGTTTCATTGAAAATACCGTGCCTGGGACTTTGTGGCGTGCTCTAGTGCATGGATATTCTTACTTTACTTACAATGTTTTTCTTACATACAAGTGTAGATATATATTTGTTACGCATGACTGAACTCACAGAGTCAGAGGACTTGCCTGAACAGTCGCGTTGACCTTGAGCGCCGGAGCCGAAAGCTCTGTTCGTCGAGCAAGACTGAGAACAAAGCACGGAAAATGCCTATTCCTATTTACAACCACTGTCCTGTGTGGGACCCCTGTCGGCGAGCCTTGGTATTGCAGCACTTTTTTGATGCTACTGCACACTTGAAGGACATTTTACCACAATATTTCAATTGAATAAAAACGGTCTTCAGGACATAAAATATAATGAAAATAAATGAAACTGCGTTTCAGCTGCATGGGCTTATATAGTTCTATTTTTCCCTCATTGTACTCTGATTTCGGTAAAAGGTACTCACGCCGTGTTGTTTATTTGTCTCTGTGCTTATTTCAAACGACTTGCGGGAATTGTTGTCAGAACTGAGCAGGGATTGAACCCGGATCTGCAGGCATCACATGCTCACTGAACAACCTAATATTACCGGTTTGTACTGTATTGGTAAAATATCAGTTGGCAAATATAAAAGAAACACGCTCGGCCAAGGACAATTAACTGTGCTATTAATTAATTAATTATTAATTAATCCGATTTATAACGCGCATGGCTGCCCCAGCAACGGGGCGTCCCAGAGCGACCCAGACCAACAACCAAGAGACAGACGCAGGATGACAGCTAAACCTACAAGGATTTAGCAGGGCCAGAGAAGAGCCAGGTTTTTATTGCTTTACGAAACGCCAAGTGCTTCTGAATAATTCTAATAGGGACCGGTAATAAGTTCCAGAGTTTGGCGGCTAAGTTCCGAAAGGAGCGGCCACCAGCTCTGGCTTTGAGGACGCGGGGGGTACAGACCAAAGCACGACCAGCCGATCTTAATAGGCGTCGTGGGGTGTAGGGCTTAAGTAGCTTGGCCAGGCCCAACGGGGCCTGTCCGGACAGGATTTTATGCGCCACACATAAAGCCTTGAACTGAATGCGTTTTTCCACGGGAAGCCATTGCAGTTTAGGGAGCAGAGCGGTCACGGAGCTAGACTTAGGGAGTCCTACCAGCAGCCGCGCAGCGGCGTTCTGGACCCGCTGCAGACGCTTAATACTGGCCATATTAGCGCCCAAATAAAGTACGTTACCATAGTCCAGCCTAGACAAAATTAGGGCCTGGACTATGGTTTGACGCACTTTGGGAGGAAAAAAGCCAATCACGGGTCTGAGGCCACGTAGAAGCCCAAAACACACTCCAGCCACAGTTTTGGATTGCGCTTCAAACGTCAGACCCTGATCAAACCATATCCCTAGATTCTTTACCACCTTTTTGGGAGAGGGCGCAGGTTTCAGACGCTCAGGCCAGCACTGTTCGGACCATAGTTCTCGGTCCTTCCCGAACAGCAGGATCTCTGATTTGCTGGCATTGAGCTGCAGAAAGTTACCCGCCATCCAGTCCGCCACTGCTAGAAGATCCTCCTTAAATTTCCCTAGATTGGCATCACAGTTCTTAGAGAAGGGGATCAGCAGTTGGGTGTCATCCTCATATGACACCAATACAAGCCCTCTGTTTTTAGCTACCGGAGCCAGGGGACGAACATAGATATTAAACAAAAGAGGGCTCAAAACTGAGCCCTGCGGAACTCCATGATGCAGAGCAAGCTCCTGGGAATGAAACGGAGGCACAGAGACTTGGAAAGACCTTTCCTCTAAGAAATAGCGGAGCCAGCCCAAAACCTCGCCCTCAACACCAATTTCCTGCAGACGAGTTAGTAAAATTGCATGTGATATGGTGTCGAAGGCGGCACTTAGATCCAAAAGGACCAGGGCCATGGAGTCACCCCTATCCAGATTATCCCTGATGGCTTCGGATACTGCCAACAATGCAGACTCCGTCCCATGACGCGCACGGAAGCCATGTTGTGAGGGGTCCAGAATGGCGTTTTGATCTATATACTCCGAGAGGACAGTGTTGACATGAGATTCCGTCACCTTAGCCAGAAACGGGAGCAGGGAAATAGGCCGATAATTGCTCGAATTCCCAGGGTCCAGGGAGGGTTTCTTAAGTAATGGAACAACTTTAGCGTGTTTCCACACTCTAGGAACCACTGCGGAGGACAAGGATAAGTTCACTAGGCCCACAGCCCAAGGGGAGATCACGGAGTGGAGTAGGCAGAATAAAGCAGGAGTCAGAGGGTCAGCTGGAGAACCAGATTTGATCTTCAGGCATAGTGCATCAAACTCGCTGGAGGATACAGGAGGAAAAGATACCAGGCTGCGATCCACCAAGGGGCTAGATGAAATAGAAGGCTCACTCCCAGCACGCAGATCAGCTGATGGTAGGTTGGAATAGATCTGCTCAACCTTTTCCAGAAAGTGACGAGCCAACTCACAACACTATTGGTTGGACACAATCGGGGAGGATACCACAGAGCCTGCATTTTTCATACTTTTAAGCAGGGCAAATACCGACTTAGCGGGATTAGAGCTTGCCAGGATTTCTTTGGCCACATACTCAGCTCGAGCCTTCCGAATAAGGCGGTGATACCGTTTAATAGCAGCCCAATATTCCAATTTAGCTGAGGCGTCATAGGAACGTCTCCAGACACGTTCCTTAGTTTTATAAGCAGTAACGTAGGTTTCTGCCTATGAGCTCCCTCAATCAAACATGATGCAACAGATGCTGCCTTAAGCGACCTCGCCGGTGACCTTATTCATTTCTTTGCTATTGACACTGCCAGTGGCATCAATAAGGATACTTTTAGAATTTATTTGTATGCGTTATGCAACGATATGTTGTTAAGTCCAGATATATATAGATATATTACCTACTGGCGGTCGCCAGTAGGTAGTTATAGTTAGGACCCCTTTTCCATAGGAAAACCTCAACATTCTATTTTGAATAACTTTGGCGCCGGTCGATGAATCCTCGCGAATTTCTCAAAATAGGTGGGGCGCTACGCTCCGCTCCTACCCTGAAAGTCTCGAGGGGATTCGTCAAGCGGGGGCTGAGATAAAAGGGGGGTCCCAAAACGCGTTTTTCCCATGCATTTTTCCATAGGACCTTTAGAACGAGCTACAGCCCGAACGGCTGAACAGAATTACTAGAAATTTGGCAGAGAGGTAGTCCCTAGGTCAAGGAAGTGCCTTTTGTAGGTTTGGTGTAAATCTGTTCAGTAGATTCTGAGAAAATAGCCTTTAAATCAATATATATATCTGAGCCCGCTTACGGTACGCTTACCGTACGCTTACCGTAAGCGTACGGTGGCGTGCGCGAGCGAGATTCTGATTGGCTCTTAGATCTTAGTAAACATTCGAATCGGCCGAAACCAGGAAGCGGCGGCCGCCATTTTGTCTCTCGCACTGAGTGTTGTTTATCAAACAAGATGGCCAAAAACATGTTACGGGGCTGTTTTGACAACTCCCTCCCACATAGTCATGTTGAGGGAGTCCCCAAACATCCCCCAAGAGCAAAAACGGTTTTATTTTTTTTTCGGCAATTTCGCCGAGTACGCTTACCGTACGCTTACCGTAAGCGTACGGTAAAAAAAAAAAAAACACTATCCACACTTACCCCACCCCCTGTGCTTTTGGTGGCCGTAGGCCACCAAATGTACAGGGCTTATTAATAGGTAAAAAAAACTAAATTTTGGCAACATGAAATTGTAAAATCGAAATAAAAAAAACACTATCCACATTGACCCCACCCCCTGTGCTTTTGGTGGCCGAAGGCCACCAAATGTACAGGGCTTAATAAAGTTGATAAAAACCGTGCACGGAACGAACTGCGTTAAGTGGGCGCGCACGCCTCGAATGGCGTAAAGTAACTTAGCATTTAAAAAACCGTACAAATTCACTGAAAAAACCATAGGTTTCACACACGTTATAGTTAGGAATTAGCATTTAAAAAAACTTGCAAATTCACTGAAAAAACCATAGGTTTCACACATGTTATAGTTAGCGGAAATTTTACTGATAAAAAACCAGTGAAATTGCCCCGTTATAGTTAGTGCTGGCAACTATAACTCACGCGACCGCAATCTTCTGCTGATGACATATGTGTCTTTATGAAAAAAAAATATTTGTAATATATGTATAGCTAAAAATTAATGGAAGAAGACATGGGCAAATAAGTGTCTAAATACAGTATTAGCATCAGCAGAGGATTGCGGTCGCGTGAGTTATAGTTGCCAGCACTAACTATAACGGGGCAATTTCACTGGTTTTTTATCAGTAAAATTTCCGCTAACTATAACATGTGTGAAACCTATGGTTTTTTCAGTGAATATATATATATATATATATAGCCAAGAAAGAAGTGACTCAAACACATAGATTCACCAAAGAACAAAAATATATTTCCACTACAACGTTTCAGCTTCCGCCTTCCTCAGGTAGTACAAGATGGTTTGCTCTGTGGCTGCACAGATGACAGCTGAATTTTCAAAAAGCATCATGAGTGAAGATTGCTTACCGCAGAGCTCCAAATTTACGATCTCTTATTGTGAGAGCTGAACTCAAGCAAGCAGTAACAAATGCAGGGGTTCATTGCTGTGACTCTAAAAGGTGCATCACATGTGAATATCTTTTACAAACATCATCTGCAACTAGTTCTGTTACGAGAAGGACCTATGCAATAAGGCAGCATCTTACATGTCGCTCAACATGCATTATTTATGTGATTCAGTGCCAACGGCAAAGCTGTAAAAAGCAATATGTAGGCCAAACAGTGAATGACCTCCGTACACGATTCAGGAACCACAAATCTGCAATAATTAATAAGAAAATTGACCAGCCTGTAGCCAATCATTTTAACCTTGTGGATCATTCACTATCAGATTTGAAGATTTTCCCCGTGGAACATGTTTCAAAGGAAGAACTACTGGACTCCAGGGAAAACTTCTGGATGTACCGTTTAAAATCACTGCATCCAGATGGACTGAACATTACTGACAACACAACCTGATTACTGCATATCTCAAGAGCTCTCTGGACTGCATTGATTCCACATTCCAAATGGAATCTTAACTTATGATGCTTTTTGAAAATTCAGCTGTCATCTGTGCAGCCACAGAGCAAACCATCTTGTACTACCTGAGGAAGGCGGAAGCTGAAACGTTGTAGTGGAAATATATTTTTGTTCTTTGGTGAATCTATCTGTTTGAGTCACTTCTTTCTTGGATATTTTATTTCTTTGTGACTCATTGTATCCTTTGGGATCCAGATTTTTGCCCTGGCTGGCTGTTGTTTTCTTGTGATCCTTCATCTGCAAGTATATATATATATATTATCTACTGGCGGTCACCAGTAGATAGTTATAGTTAGGACCATGTTTCCATAGGAAATCCGCAACATTCTATTTGGAATAACTTTGGCGCCGGTCGACGAATCCTCGCGAAATTTTCAAAACTAATGGGGCGCTACGCTCCGCTCCTACCCTGAAAGTCTCGGGGGGATTCGTCAAGCGGGGGCTGAGAAAAAAGGGGGGTCCCAAAACGCATTTTCCCCATGCATTTTTCCATAGGACCTTTAGACACAGCTACAGCCCGAACGGCTGAACAGAATTACTTGAAATTTGGCAGAGAGGTAGTCCTCAGGTCAAGGATGTGCCTTTTGTAGGTCTGGTGTAAATCTGTTCAGCAGGTCCTGAGAAAATAGCATTTAAATCAATATATATATCTGTAAGCGCGCTCCGTGCGCTTACCGTAAGCTTACTGTACGCGTACGGTGCCGTGCGCGAGCTCAATTCTGATTGGTGGTTACATGACTGTAAACATTCGAATCGGTCGAAATCAGGAAGTGTCGGACGCCATTTTCTGTCTCTCGCACTGAGAAACAAAGGTGGGGAACGTTAAACGGGGGCAACGAAGAGAGTTGCAGACCCCCTAGTGTTTGTCAGGGGGTCCAAGAAGGACCCAAAAGTACGAAAAATTAATTTAATAATTTTTTTAAAAAATCGCGGGGTACGCGTACGGTAAGCTTACCGTACGCGCACGGAAAAAAAAAAATAAATAAATAAATAAAGAAGTAACAATCACATTTATTAAATAAATTAAAGGACCCACAAGGGAGAAAAAAACAAATGTTACTGCGTAAAAAAAGGCGAGGTGCGCACGGCATGGACTAATACATAACTTAGCATTTAAAAAACCGTACAAATTCACTGAAAAAAACCATAGGTTTCACACACGTTATAGTTAGGAATTATCATTTACAAAACCTTGCAAATTCACTTAAAAAACCATAGGTTTCACACATGTTATAGTTAGCTGTACATTTCACTCGTAAAAAACCAATGAAATTCCACGTTATAGTTAGATCAGGTAACTATAACTTGCGCGACCGCAATCCACAATGTGTAATTTCAGATGTCATCATTGATGTCATGAGTGATGTCACTGACCATGTCATGAGTGATGTACTATGTGACGTCATCGGCAGTTTATTGTGGGCGCGCAAGTTATAGTTACCTGATCTAACTATAACGTGGAATTTCATTGGTTTTTTACGAGTGAAATGTACAGCTAACTATAACATGTGTGAAACCTATGGTTTTTTAAGTGAATATATATATATATATATATATATTCACTGAAAAAACCATAGTAGGTTTCAGGGATGTTATATTAGTTGGACATTTCACTCATAGAAAACCATAGAAATTCCCCTGTTATAGTTAGTTGAGCTAACTATAACTCACACCCCCGCAATGCACTGCTGATGACGTCACATATTACATCATTCATGACATGGTCAGTGACAATCACTGATGACATCTCAAATGACATCACTGATGATATCATCCAGTGAATGTGTGTTTCTATAAAATGTAAATATGTTTTATGTATATTTGCCAAGGTGTATTGAAGAATGAATGGGTGTATAAGAGTCAGGATGGATTATTAAGTAGGTGTGTGACTGACTGTATAAGTGAGTGATTAATTGTGTCTTGCTTAATTCATGTGTTAGCGAGTGATACAGACATTCACACAGTTTAGATTGTCAGTTGGTGTGTAAGCAGTTCCATGGTTTGGTTAGCAACTAAATGAGGATCTATATGAGCTATTGATTGCTTGTCCGAGTACCTCTATGGGTGCCTAAGTGTCTGTGTGGGTGGGTGGGGGTGTGACTCTGTGCATAGATTTGTGAGTGGATAATTCACTGGGTATATGTGTTCAAGTATGTATCTGTGAAGGGTTGTATGGCTGGGTGAGTGTGTGTATGAGTGTCTTGGTGAGTGAATAGATGCCACAGTGGTACATGTGAGAGTAACTCCATATGTGAAAGGCAGTATATATGAGTGTTGGACTGTATACATGACTATATGTAAGAGTGAGTGATTGTAAGAGTGCCAGTATGGATCAGTGTGTGCTTGTATTAGTTATTGTATTAGAGTGTAAGTATGTGTTAGTATATGTTTAAATAAGTGATGTGGTATTGTGTATAAGTGTACAGGTGAGTAAATGAAAGTGTGATTGATTATTTCCATTACTGACTAGGTGTGTGAATAACTCTATGAATGAGTGGCGGTGTGTGAGTGTCTGTATAGATATGTGACTGGATATGATAATGCTGTATTGATGGCTGACTTTATGTATGAGTGACTGTATGGGTGAATGAATGGATGTTTGTGTGTGTAGACCTAGGAATTAGTGAGTGGATATGTACTAACTGGTATTGGTGTGTTCATGGTTTCGAAAATTATAGTCTGTATTTTAGAGTAGGTGTATCAAGTGTTATATTAGGGCCTGATGAGGTGCATCAGATTTTGACGTGGATGATGTAATCAGTGATGTCATCAGTGATGTCACTGACCATGTCGTGAATGATGTAATATATGATGTCATCAGCAGTGCATTGCGGGGGCGTGAGTTATAGTTAGCTCAACTAACTATAACAGGGGAATTTCTATGGTTTTCTATGAGTGAAATGTCCAACTAACTATAACATCCCTGAAACCTATGGTTTTTTCAGTGAATATATATATATATATATATATATATATATATATATATATATATATACACACACACATATATACACACACGACCATTCCTGCCGCAGAAAATGAAGACAGGCGTAGACTCCGTGAGAGTAAAGCAAGGGGTGGTTTTATTTCACCAAGAAGGCCACGACGCGTTTCGACGTCAAGCCGCCTTTGTCATTACAACAGGCAACACCATCAGAAGCCATTAAATACCTGGTATCTTGGACAATCGTCATGACAACGGTAAACAATAGACATAAAAATACGGTCTTTACCCAGATATATAATCAGAAGACAGACTGTTATATACTCTTTGTTCTCTCCTGCTTATTTCTAGCTAGATTACACACTTAAATATCAATGTGATGTAAATTAAACAGGGTGTAAGAACGTTAAATATAGTCACACTGTAAAGCCCAAGTGGGCCTAGATTACCATACCACTAGACAATCTCCTGCCTTGTTGTTAAATGAACACAGAGTAACATAGTAGCTGAATTACTCTGAAAATGAACAATTTAAAAAACAATTTAAAGGAGAACAATTTAATATCATGGTATAAGCCCATAGTGGGAATAATGCCTGTCTTAGAAAATCTGGGTATAGAACAAAAACCAAGACACTCAGTAAATAGAAGAAAAAAGAAGGTTAGGTGAGCCTGAGATAGAAAATAAGGAAACTGGGTACGTTTAGATACAGGCAGGTTAGGATCATAAATGCACGGATAAAGCTTCATCAGCGTTCATACCAATAGGTATTCTGGTGTTGAACAGAATTATGTATTTAGATTCGAGTCTACGAAGTGCTTGTTGTCTGTTACCTCCTCTTGGATTCTTAGGTACAGTGTCAATAACACAGTAGGAGAGATCACTGGCTCTTCCACTGTGGTATTGATTAATGTGTCTAGCCACAGGGTAATTGGGGTCATCATTGTTGATGGCCCGTAGATGTTGAAGTATGCGGACATGGACAGGATGAATAGTACTTCCTATATACAGTTTACTGCACGTACATTGTAACATATACACAGCAAACTCACTTTTGCAAGTGAAACTTCCCCTTATGATAAAAGGGAGAGTGTCTAAGTGGGGAGCTGATTTCTTTGATGTTAATGCCGAACCGGCAAGCCTTACATTTGGCACATTTGGTAAAACCTTTATTAGTTTTAAGCCAATCAGAGCCCCTGTTTACACTAGGTGCATTGCATACTAGTTCCTGTCTCATTGATTTGGCTCGCCTGAATGAGATGGAAAGTGTCTTAGGCATTTTCTGACCCAAAACTGGGTCATTGCGTACAATCTGCCAATGTTTGTATAGCATTTTGCGAAAAAAGGTCATGATATGTATTGAAACCAGTTATAAATCTTGGGGTTCCTGATGCATGATATTTCTTTTTCGCTACTCATTTCTCTTTAATTTTTTCAGGATTGGGGAACAAAAGTTCTTTTCTGGTGACATTTTAAACTTTGGCATTTGCTTTGCCTAAAGTATTGGCACTGTAGCCCCTTGATTCCAGTCTGTCAAATAGAGTATTAGTAGCAATGATAAGACTGTTCTCAGTACTGCAATTTCGCTTCATGCGACGACATTCTGCAAATGGGATGCTTTCTTTTAATGAGGTAGGGTGGAAGCTACTATAGTGAAGAATAGAATTCCCAGAGGTGGGTTTCCTATAGGTTCTAGTTTCCATCTTAGAATTTTCCACAAAGACCTCTAGATCTAAGAATTGAATAGATGATCTGCTGGTGTGACACGTAAAAGTTAGATTTAAAGAATTCTCATTAATCACATCAGCAAATGCAAGAGCAGATTCCTCTGAACCTTGCCAAAGAATAAACAGGTCATCTATGTATCTTGCATATATCACCACATTTTCTGTCATCTCCTGCTTATGTTCAACCATGAGTACCTTCTCCTCCCACCAGCCCATATGCAAATTAGCATAACTGGGGGCGAAGCAGGTACCCATGGCCGTCCCGCGTAACTGTTTGTAGAACAACTTATCAAATATAAAAACATTGTTATCAAGACACCATTCAGACATTTCTAGCAACATGAGAGTATGTGTGTAAAGGTCAATCGATCTTTTGCCTAAGAAGTGTTTTAGGGCATTCAGTCCGTCTTTGTGTCTGATGCTCGTGTATAAAGTATTAACATCGAGCGTCATCAGAACAAAATCATCCTTCCATTGTAAATCAAAAATCTTCATTAAAAAGTCCCCCGTGTCTTTGATAAAAGACGGAAGTGCCTGGACATATTGTTGTAGAAAAAAGTCAATGAATTTGGAAGTGTTTTCAAAAAGACCTCCTATTGCAGCTATAATGGGTCTTCCAGGAGGGTTTGTAGCGTTCTTATGAATCTTTGGTATCAAATATAGCTGAGGTGTGATGGGGTAGTCTGTTTTAAGGAATTCAAATTCCTGTTTGGATATCAAATTCGAACATCTCCATTTGTATAGAGCTGTGTGGTATTTCTCTTTAACGCTAACAATAGATGTTGGGCTTATCCTACAGTAACATTCTGGATCTTGAAGTTGTTTATGAGCTTCCAGATTGTATTGTTCAAAAGGCCAGAGAACAACATTCCCTCCTTTATACGACCATCTCACAACGATATCTTGGCGTTTTTTGATTTTGACTATGAGATTTTCGTAATCAGATCTACGATTACAGTTGGTACGGATAAAGCCTGTACTAGATGTGATGGAAAGTTCTTTTAGATCTTTCACCATGTTTTCTGCGAAAATGTCAATATTGTCTCTCGGCATATTTGGCAGAAAAACTGATTTAGGTCTGTATGGAGTGGGTTTCCTCCCATAGAAATCTAATCCCATGGTATCTGCCACTTGCTTAAAGGGATTAGTCTGAGTGTCTTCTCCAGATTCCAATACTGCCATATCCTGTAGGAGCGACATGTCTCCCACTTCTAGATTTCCTAATTGCTCATTTGCATCTGTTTGGCTCATCAATTGAACTTCTGGTTTCGGAGTAGTCATAAAGTATTTTTGTAGTTTAAGCTTTCTTGTGAATTGAAAGAGATCTACTCGAGTTTGGACATAGTCAAAATTGGTAGGTGCGCACCAAGACAAACCTAATGCTAATATTTCTTTTTCTTTTAGCATTGTCCATAGTAGTGTTTGGTATTACTTCTTCTTTGTTCGTCTGTTTGATGCTTTTGAAGAGCTTATTTCTTCCACCCCATCTTCGGTCCTTCCGCCTTCTCGTTTTTGACTTCTTCCTCTGTTCGCTTGCTCTTGTCGAGGGGGGCGGGGTCTCAGGTGTATTGAACGCTCTAGCCATAAAAAATCGAGTTTTTGAATTACAGATGGAGCGGCGCCAGATGCAACATCTTCAATATCTGATTCTACCGCTGAACTGAGTTCTGAGCCACTTGGTTCTGTTGGTTTCTTTTGAGAAATAGTAGCTGAGGATAGTTGTTGTCTTCGAATGTTGTCAAATTTTTTTCAAAATGTATAGATTCTGCCATTTAGGTAATCTCGTTTGTATCTCTGGAATTTAGTTGCTTTCCGCTCTTTGATCGATTGCTCGTGCTTTAGTAATCTTTTTTTCATTTCGGTTTGGGCTTTAGTTAGTTCCTCTTTATCGGAGAATTTTTCTAGTTCTTTGTAGACCTCATCGATTTTCAGCAAGATTTTTTCTCGATCGCTGATGGCATATTTTATCAAAATTTCCAACATATGCCGAGATGAGTCAGCGCTATTCTCCGCCCATTCTTTAAGCATGCTAGGGTCAGGATTCTCATAAAATCAGTGCTACGAGAATTCGCAGTCCTCTCAGAACGCGTCCTACATCCAAATACCTTTGTAATGATTTACACTCCCACCATTTTGATATTTCTGACTTGCGTAGTTTCTCCAATTCGTACATAGTCTGTTTGATGTCCTTATTTTTATTTTTAGCCTCAGTGCTATTCGTTGGCTGTGTCCGAATATCAGTTATCTCGTCATTAAATATATCCAATGCTGCCTCTTCTCGTTCACGGACCCACTCCTCGGCCATCTTATGAAAAGAATCTCACTTCTTGCTTCTCACTGCCCGTACAGAAATCTCGGGACTACCTCTCCCATCAGCCACTATAATGCCACACTCACAACCAAGCACGCTACGGAGTTCCTACCTGACAATCAGACCGCCCTCCGGCTTTCTCGAGAGCCCGTAGGGAAAATCCAATGCGAGACGTAGGTTGTGGCGGGATCAATTTCTGCTGCGGGAGGCGCCGCGTTATCTGCACAATTGTAACCACTAGGTCCCGGTTACGCGGTGCTCCAAATCGAGGAGGGTCTACGTGAAGATTCCGGATAATCTTGTATATACGACCATTCATGCCGCAGAAAATGAAGACAGGCGTAGACTCCGTGAGGGTAAAGCAAGGGGTGGTTTTATTTCACCAAGAAGGCCACGACGAGTTTCGACGGCAAGCCGCCTTTGTCACTACAACAGGCAACACCATCAGCAGCCATTAAATACCTGGTATCTTGGACAATCGTCATGACAACGGTAAACAAAAGACATAAAAATACGGTCTTTACCCAGATATATAATCAGAAGACAGACTGTTATACACTCTTTGTTCTCTCCTGCTTATTTCTAGCTAGATTACACACTTAAATATCAATGTGATGTAAATTAAACAGGGTGTAAGAACGTTAAATATAGTCACACTGTAAAGCCACATACTCAGCTCGCGCCTTCCGAATAAGGCGGTGATACTGTTTAATAGCAGCCCAATATTCCAATTTAGCTGAGGCGTCATAGGAACGTCTCCAGACACGTTCCTTAGTTTTATAAGCAGTAACGTAGGTTTCTGCATATGAGCTCCCTCAATCAAACATGATGCAATAGATTCTGCCTTAAGTGACCTCGCCGGTGACCTTATTCATTTCTTTGCTATTGACACTGCCAGTGGCATCAATAAGGATACTTTTAGAATGTATTTGTATGCGCTATGTAACGATATGTTGTTAAGTCCAGATATATTATATATATATATATATATTACCTACTGGCGGTCGCCAGTAGGTAGTTATAGTTCGGACCTATTTTCCATAGGAAATCCGCAAAATTATATTCCCAATAAGTCTGGCGCCGGTTGATGAATCTTCGTGAAATTTTCCAAACTTTTGGCCAGCTCCGGTCCGCTCCTATCCTGAAAGTTTCGTGGCGATTCGTCAAGCTGGGGCCGAGAAAAAAGGGGGTCCCAAAACGCGTTTTCCCCATGCAATTTCCCATAGGACCTGTTGACGCAGCTACAGCCCGAACTGCTGAACGGAATTACACCAAATTTGGCAAAGATGTAGTCCTCAGTTCAGACTCGTGCCTTTTGCATAAATGGTGTAAATCCGTTCAGTAGTTCCTGAGAAAATTAGACTAAAAAAGATAGATATATCTATGGACGAGGAGGATACGCGCACCCTCCCAGCACCCTAAGCGCACCCTCTGCGAACCAAGCGCTCACCCTCCCGATCACGCGCTGAATGCTAATTGGCTGTCAAGTGTCTGTCTACATTCGAAACCAGGAACTGTTGGCAGCCATTTTGTGCCTTGGTAGAAGCGAGGCTGATTAAGTAAGGGAAATAAGTGTGTGAAAGATGTAAAGGGGGCAGGATAGAAATACTCTGACCTTCTAGTGTTGCTTAGGGCGTCCCAGAAGGACCCCCTGGGGCCCCTTTTTAAAAAAAAAAAAAGAAAAAAGACGGTGAAACCGCGCAGGGTGCGCAGATCCGGCCGAAAAAAAAACCAACCGAAGCGCGGGCTTCCACGCTTCGTCAATAATTAGCCCCCGGGTGGACCAAATCACGGGGGCAACATTTTTAAAAATTAATGGGGGAGGGGGGCTGCGTGGCCACCCTCCTGGAGCCCTCGAGGGCCCGGGGGACCGCCACCCCCCAGGGCTGGCTCCTACAGTGTCCTGGGGTGCCCACCCCCAGAACACTGTTGCCCTCCCACAGCAAAATTTATTAGGATTTTGAAAGAGAGAGCAGGGAAACCTGCTCTCTCTTTCAAAATCCAAACGATATTGCTTTTCCACACGGGGAGCTGCATGTCAGCAGCTCCCCATGTGGAAAAGCAATGCCGGCTCCCGAAGGACGCGCGGAGCCGGCTGGGACCGTGGGGGGCGTTGGGGATCCCTCCACGGCCCCCAACGTTTTTTTATAAGCCCCGGGTCCCCGGGGATAATAAAAATTAGTGATAGGGGCTATTTTTTTTTTTCGGTAAAATTAGGAGTCGCGCATCCTAACGCGTCGGGTGCGCGATTTCTCTCACGTAGGGTGTGTGGTTTCTAACGCATTGGGTGCACGACTCCAAGGGAAAAAAACATCACACATATGACGTATCGTGGAAGCGCGCAAGCGTCACGTAACGTACTTCGTACGTGTCGCGTATAGGCTTGGAGTCGCGTACCGGTCGCATAGCAATCACGCACGAAAATACGTACCCAAAGCACACCGTACGCGGATGCTTTCGCGCAGGGATCGAGAACGGTGCGCATAGGGTGCGCGAATCCAAAAAAGAAAAGGGAGAAAAAAAATATAAAATAAAGTTTTGAAAATATAGTTTAAAAAATATTTTAACAAAATATTAAAAAATATTTTACAAAACATTTACAATTTTTTTTTAAACAATAAAAATAATATTTAATTTTTAAAAGAATTAAGTGAAAAAATAAGTTTAAAAAATGGTGATAAAAAAGTATTTAAAAAAACATAATTAAAGGAATTGACACACTGAAATAGAAAAATTTAGAAATCCAATGAAAATCATTAAACATCATAGTTTTAGAGATAAGTTATAGATAAGAATTAGCATTTAAAAAACCTTTGAAATTCACTGAAAAAACCATAGGTTTCATGCACGTTATAGTTAGGAATTGGCACTTAAAAAAACCTTAGAAATTCACTAAAAAAAACATAGGTTTCAGGGGCGTTCTAGTAAGCTGGACATTTCCCTGCGATCTTAAGCACATGATTACGGGTCTGTGTCTGCTTTGCCGAAGGAAAACTTTGCGAAGGTGAGAAGCAGCTGTTTCTGATATTTTGGACTGGCGTGGCTTTGACCAGTCGAACACGGACCCCCAATAATCTTGCGGCGACCTACCAACAAAGCTACCACTTTCGTGTCTATGACCAGAAGGAACAAACTAAATCCGGAAGGAATTGCAACGGCAAGGTAGGGAAATGGTAGGACGAAAGGGCATTGCGGGGTGATTGGTGTGCTATTTAGCGTACGGGACGAGAGGGTGATTTCACACATCTACAAGCCCGGGAAACGCCAACATCATTAATCTTCCAATTCAACATGTCGGCCGACACGCTGAAAGACCGTGAGGCGGCAGCCTCTGAAATGTTTGACAATGTGCCCCCATTCAATATCTTGCAGAAACAGCAAGGGGCCAGTGCAACAAGTACAAATGATGACATAAAAAGCAAAATGAAAACGTTAGAAAAGTTGATGCCCAGTGAACAGGGAAAGTGATGGGAACAGAAGTCATTACAACGATATTTGGATGTGGGGAGAAATCCCAGAGGATTGTGAATTCTAACGGCACCTAGTTATGAGCAACTCAATCCAGAAATGATGAAAGAATGGGCTCAGTTCAATGTGGACTCTTCCAGACGTTTGGTAGAGATTCTTGTGAAATACGCGGAGATTGATAGAGCGGCGCTACAACTCCGCATAATAAAATTGACTGATGAAATAACTGCCATGGGTCTTACTGAAGAAACTGCCAAACTAAAACAAGAGATGACCAATCGATTACGTAAAGAGGAAGACAAAGTGAAAGAACGAAAAGCATTTAAATTCCGCCGGGATCGTGTGGATTATGAAACTGGTCGAATTTTCACGTTCTCACGCAAATATGAAGCAATGAAAGCAACTAAATATGCTGCCTCTAACGCTCAACCAGGTACTTCCCTCACCAAACAAAAAACTGCTGACACCTCTAACTCCGATCTTAGTTTGGCGATAGAAAGTGAGCCCGTTGAAGAGCTGAATTTTTTAGCGGAGGAGCGGAGTGCAACTCTCAGACCAAGACCCCAGAGAAATCCAACAGGCAGAGGAGAAACTACCGGCGGAGGCAGCGGAGGAAGGCTAGAAGACGTAGCAACTGCGTGCAACAACGGGAGGGGTTGGTGGAACCGCTGATAAATACATCAGAAGAAAGCAAAAGAACAGTTATCAATTTGTCTGAAGAGTCCTCAACCAAGCTGAAATTCAAATTCTGGCCTTAGGTTGATCTTATTGTGCAGAATCTAACTTTGACTATCCCAATACCAGAATGGACATCTACAAGTTTGTGCGGAAATTAAAACTACAAAAATTTCACGCCATGAAAAAACCTAATACCGCGTCTGACACTAATCTCCACAATGACATAGAGATCAAAGAAACTTTGCAACCTTTGCCATCAACTGACCAATCGTTGTTACAAATATTGACTGAATTACACGAAGAAAATCAAAGTATGGAAATTCAAGAACTTTCTCCCAACTTAACCAGAAACATTTCTGTTTCACAGAAAGTCCATGAGACTAGTACGCCATTCAAAAAGAAATCACAGTTCACTCTGATATTGGCAAGAGATGGTATCGATATAGTCAGTGAAAACGTAATCAATGAAATCAAACAATTGAATTACAGAACTTTAAACACCAAAAAGAAAATGAATAACAAACAGGCAATACTTCTCTTTGATAAACAAATTACAAAAAGGACAAAAATGTTAAAGTCAGAGACTCTGACAAAGGAAGAAATGTAGTTTGGTGGGCCAGAAAAGATTATATAGAGGAAGCACGGTCTCAGTTAAATGACCGATCATGTTATAGGCTCAGTAACTCAGTGGTCCTAAGAGATACAGCTAAAGACTTTGCTAAACTGGTGGCTTGGAAGGGTATGGGTTTATTAACTATGGATGAATATCAGTTTATTAGAAATAACCACCCTACGGTCCCCAACATTTACTTCATCCCCAAAATTCATAAAGATGCCACCAAACCCCCAGGCAGGCCTCTTATATCAGCCAAAGGTAGCCTACTTGAAAATGCGTCCAAATATATAGACTTTTTTCTGCAAGAACACGTTCAAGAATTACCCTCCTACATAAGAGACACCGGTGACTTTATTTCTAAGTTAAAGGATTTTAAAGGGGACAACACATTTTATCTTTTAACTTTAGATGTGTCTTCTTTATATACCTGCATTAATCACAAGGATGGCTTACGTGCAATTGAATTTTATCTGAACAAAAAATAAGGCTACCTTACCCCAGCACAATATTATGCTATTGGGCATGATAAACTTTTGTTTAAACAATAATATATTTTTGTTTGATAACCTGTTCTACCAACAACTGCGAGGTGTCGCAATGGGAGCCAGCTTCTCCCCCCAGCTATTCCTGTTTATTCATTGGCTGGTGGGAGGAGCTGGTCCTCATGAACGAATACAAGAAATATACAGATGATCATGTCAAACTGTATTATCGATACATTGACGATTTATTTATTGTGTGGGAAGGAACGAAAGAGCAAGCCTTAAACTTTGTATCTGAGATTAACATGAACTATGTCAACCTTGCTTTCACATCTACTATTAGCAAGAGTAGTATCAACTTTTTAGATGTGGCAATATATGCTAAGGGTAATATTCTTGAAACTAGACTGTATAGAAAGGAGACTGCAGGCATTGCTGTACCACAGTTTTCCAATTTTCACCCCCGACACCTAGTACGCAGCATCCCTTATGGGGAAATGCTGCGTCTCAAAAGAATTTGCAGCAATTCAGAGGACCTAGCTATAGCTCAACACAAAAGTAAGATGAGATTCTTATCTAGGGGATACCCTATTAACATCATACAAGGGGCCATTAACAAAACAAACATTTTGGAAAGAAATGATCTATTGATTCCCAAAAAAGCTAAAATAGTGCCACAAACAAAAAATGAAAACCTTGATGAGTTGAGACTTATCATTACCTACAATGTTCAAGAGAAAGCCATAAAAAAGATCATACATAGAAGTTGGGTCTCGGTTAAAAATGATCCTGTAATAGGACATGAGCTTCCTACTAAAGCCAGTATTACTTACAAAAGAGCGCTCTCTATGTACAACTGCCTAGTCTCTAGTAGACCGGAATCATCCAAAACAAGTAACTGGTTGACTATTCCTAATGGTTTTACTAAATGTAAGACATGTAAGGCATGTCAATATGGCAAGAATAGAAATAGCTATTATACTGCATTTTGCAACAAGGAGATCAAAATCAACAAACCTCTCCAATGCAAAACAGAATATGCAATATACGTACTAGAATGTACATGCCAACTCAGGTACGTAGGAAGCACAAAGCTGCCTGTCAGCAAAAGAATTTTGCAACACATTAGGGCTATAAACAACTGTGATCCTACCTACCCAGTCGCCAGACATTTTCGAGAAGTCCAGAAAAATGATTTAAAAGATTCTTATTTTGTAATCGATGTCATACCCAAAACCAAAAGTGGGTGCGACAGGGATTACCAGCTCAGAAAACTTGAGACTCGTTACATTCTCAATCTAGATAGTAAATCACCAGGAGGATTAAACAATACGGAAGATTTATATACCTGTTTGTAAATACGTCCTGCCCATCCTTAGACTTCGGACAACCTTTTTTCACGTAATAAATTAAAAATTATTATTTCTTGATTTTTTAGATCAGTACCCTGTCTAGTTTACTTTTTTTAGTCTTCCCATATCTGTTTTAAATCCTATTGCTTTTTAACAGAATGAACCGCACTTAAACATTAAAAAGGCAATATATGGGAATAACACTTATAACTTCACTCAAGGCTGCCAAACCACTTTAACCACTTAATATTCTTGTTTTTTTTTTTTTTTTTTTTTTGGAAAACCTTTATTGACATTGCAAATAAACAAATAAAGACAAGTATGGGCCTACAACCCTCGGGGCCGGCCGCTAAGCAGTGAAATTAACAGCAAACAAATTTTAATCACATGTAGCACCTCGGGAAGCAGATCTTCCATGCTAGTATTCTCTTGTCCACCGAATAGCCCAAGAGGGGAACCAGGATGTAAAAGGTTTTCATTTTACAATAAGGGATAGAAGGATCAGGTGCCAATCAAGTTCTCAGCAGCGAAAAAAGGCAGGCAGAATAATGAACGTCAACAATAAATGGCAAGCTATCAAGTCAATGGCGCAGAAACAGAAGGTTCAGGATATGGAGGAATATCACGAGCCGTTTGCGCCTACAGTCTCCTGCCCTAGGACCCAGAAAACCCCACTGAAATGAGGCACAAATGAAAAACAATGATTGGCCACGAAGGACACCTACCGCACTGACCCCAGAAAAAGACAAAGAAGAATAAGAAAAGAAAAAGGAGGCCATAGAAACAAAGTAAAGGACTAAAGAAGCCCCTCCCCCACCCCCCCACCCTGCACCTCTGCAGATGACTACGGCCCCCCCCCCCGCAGCGTGCCTGTCGCCCCAGAACCAGACCCGAAATATAGAAGAAACAGAGAAAAAGGGGAAAGAGAGGAAACCCCCCCTAACAGAAAAGGGGAGAGAGTAATAATAAACTGGAGGAGGGCCTTCAACCATGCCCCCGGCTTCTCCCTCCCGCACAATATATTCCTCCCCAGCGCAAACAGTAAACAGCAAAAATTCGGCCATATCTAAGAGAAATGGGGAGCATTATGCACTGGCATTAGTTACGTCGTGAAAGCACACAACCCCCCAGCCCGCCCGCCTATTAATTGACCACCTCGGAAGGATCAGCCTTATCCTTGGCCACTCTTTGCGAATCCACCAGTGCATACCCATCGACCCACCATCATGTCCAAAGTTACAAGGAAGAGGAGCGTCCAGTGAAGACTAGGAAGGGACACACACATGTGGGGAGGACGTTTCGAAACATCAGCACAGTCATCGTCATGGAAGATCACCTTTCCCAGTACTGCCCCAGGGCCCGCGCCGCACACAAGGTCCAGGAAGGAGAAATCGGCCAGAGCAGGCGATCGGTGCGTGAAGATTGCCTGGGTCGCCGGAGGCCGCGCATGGGACAAAGTCACCACCGTCTGCTCAAGTCCAAAACCTCCGGAACAGACCGACCCCACAGCCAGCCGACCACACGCTGCCACAGTGTCCAAAGTTTCCATCCGTCCCTTATTTACAGAGGCGGTCACGGTACGTTCCTCCTGTGGAAGGTGAGACAGAGCCTTATGTACCTGGGGACAGGCAGACCGCAACTTTTCTGACGCTGACGCAATACCATCCAGCTTCCTCCCCAATACCCGGGCGCCGTGGACCAGGGTGGAATGAAGGGCTCCGAGAGCATCTAGAAGGTCACCGTACCCCAGCACGGTCCCCCGCGCTCGCTCCGCCACGCTCCTTTGCGCCACACACTCCCAATCTTGCTGTGACCCAGTGTACAGGATGACAGAGTCCATCCCATCAGGATGGCCGCAGGGCAGGGCCATCCCAGATGGGGACCGGGTCTCAGGCACGGGCGCAGCAAGTTCCATATCCCTGCAAACAAAGGTCTGGAGGCAGGCAAAATGTGTATACAGTGTGCGGCCACAGGTAACAGTCGTTCTCCCCCAGGGCCAGTGTCCGCGAACACCGGGAGCAGCCCGCGCAAATCGGGACGAGCCACAGGCCGCGTCCGATCAGTTCACCGGCGAGGGTCCAGGCGATCGCCGATAAACCCCTGGAATCGTCACCCCGGGTATGCACCCGTCACGCTACTCTCGGTGATAGGAGCGACCACTGCGAGATTCAGGCCAAAATTCGCGCCGCTTCGGTAGTCCGACTCCACCCGGTCACCAATGGCCGCTGTTGTTGAACTGCCGCCCGGCCATGTTGTCCACCCGAGGTCCCGGTTCCAGGGCTGCACAGGCCGCAAACTTCAAATGAGCATTTCTCGGGCGGTACCGCCGCTGGAAGCTTCAGGATCACACGATCGGTTGCCGCTCTCGATCACCAACACAGGCATGTAGCGCAGGCTGAGGATCACATGCAGGATATCTGTGCGGGATGTGGAGGTTCACGGAGCCGGGAGCCTACGCTGCCGTCCCGGTCGCCATCTTGGCTCCTCTCAATATTCTGGTTTTTTAACTAGCTACACTTATTGCACTTTATTAATCTACACTGGTTTTTATTCATCTATGATGAGTTAGAAGATGGGGATATTTTAATACTTTTTAGGTAGCACATGGCACTTTTTCAATGGAACAGAATCTTTTAATATTCTAATTCAGTTAAGACATACATATAATATATTAATATGTCAAATCGGGGATTGATCCCAGTACTGTTTACATGTTAATACTGTTACATTAACTCTCTCAGCAAAATATGCCTTTTCTTTTAGGAAACCTTTTAAATTTTGATGAGTATGTTCTACTTCTCTTATCATGATTGCATATATTAATTATGTATTTAATTACAAATGTTTTCTATAGTCTAGGTTAGGTTAGATGGGGTTGTTTTAATTAAGAGAGATGGTACTCTATGCCATAAAATTTACTAAATGTAAAAGAATTTCTTCTAATGTGACCAAATGAGACTACGCTATATGTTTTACTGAACTGAGGAGTATTTTTTCTTGTTCCATTGTATCTCACCCATCACGTGGTAAAATGTAGCACTTTAAATGGTCTGCTAATACTCACAGCGTTGTCATGTGATCAAGGTCCGCTTGGGACTGAAACGCATAATGGCCGTCATTAAAATGCGATCTTAAGCACATTATCACGGGTCTGTGTCTGCGGAAGCTTTGGTTTTTGTGGCTACCCTTAACAGGCCAATTTCAGAGAGATTTCAGTTTTATTTCATAATGTTTTTCTTCACCTCGTGTTTTATTTGAATATCTAAGATTTTTTAAACTGTGTTAATATGCTAGGAGTAGACGAAATCATAAATTAACCATTACGTTTCTGCTTTGCTAATGGCTTTGCTAATGGTATTGTATTCTAGCTTTGAATTATTTAGTGTATATTTGGGATATGTTGTAGTTGTATGTAGTTAGAATTGCTTTGCTAGCTGTGTAGTAGTTTAAAGCATAGCGTTAGTAGGAAAAGAGCAGTGTTTCAGATTTGGGAGGTGAATGAATAGAACAATAGTATGTGTGTTAATTTCGTATAGTGAGGATTACAATTGCATAAGGCAGATGAGAGGGGCGAGGGAAGAGCAAATATATGCACATATCACAAATATACACTAAATAATGCAAAGCTAGAATACAATACAATTAGCAAAGCAAATGCCTTTAACTTAATCAAAAGGTGAGACCTATTACATTTTCAATGCTTGTTTAAACATGCTTCCAAATAAATTGGCTACAAACTCATGATAATTCTAGAATTTCAGATTACGAGCAGTTCCCAAGACCTTTTATCACCACAGCATCAAATCATGTATTTGCATAGAAGAAAACTGTAGGCTGCTCCTTTGAGGTTTTTCACAGGCAGGTCAAATCATGGTGCAGCTGTTTAAAGCCACGAAAATGAAAAGTTGCGTTTCTTTCTTCTGCTCTGTTTTTTCAACTCTTCAGTGCCAAGCAGAAAGTGGATATTTATGTCAACATTTTACTTCTTTAAACTCGTTGGGAAATTATAGAAAAATTTGAATCTTTCAGAAAATTTCTGCTGCGACTTTATTAAAAAAAAAAAAAAAAAAAAACACTGACTACTATTCAACTTCTTCTAATATCTTTTGTCAACCTGCTAACAACTTTTTTTGATGTGTTTAATTTTGCACTAGAGATTACATTTTTCTCGCAGTTCCGTTACCTCATTAAGGAACTCTGTCTTCGGTCTCGTTCCTCTAGAAGGCAACAAACTCCTTGGTGATTTGCAATATATTTATAATGTAAGGCAACGGGTACTTTATTCCATTTATTAGGTTATTTTATTATAATGCATGACCAAGAAGATGGTGTCTACCACTCTTAAGCTGGTTAAAGGTCAGTGCACAGGATTCCTGGCATGGCGTCAGGCCAACTGACCCCACAACTGCTGTCTTTTTATTTGAATTCATAGCATTAAGGCCAAGTCCCAATGTTGATGCCTAGATGGAAGCCTATTTCCCCATGACAATACAGACTTCCACCATCGAAACTCAGGAAATTGGAGTGCTCAACTGTATATCTAACAATCAGAATAACTCGGTATTCATGGGCACAAGTAAGGGAATTAGAGAAACCCCTCAAACTTAAAGAAGAATCATAAAAGTCCTCTCACTACCATTACAGCTCTATTTTTTTGTCAGTGAGCCAATCACCCATCCAAGGATAAGAAATACAAGCTCATGATTTTCAGGATTCTGTATAGGCCAGAAGAAAATGTTAACCATGTAAGAAAAGCTTCGGCGATTGATCAGCAGAAAATGTACACACGCAGTTCACCAACCAAGGTAACATCTCGGCACATTTTGGGGGAGATAGAAACTGAAACTACTATGCAAAATTTGGAATTCACACTGGATGATCTTTCATATAAAATGTGCCAATTTGTCGAAATGTTTCTTGTCGCTTTTGCAAACTGCCTATTTCATGCTGTTGACACTAATAACTTGAGTCAATCAACTAAAATTAATGACTATAAGAATTAAGTTATTACAAGAATGCTAATGAATGGTAATTTTTGAAAACTGTTATTAATACCTATTGCTGCCAGGTCAATTATTTAGGATTTTAAATGTAACTTGCTAGAATATTTTTAGTTTTAAACTTTACCCAAAGTTATTACATCCATTTAGGTTATTAGATTACTACTGCAACAATCAAAAAGAAGATGCAAGTATTTATTCTGTGCTAGCTGCAGTGTTTGCGCATTAAACTCTTATGCTTCAATTTTCCTAATGTATTAGATGCATAGAAAACCAATGGAATTTTTTGTCCGCGATTAACACTCGATGTATCAAATATCAAATGGCTGGGGGAGGAGCCTAGCGCGCAACAAAGATGGACGCGTAGGCACAGAGCTCCCGAGACCCTCGCAGCCTCCCACGTCTATACTGACCACTATCCTGTTATCTTGAAGGGGTAACACGGGCGAACTGATGCTGAGGTGGCTCCCGTTCTCGGAATTTCGATCGGACTTCGGGAATTGTGCCTATGTGGCTTCCAAGATTTAGGCCAACACCGTGACGCTGCCCCGAACTCAAGTTGGCATTGTTCCCGAGTTGCAGTTGAACAACAACGGGCCTGGATCTTTGAGTTGGCTCGCCACTTTAGTTTCACTTTCGGTCTCGACTCTCCTCCTCGAGTCCGGTAGCGGATGTGCGCAGAGGGACTGTAACTGGACTGGACGGCGATCGCTGGCCTGAGGGGACTGCCAACCACTGCCTGGTGCGGCCTCCCCAAGGAGATCCCAGCACCTCACAGCCTGCGCTGGATTTTGCGGTCCCGCTGAGTAATGACAGGCCGGTCAGACAACGACATGCAAAAGTCTAGAGCGACCCGGAGAGGCGGCTATGTTCAAACTAACAACATGGATCGCTACGCACAACAGAAGGGATCCCCCGGTTTATCGAGTGGAGCTCCAGACGGGACCAAGGAAGGCTCGTCTTCCTCGACGGAATTAACACTACAGGACGTCATGGGTGCCATCGATGCCATGAAAGCTGCTGTCGGCCAACAATTTGATTCCTTGGCCCACAAACTGGACACTGTGTTGATCGATGTCAACCTGATTAGAGCGGACTTGTCGAAAACTAATGAGAAGGTCAACTCGCTGGATCTCATGACTTCAAGCCTGACTACTGATGTGTCTGGCCTCCAGACCGAGGTCCACAACCTGCGTACCTCCAACGATCTCTTTGTCAAGAGACTGGAGGATTTTGAAAGTAGGGCCCGACGGAACAACGTGCGCATCATCGGTGTGCCGGAGCAATCGGAGGAGGAATCGACCGCTCTATTTGTAGAAGACCTGTTTTTGAATAAACTTGCGCCAAAAGGACTGAGTAAATATTTTATGGTTGAACGGGCCCACAGAGTTCCGGGAGGTAAACCGAAGCCAGGGGCTCCACCGCGACCTATCATTGCCAGGATCTTCAACTTTAGGGACCGGGACGCAATTCTGCAGACCTCCCGTGTGAATGGTCCGACGAAGTATGAGAATGTGGATATTAGCTTTTTTTCGCACAATCGGTCCAAAAGCAGAGAATGAGCTTTCTGTCTGTTAAGCGGCGACTGAGGGACATGGGCCTAAAGTATTCTATGCTCTTCCCGGCCAAGTTGCGTGTTGAATCGGCAGAACGGACCTATTTTTTCGATCGGCCCGAGGAGGCTGGGGACTGGCTGGACACTCTGCAACGTCGCCGTAATAATGAGGAGCGGGCCGCGGACGAGGGTAGCGGACCGGAAGGACGACTGTGAACGCTCAAGTGCGGATTCCTGGACGGGATCGTGTTCACCTCAGACTTTGGTTTGGTGTTATTGTATTGTGTTCTCTTTCCTTCATAAATTTGGGGGCTGCGGGGTAACTGGTGAGACTCTTCCTCCCAGGGGGTTTTTCTTTTCGTAGAGTAGGGTTGATGTTGGGGCGACAGGCACACTGCAAGTTGCGGGGGCTTATTAGTCTGGTGCAGGGGTGTGGGGTGTGTGACGGGAGTTGGGTGGGTGGGGGTAGAGTTGTGGGATTGGGGTTGTTTCAGTTTAATACAAGGCAATTGGTTTTCTGTTTCGTGTTCTCGCTGTAGCTGGGGGAATCTTTGCATCGGGGATGGGGGGTAGGGGATTACGTGTGTTGACGTGGAACATCAACGGGTTAGGGGATCGATTGAAGCGGGGATGGTGCTGCAGTACTTGAAGCGTCTTTCGCCCGATGTAGTGTTACTGCAGGAAACGCATTTAATAGGACAGTCTTGCCAAGCCATGAATAGGAGGGGCTACCGTTTGGTCGCCCACTCGGGTTTCACTTCTGGCTCTAGGGGAGTGGGGATTCTGGTTAGAGCTTCTCTCCCACGTCATACACGATGAGCGGGGACGCTATGTTGCGTTGGTGGGCCGGTGGGAGGGGAAGGTCTTATTGCTGGTCTCCGTCTATGTCCCCCCTGGGCTGCAAACTACCACCTTTGCCGATTTGGGGCGGTTGCTACTTGGACTCCCGGAGGGCCTCCTGCTTGTGGGTGGCGATTTCAATTCTGTGGTGTCGGGGAGAGACGATCGGTATCCACCCAGGGACCTCCCCGGGGCGCATTCTTGGTTGGGTGGCTTTCTCAGCACTATGGGGCTTATGGACCGTTGGAGGTTGCTGCACCCGGGGCTAACCCAATATACGTTTCACTCTGGTGCCCACGGCTCTTTATCTAGACTGGATTATGTGCTGATGCCGGCTGCCCAAGCTCAGATGATTAGGGAAGTCACACACCTTGCCCGAGGCATTTCAGATCACTCCCCACTGTTCTTACACCTGGAGGTTGCCTTGGGGGAGGCGGGGAGGGTGGCGCCTATTAACCCCTGGTATTTGCGAAACCCCAAAACTCGTGCTCTTTTGGTTAAGTCACTGGACCATTATTTTACAGAAAATCAGGGGTCGGTCACTTCGGCTGTAACCTTATGGGAAGCCTTCAAGACAGTCATACGTGGGCAGGCCCTCTCTTTGATTTCTTTAGCCAAGAAACGTACAAATGAGGAGGTGGTGAGCCTTGAGTCTGACATAGCTGAGTTGGAGGAGGATCTGGGACGGGGTGTCACGCGTGACAAGCTCCATACCCTCCGCCTTAAGCAGTCGGACTATAGGGCGCTGGTTACTGATGCTGCTAAACACATGAGCCGCGAACAACAGGGACGCCTGTATGATGTTGGCGACAAGGCCGGAAAGTTGATTGCGTGGCTGGACAGAAGGGAGGAGTGCTAACCGAGTGGTTCCGGTGATTGTGCGTGCCGATGGTGTGAGTGTGACGGAACCTGCGGAGATTGTGAATTGTTTTGCGGAGCACCTTCGTGAGGTGTACTCTCTGGTCTCTGATAGACCTGAAGAGGACTCTCGCCTACTGCTGCGAGATATCGCGTTGCCGTGTCTCTCTGACGAGGAAAGGGGTTTGATGGATGCCGCATTGACAAGTGATGAGATAGCTTTGGCGATTCGCTCCGGTAAGGCTCTTGGTCCCAATGGTCTTCCGATCGAACTTTATAAGCTTCGGCCTGATAAGTTGGCGCCGTATCTCCGGGAGATGTTTATTGCGTCCCGTGATGTCGGCTCCCTTCCCCGTGACCAACGCCTTGCCACTATTGTGGTGATTCATAAAGAGGGAAAGCCACGCGATCGCTGTGCGTCATATAGACCTATATCGCTTCTGAACGCTGAACCAAAGATTCTCGCCAAGGTGTTGGCAAACCGCCTGATTAAAGTTATCGGAGACCTGGTTCATCCGGATCAGTCTGATTTCATTCCACATCGTAACACCGCTTAGAACTTGCGGCGCCTCCATGGAGTTTTAGCGAGAGTGGATTCTTTACAGGAGCCTACTATTTTGGCGTCTTTGGACGCCACAATGGTGTTTGACACGCTGGAATGGTCCTATCTCTGGGCGGCGCTGGCTAAGTTTGGTTTCGGGCCTGGATTCATCGGATGGGTGAAGTTGCTATATGAGGATCCGCTGGCGCAGGTGGTGGTGAACGGTAGAGTGTCTCACTCCTTTGTGCTTGGTAGAGGCACGCGGCAGGGCTGCCCCTTGTCCCCACTTCTTTTTGCTCTCGCGTTGGAACCCCTTGCGGTATGGTTGCGGTGGGAGCCCTCTTTGAAAGGTATTCAATGGACACCGACCTTTGAGGATCGCGTGTCACTCTATGCAGACGACATTCTGCTCTATCTTACATCCCCGCGGAGGTCCTTGATTGTATTGTTTGATGTGTTAAACTCCTTCGGTCGCAATTCTGGGCTCATTATTAACTGGTTGAAATCCTGCGTCTATGTGCTTGTCGGCGATCCCCCTCTTCTCCCCCGCGGGTGTCCAATCCCGAGATCGCATTCCGGATTCAAATATTTGGGCGTCTATATGTCATTGAACCCTGCGGTTCGTTATGCTCGGAATCTATTGCCCCCGCTCCGACGGCTGAAGGCCGATGTTGCTCGCTGGCGGAAGCTTCCACTTTCGCCGCTCGGCTGGGCGGCCTTATTCAAGATGAGGTCTCTTCCGCGTTTCTTGTATGCCTTACAGAATACGTTAGATGTGGTGCCTGCGCGGTATTTTAGTGAAGTAGAGAGTTTACAGAGACAGCTGATCTGGGGTGGAAGATCGCGGATTGCTCTCGCTAAATTGACCCTCCCGTGGTATGACGGGGGCATAGCTCTCCCGGACATCCGGAGGAACTACTGGGCGTCCCAGCTGGTGGCGGTGAATCATGGGACGTACGGCCCGGCTGTGAATCCTGCCTACGGGATGGATAAACTACTGTTGCCAGGCGGAGATTACAATAGAGCGCTTTATTCTACGTCTGGCGGTGTCAAGTTGACGGGTCCCACGAACTCAGCTGTACGTGCCTGGGACTGTGCCACTGCCGCTACTGGCTGGAAGGGCCGTCTGTCTCGCCCGACCCCACTCTATGCTTCAGATAGGCTGGGCGGCCTGTGGAGGACGAAGGGTTTTGAGAAATGGGATATGATTGGCATTTCTCGGGTGAGTGATCTTTGGGCGAGGGGTGCTTTTAAGACGTTTGAAGAGCTAAAGGTGGAGTACAAGCTGCATGACAGGGAATTCTTTCGTTATGCGCAGATTCGCCATGCATTGCGCTCGGCTTTCCCGACTCCGGGGGCTATCCCTGAATCCTCTCCGTTGGAGGACCGCATACTCGATGGTTATTTCCCTGATAGTACCATCTCCCTGATTTATAGAAAATTGATCAACACTCGTGCGGACCTCCTCACACATCTGAGAGAGGTCTGGATCGCCGATGGTCTGGAACTAGATGACGAGGATTGGACCGCCACGATAGCTTCACCGAGGGAGGTGGCCATACCGGCTCGCCTTCGATTTGTACAGTTGAAGATACTACACAGGGTCTATGTTACTGGCCCTCGATTGCTCCATATGGGGTATTCGGTTGATGGTTTGTGTAGGCGCGGCTGTGGTCTTCTTGGTACTTTTCTTCACATTCTCTGGGAGTGCCCGATGGTGGTGCATTTCAGGGCTGCGGTGCATGCAGTAATGGAGGAGGTGACGGGGGTGGCGCTGTGTCCCGAGGCTCGGCAATGTGTGTTGAATGTATGAGAGCCGACTGATTGCAGGGTGGAACAAGAGCGCTGGGTTACTCTGGGCAACATGATTGCCAAGAGGGACATTGCACAGTTGTGGGGCTCCCATAGGCCGCCCACGGTGTCGACATGGAAGGAAAATATGGACTGGTGTATGTTCAGAGAGAAGACGGTTTATGTGGCTAGAGGCAAACCTAAGGCATGGAGCAGGATATGGGGCCCGTGGAACTCCTATCGCGGGGACATTTGCACCCCCCCCTTGGAGGTCACCTTAGACATACCATTGTCCCCCTAGCTGTGATGTTCCCGGTTCTTACTGAACTATACGAATGGTAGTTGGCCTTCTTCCTGACCCCCCCCCCCCCCGATTTCCTCGACGTGAGTTGGGGTATAGTATAATGCGTCACTGTTACTGTCCCCCGCCTGCGAGGGCACATGCTCGCGATAGCGGAATCTTTGCCTTGTTTTTGTTTCATTTTGTTTATTTTGTTTTAACAAACAGAAAACTAAACCTTCTTGTTGATCTGATGGGTACTGGGGACGTTCGAACCCTGTTCACGTATGACCTGCCCATGTCTTAATTATTGAACTTGATATGTAATTTTTGTCATTGGTAATCCTTTTTACACTAGCGGCTGGCCCCTGTGGTTGTAGGCCCATGTTTGTACATATTTTCTTGTGTTAAATAAAGGTTTCTTTTAAAAAAAAATATATATATATATATATATATATATATATATATATATATATATATATATATCCAAAATCCGCAAACGCTTCTTCCGGACAGCTGGCACCCTTGGAAAGTGGCGTACACGCCGGCGAAGCAACCGGCGAAACTATCGTCAAAGTACAAAAATACGTGCGCTCTCAGGTAAGTAAACGACACATCCAAGTTGTAGTAGTGATCAGGTTTATTCCATCATATATATATATATATCAAATGGCTGTCAGGTTTGGGAAGGGTGGGAAGTTATAACATGCGTACGTCTTAGAATCTGTTGGTAATGGGGCGTTTCACATTTTATTTTGCAAAGAAAACAGCTTCACCCCAGTACTGGTGAAGTTTCAGGTACGTCCATCTTATTTAGTGACTTAGTAGTCTTTGATAGCAAGGGTTACCCTATGACATGCAAGATAAAAAAGTTAGGCTCATTCGTCTGCATGGATTACAACTACAGGACTGTATCTGCTTGCTCCATAGCATACTTTTCTTACAACCTTGTTATTCAATATATAGTTTTCCAAACTTTGCCATTTGTCCTTTTTTCCCACTCCAGTGTGTAGTCAATTCGTCAACTTGATTTCCTGTTATCAATATAAAATATAATGGGCATGTAACCCTTTTTTTGATTACAATTATATGAGAGAGAAAAAGACTAACTCAAAAGAGCCAACTCAATGTACACACACCGCAAGCACACTTAATATGGACAAGATGCGAGACAGAAGAGTCTTGTAAAACAATGGTCTAACTAGTAGGGCTATATCGATAAAGAACAGAGACAAGCCATTAAAGTACACAGTCTTAAACGGGATAAACTTTATCCAAAAGGAATAAACAGAAGATCAACCCTGGAAGCTCCGACAGTGTAACAATTCAACGTCACCACGTAGATTCCTTAATCGGGCATGTTCAATTACCCAAAGAATCTACTTATCCCCGACCGAGAATTTGCTTTTAAGACCTAGTTTATTGCAGAGAAATATATGAAACCTATAAACAGTGGTGTGCAAAATCTGTAAGACAAGAACGTATTGGGAGCTTCAACACTACCTGAATGCACTGGACAAATCCCACAATATTTATTGCAGCCAAAATATAAACACAGTGTGTACACGCACCAACATCAATTCATGTAAAATATTAGACCGAATAAAAATGTATGCAACACACAGTAAATTTGATAGACTGGACTGGCCATAGAAATACCTCTAACATTTAGTACAATTGTATAAAAAAAATAACCGATACCCATCACAAGTTTCCAGATCGAAACAAGGTAAACAAACAAGAGAAGTGCTCAAGGGGCCAATTAAAATACTTTGACATGTTGTTTCTAGCAATTAATACATTAAATGCGAAGAAATGAAATCTACAGTAGGATCGGGAATGAGACATACTGTTAATTACCACAAATAGTAAGTGACGTTGAAAACTTTACTTCATGATTTGTGTTGATCACCATAAATTGTTCAGAAAATTTGTCATATAGGATTACACTGCACAGTAATGAGGGGGTCTACTAAATCTTATGTTGAAATGTCTCTCGCGTTCTGAAGGATTTCTGCCAGTGTGATAAGGTTTTAACATATGTTGAAGGTATGTCTTCAAGTGCTAGACACTACATTACCCTTCTTTATGTTTAATTTGCAATCGTAAATTGTATTTATGCAGTGCTTACAACCCCTGACGAGCCACTCGAGCACTTTGCAGCAACTAACACACTAATTCAGAACCTAAGGTTAGAGGTAAACAGGTAGTAGATTAGTAATGTGAGCTTCCTTTTCCTTGACTGATGAGCTGTGTTAGGTCTGTGCTATTGAGATCTCATGCATTTACTATAGTATTTTGAATAGGGATAGATTAAGTGAATAGTATTAGTAAAGGGTAGATCTGAGATGGTATTGGGAGTGATGGATATGTGTGCCTGTAAGTTGGATAAATTGAAAATAAAAAAGGGAGTAGCTTAGAAAGCATGTTTAAGAATCCATTATTGTCAGAAAGGGAAAGGCAGATGTAGAATAATTTAAATAAAAAAATAATATATACATGTATACAGGTAACCACAACAAAATAATGGAACCTGATTAAACGTGGTAAATTTGCCGGATTTTCCCCTCACCCAAATACATGTGAATGTGCTTTCCCTAGGTCTTTCTTTTTCCCCAGCTTCGTCATTTATTACACTCAGAGTTGCATTGGTGTGTTCAACTTTACTAGAAAGTTGAAACTGAAAAAATGGTTTGAACTGAAGAACAATACTATGTCCCCTGGGAGAGAACTATCTTGTCGACTTTCCAAACTAAGTATTGGTGATATTGATCAACTGCATATGCTATGTGATCTTGACGAATTCACTGAGTGTCATGAAGATACTATTTTAAATCTGCATAACTTAGGGATCCCGCTTGACTTAAACTGCCCAAGTGGGTTCCGCCCTAAATCTGTGTTTTGCCTACTGTGCCTTTTGACAGTCTTTTTTTTTGTTGAAACATTTTTTATTGTTTTCATAGCAACAGCACAGTACAAACCCGCTTCCTCCACGGCCAAAGAATGTTTAGTACACATAAAGTTACCAGTCAACAACCGGGAGAATGAGCTTCCGGCCCATACCGGCCCTCCCCCCTCCCTCCCCACCCCA
This sequence comes from Triturus cristatus, assembly GCF_964204655.1. Lineage (NCBI taxonomy): Eukaryota > Metazoa > Chordata > Amphibia > Caudata > Salamandridae > Triturus > Triturus cristatus. The sequence continues at coordinate 941,654,476 of NC_140584.1, forward strand.
TGTCAGTGTGCTTCCTGTCTTTCACCTCGCTCCCGATGTGCCCCCTCCCTGCCATATGTGCCTTTTGACAGTCTTGACGTCTTTGAGAAAGGAGTCATTAGGGATCTCAAGAACCTCAGGTTCAGGCACAATAACAAATCTTTCAACCTGACAACTGCACAGAATAGGGCATTACTGAAGTGCAGACAAGGGATGACATTGTGATTCGTAACTCAGATAAGGGTGGCAATATTGTTGTTACGTCTAAAGAGAAATACCTAGCTGAGGGGCACAGGCCGTTATCTGATAGTGCATGTTATACAACATGTAATAAATCTGACATTGATACAGCCAATAGAACATACTGGGACAGATTGATGTATTGGCGGGACCAATTGCTACTTGAGTCAGAGGAATACCAATTCTGGTGAAATCCCTCCAATCATATGTGAGACACCATGGCGATTTCCTTAGGATTATTTAAGTGTTTGGGAGGATGATTTTCTCCTGAAAGGCCTAGATGTTAGCAGTTTATACACATGCATTCCCCACCATCTCAGTTGTCATTTCTTGAGAGGTCATTATTGTATATGTTACACAATAAAATGATCCTAGACGGGAATGATTTTTTTTTAAGAGGAACAATTTCTTTATCTTTGATGGTCAATATTACCACCAAACCTAGGGCACTATGCTGGTTTGTTCATGGTCTGGTGGGAACAGCAGGTCAGGTCTATTCTCCATCTTTAGGACAAACATGTGGTGCCCTTGGCGTGCTATATTGATAACATATTTGTCATCTGTAGGGGGATGGAGCAACTGGCTATCGAGTTTGTTCAAGATCTTAACATCAACGATTTGAATCTGAATTTACCCAGCTATATTGATACTACTTGATACTACTTCACTGGAATTTTTAGAACTTAAACTGGAAATTCGCAATTCACACAAAACTAACAAAATATTCCACAAGGAAACTGCTGGCAACAGTGCGATGCATGCTCCCTGCAGCCACCCTAAGAGCTTGATTCACAGTATCCCATATGGGGAACTAATTAGGGCCAGACGGAACTGCAGTAGCGACACCGCTTTTGAAGATGAGAAGGCGGTGATGCTACACAGATTTCGTTAAAGAGGGTATGATTCCAAAACACTCAGTAGCTGTGACAAAAGTAGATAAGATCAGAGGGGAAACCTTGTGATAGCCCCTAAGAGGGTACCTGAGGAAGAGGAACAAATAAGATTTAATCCCTACCTACAGCAAACAGGCCAAAAACGTAAGGTGCATTTTAAAGAAGTATTGACATATTCCTCACACTGAAGATGTTAGATCTAAATATGTGCCCATGCAGCACAGTGTCACGTTTGTAAGCAGGAACTTGAAGGACATGCTCTGCAGAAAAATAGTTACCAAAAAGCATTATGCAACTGTGCATGAACTGCAAAGCATGCAAGTCCAGCAAAAAGGTGCACGCCTTCATTATGCCAGACACTACAAAGGAGTTTAAAATTCAAAAAGGGCTGTCTTGCAATTCCAATTTCTGTATATAAGCCCTAAAATGTCCCTGCAACTTGTTTTACACTGGCAGCACCATACACACGGCCAAAAAGTGTGTTTTGGAACATATGAGGGCTATTATCCATCAGTATAAACAATATCCGGTTGCTAGACACTTTAAAGAACATCATTCTAGCAACAGCAGCGTCCTACACTTCTTTGTGTTTGATCAAGTCCCCCCCTAACATCCGGGGAGGTGACAGAGTGCTGACACTTCGCAGGTTGGAATCGAGTTATATAATCAGGTTCAATACACTGCGCCCTGCAGGATTGGACGAGGAATTGGCTGACATTTAGGCTAATAGATGTAATTACCTGCCATCTCTGCATGCTATCTTTAGTATGTTGTCATCATGTGTTATTTTTGAAAATATTCGTTTTAACCCGCTTTTATAATTTTTCACACAGGTGTTATTAGGGATGACTGCGGAGATGCAACGTGATCATAAAAGCTAAGCATTGTACCTTAATTACTCTGCTTGAGTTTGGTTTATTGTTTTAGTATACAGGAGATGTATGATAATGTCTGGCATGAGTGGGATGTGCAACCCTGGGTGACTGAATTTTGCTACAAGGATGTATTCTGTGTTTTCCTTGCTATTGGTTTTGCTGCCTTGTTAGTGTACTGTACAATTATACACTGCATTTGCCCACTTGGGCTTAATTTTTTGCTGTACCTTTGCCCACTTGGACGGTCATAATGTCTTCTTGATTTATACAAATTGAGACTTTATTTTATAAGAGATCCTGTGTAGAATAGGTTATACAGTTGATTCATTTGTATTACCAGGACAACTATGATCTCTGTTGTAATGAAGCCACAGGATAGGATTTGTGCAGTAAAACTGGAGTTATATATGCTGCACGAGTAGCAATGATTTCAATGATGAATCATTTTTCTAGACTGTTTACTTTCCATTGTCACATGAAATGATTTGTCAGAACATGTATGCTATCTGCCCCTCTACTCTGTGTACAGCCTGTGGGGAGGGATTGATCATCTCTACTAGTAGGCATAGTGGCACAATGACATTTGAGGGCCCCCCTGCAAGGTGCATGGAGGGCCCCTCCTCCTGTTTTAATCAGGAGCTCTCAGGTCAGGGTGCTGTGCTGAGGGAGATCCTGCAGCTTGGGGGCCCCCCGCCCCGCAGGGGCTGCGGGGACCTATGTTACACCACTGAGTAGGCATGCATTGTGCTACAAATGATCACATATATATTTGTCCTTGACCATACTTTTTTTATTATGGATGACATTACAAAATGGCGCCTGCAGTTATTTTCACTTCACAGTCCTTTGTTTATGTTTATGCACCAGTCTTTTTATTAAATGTCTGTTGTTACTTGTTACTTTCACTTATGATCAAGACACTGTTGGTGTTGATACGCGTTGAGACACTTTTGGTGTTGATACGCGTGGACTGCATTGCTTGAATAAACCCTACTGGATACTTCACTTGTTGGGAGTGTGCGTGACTTTCTCCATATTTCGGAGCTTGGTTAGTGGATGTATACAGATATGCATGCAAACCTAAATATTTACATGCATCTATACATACACACATTATATATAGACATATCTCTATATAAGGCATAACTCCATATTTATATATACCCATATGTACATACATGTAATAATATTTACATGGACAGACATATTTATTTATATGTATTTAAGGTTTTATATAGCGCTGGCTAGACCCAGAGGTATCTGAGCGCTTTACATGAGTATGAAGGTGGTAACAGTGTAAAACAATAATTCGACAGCTTGGAATACAAACAAGTTAACAAAAGAGAAACAGTATAAATTTACACATATCGAATGAACAGATCGAGCACGAGCTATAAACATTTATAGCATGGAGATGGGAGATTAGGTTTTATATAATGGTATAGGATGGTGATGGGCATGAGGGTAGCACATAGGAAGGAAGTTAGATGTGTAGAAGGGGGTGGGAGGCAGATGGGGGTGAAATATGTTAGGAGGGGGGGGGGGGTTGAGAAGGACTCGGAGAGGGAGCAGATGAGAGTAGTGAGGAAGGGAGAACGTAGAGCCAGTGGGATGTAGGGGGCAGACGGGGGGTGGGGAAGGGAGACAATAGGAAGGTAGGGCGTTAGACCTGGACCAGAAAAGTGGAAGGGGGAGGCTGAATACAGGGCGATGCTTAAGGCTCCCAGTATTTATTGAGGAGGTGTATATTGAGGCCTTTCTTGAAACTGATGTAGGAAGGGTTGCATCGCATGTCTTTGGGGAGGGCATTCCAGATGTTTGGGGCATTTCCGGAGAAGGAGCGGGATTGTGTGGATTTGTATATTGGGCATAAATATACATAAGACTTATTTTGTGTAATTTTTATATACACGTTTATCCTTATATACAGAAGAATAAATCCATACATGTAGATAATCTCATCTACATACCCAAGCATACCTAGTTTTGTCAACTTTGAATATACATGCAGTGACAAAAAAAAATTGTTTGTTTTTAAAATCTAAATAGGTTGTTCAACCCTTATAGAAAACATTAAAAAACCCTATGCATAGGTACAGGTACCTACCCTATAATCATATTTACAAACTCTGACATACATGTATTATCATTCTAAGAAGCATAAACCCAAATACAGACACTTATGTACATATGTCATTTACACACTAGGACACACATATATGTAAAGCATAAACATACATTTATTGTCATATACATATAGATATAATTTTTTTTCTGGTCTCATACTTTTTCTATCCGTACATAATGCCTGATAAGATATGCTCAGAAAACACGATTTAAAACATTGGAAGAGGGAGACTTAGATGAAGACAGACGGAGGGGGAGAAAAGTGAAAGGTAAGACAATAAGAGAGAGAGAGCAAGAAAAATAAGAGAAAGGTTTCAAGAGAAATAAAGATGTAGAAAGAGGAGGTGGTGCGAGAGAAATTTTTTTACATGAAGAAAGGTATAAAGAACAAGAGAAGAACGACAAATATAGCAACAAAGAATAAGAACTAAACAGTGTGGAACAGAAAAAAGAGAAAGTTAACTACAAAGGGGAGAGTGTAGGTTACAAAAAGGGATAGGAGTGGGAGAAAGAGAGATACAAGAACAAATATGATGAGAAAGGAAAAGGGAGATGGCGAAAAAGAGGGAAGAGAACACAAAGGAGAAAAGTATATCGTGATCCAGAGGCCCAGTGAGAAACAGGACAAGAAAGAGAGTGAGAGAGGAAAGTGAGTGTACGTATTGGGTGGGTGACATTCGACATTGGTCATAGCGCCTAACATACAGAGCGCGAAATCCACATCTTGCATCGATGCGATCGTCTAATGCACAAATGTAGATGTGTTCGGGAGTTCTCACCCCATAGGCACGCATGGCTCACTCTCCCCAAACAGTCACTGCCAGCAGAGGGGTCAGCACTTCAGACCCCAGAACTGGCTTCCACAGCACCATTACCAGCTCTTAAACACTGCACCTTCTGGCTGCGCTGGAACAAAGGAGATTGGAAGACCCCTACGCCTGCCCCTAAGGGCAGCCACTTACACCTGACAGCAGGGTACTTATAAAAGAATAGTATCTGTATCCCCGCAAAGGGGACGGGGGCACACCTGGATTCACAGAAACGTGGATTTAATGGCAGATAAGGCACATATACACTTCAAATAACAAAACATCAGGGCCCTATATTACCTTCAAGCTTAAGCACATGTTACTGAAAATTACTGCACAGGATTTCTAGTAAAGGGGGGACTCTGATAAGCTTTTCTTTTTATGTTCACATCTTGTTCTGCTTTTGCTACGAAACAGGATGTGAAGCAGCATAATTGGAAAGCCAGAAGAAAATTAATTTCAAACAACAGGTTCATGTGACCAGCAGGAGACAGGCATACATCCATAAATCAGACAAAGAAAAGGAGGGATCAGCTCGCGAACAATCAGAAAAATCCATGATGAAGGAAAGAAAAAGAACAAGCGTTTGCAATGCAATCGGTCCCGTATTTGTGAAAGATAGAGCTATTGGTGTTGCAAATTATGTTTTTTACTAGAGGACTACGAATGAGGAATTGCCATTTGGAAGAGAGGCACAGCTGCAGCACTGCCTAGAGGAGATAGAATGAGGAACTACCGACTGGACCAGAGAAGCAGCTAGCAGCACTGTCTAAAGGACTACGAATGAGAAATTACCTCTGGGACCAGAGACACAGCTGCAGCACTGCCTAAAGGACTAAGAATGAGGAATTACCACTGGGACCAGAGACACAGCTGCAACACTGTCTAGAGGACTGAGAATGGGGAATTACCACTGGGACCAGATACCAGCTAGCAGCATTGTCTAGAGAACTAGGAATGTGGAATTACAACTGGTAACAGAGACACACCTGTGACACTGCCTAGAGGACTAAAATAACCACTGGGACAAGAGAATCAGCTAGCAGCACTGTGTATAGGACTCAGAATGAGGAATTACCACTGGGACCAGAGACACAGCTAGCAGCACTGCCTAGAGGACTTAAAATGAGGAATTACCACTGGAACCACGGAAGCAGCTGTAGCAATGTCTAGAGAACTTAGAATGAGAAATTACCACTGTGACCAGACACAGCTGCAGCACTGCCTAGAGGACTTAGAATGAGGAATTACCAACAAAACCACGGTAGCAGGTAGCAGCACTGTCTAGAGGACTAAGAATGAGGAATCGCCACTAGATATGATATGAGAGATTTGTGCAAAACAATCTGCGCTCTAAATCTCCCCCAGGCCTAGCAAGATCTAGTCTGCCCTCTGGCTGCGCTGGTTTTGTTAACGCCCCTGGTGGAAGTTCCTGTTGCCCAGCTACAACCGCTGACCTCTGGATCCAGGCTTTGGCTGCTCTGCAACCTTTTGGAGATCCAGTGAACTGCTTCCCAGTGGAACCCAGGTGGATTCCGGAAGTGGATACCTTTTATAATGTTTTTTTTATTGGTTTCTGATTGAAGTTCTAAGTGTCGTTCTACGTGTTTCTTGAGTTCTTTACAGGTACTTTACTGTCCTAGAACCCACGGATGCAACTGGATCAGATAGAAGCCATTTGCAAATTGACAACTGGAATTTTTACCAGGGCCATCCAACATGGAGGGTGTCCTGATAAGAGGCCAGTTCTAGATTCAAAAATGTACCACAGGTTCAAACCTGATAGGGTCGGCTTGGTCTGTTTTTCCAACTAAGTCGTTAAAATGGGCGCAACCGAGTTTTGCATCGATGGCTCGTGCTGTCTAAAGAACCATGAGACACAATTTGGTTTGTATGCACACCGTTATTATTAATATAACAAGTACCACCTATATTATTGTGATCCTTTTTGTAATAAATTATTATTTTTACATCAAGCTTGTTGTTACAATAATTACCTATAATGTTGCAGTCCTCTGTATAATAAATTATGTTTTTTTACACTGTGCTTGTTGTTACAATCATTACCTATATTGTTTCGATCCTCTTTATAACAAATTATGCTTATTTTCACAGTTTTGCAATAGTTTAAACAATAGGTGTTGTTTATCACCCACTAGACGTTAGTCGCTTTATCAACATTGGAGGACAAAAGGCTGGGCAAACTCCTCTAATACAAGAGCGAGTAGACCTGCACGTTAACAACAAGCCTCTGTTGTTATTGCATCAACTTCTGCTGGGGATTTTGTTCCACAAGACGTCCCCTGGAGAAAGCTGCCTCAAATGAGAGAGGGTGGTAGGGGGGCAATGTCATTTGACGGAACAAGGCAGTTGGGCCCCCACCTCCGAAAACATCAAAACTTTTCACCAAAATAAGCTTCTCTGGAGCCAGCCCCCTTACATGCCACAGTCATGTCTTCAGTACCCGTAGTAATGTCCCTAGCTCCAGCCCAGCCCAGCCATCACATGCCACAGACATGTCCTCAGTGTCCAAAGTACTGTGTCTGGTGCCAGCCCCAGCACAGCCATCACGTGCCACAGACATGCCTTCAATGCCTACAGTACCGTGTCAGTAGCTAGCCCCAACCCCTTGATCACATGCCACAGACATGTCTTCAGTGCCCATAGGACAGTGTCTGGATCTAGCCCTAACCCCTTCACATGCCACAAACATGTCTTCAGTGCCCATAGGACAGTGTCTGGGGCCAGCCCTAGTCCGCCGATCCCATCCCAGCAGCCCTGCCTTTTTCTCTGAAGTACAAGGTGAGCGGCCTCCATTGTTGCAGAATGTGGGGATAGGATGTGGTCTGAAGGCTAGATTGCCGACTTTGGTGCTGAAAACCAAGGTTCGAGCCTCAGGGTCGCTTTCACATCCTGTGATTCTGGGCAAATCACTTAATCTCCCCGTGCCTGAATGTGTCCTTGTGTAACGAAACCGGTGCTCATGTAAAGCGCTCAAATACCTTTGGGTCGAGTTTGCGCTATATAAATCTGCATTAAAAAAAAAAAGTGAAAGGGCCCGCCCTTAGGAGCGCCTGTTAATATCTCCCCCGGGTGCTGCTGAAGACAGTGTCACGGTATGATAATTGCTGTGTGGAATCGGGGTTGTCATCTGCTGTGAAAAGGGGAGGTGAATGGGGGTAATAAAAGGAGGGAGGGAGTGTGGGAGACCTGGAAGTGAACGCAATATTTGATGTTTGTAGCTACCGCGCTTCGCATTAGTTCCGAATCGTGGATATTTTGGTTGCCGTGATGTATGTCGGTAGGGCCTCTTGGCGCTGAATGACATAACCAATAACGATCACGTGTTTTATTTTTAATATTTGCGCACAGTCTGCAATATTTTGTACAAATATCACCAAGCTCACAGTAGCCCATGTTCTCAGAGTCTGCGTCGAGACCACAGGGTGCATTGGAGTCTCACTAAGGGCACAAACCCACTGCCCTGTGTCATAAGCTTCCTATTTGGCTCCTGTGAGGAAGACCAACGTCTCAATGTTGGGGGAAGAGGGGACACGCAGATTTATTGTTTTCACCCTACGATGTATAAAAGGAAAGCAGCAGCTCATGAGAGGGAGCGAAAAGCAGCTGTTTAGAATACAAACAAGCTGCGAGGTGCAGGAGGTGTTCTGGGAAGGGCATGGAGATTAAGTGAACTGGTAGCAGCAGCGAGGACAGAGTGGAAGATAAAGTAGTGCACTGAAGGAAAACATATGGCCCATAGCGAAAGGTTTCATGTAGCAGGGTCAATCTCCAGGGCAGCCCAAACTGCCCTGGAGGGACTAGGGACTACTAAATGTATTCACCAATGATAAGTCAGCATTTCTAAAGAACAGTAAGAGGACCCAATCTAACAGTTGTGCATTTTTTTAAGCTTCGGATCGCTTTCTGTGACCCCCGCATTAGGACGTCGTTTGACTGTCTTTGGCGCCTTTTCTATCCTCCAAGCGTTCGTGGTATCATTTTGACTTGCTCTAAAAGAATTATTTTTAAGTCAGTTTTCCCGCTCCGCATAGCCCTCTGTCAGCATACTAGAGTCACGTTTAATGGAGCGGCTGCTCTATTCTGAAATATTTGAACACCTTTGAAGATTTCCTTTTTGATATCCTTTATGACCCTGCTCGGCTTGGAATTTAGGACTGTTGCCTTGTCTTTCGTTAATCCTCACCTTGAGAGCCCTTGCCTTGAACAGTTCCTTTATATTTGTACAGATCCCTTATCACTATTTTTGTCCCTTGTGTCCTGAAGACGGTGGTACTCCAATTTGGGGGGGTTGTCTCACCTAAACGCGCGGCGGCGCTTTGAATGGGGCTCCCCACCCTTCTGATCGAAGTTTTGCCAAAATCATGCTTTCAGAAACCATAAATTTTACTATATATTAATTTGAATATTTACAAAACTGTCTATTGAAACTCAGGCCGGTGGGGCCCCAATGTATATTAAGGTTGCCTTTTGATATTAGTGTGATGTGTGGATCCGTGGCGCTGTATGAATTTGGTTTGAGTATGAATGAGTGTGTGGATGGATTAGTTGTTTGTTGGGATCCTGTTTCTCTTAGTATTGTATTTGTTTGTAGCGATTTGTTTAGTTATTGCAATGCACGAATTTGTATAATTTGTCAATGTATGATTAGTAGGTAGTACAATTCCCAAGTACTTAAAAGCATCTGTAGCCCAGTCAAACTTACCCTCCAGCATTGCTTGCCTGGTTTCCTCTTTTGCTCATCACACCCCTATAACCTCCAATTTCTTAAGGTTAATTGTAAGCCCCGATATCTGCTGAAAATAATGGAGTTCATTTTTCAGCACTGCCAGGAAATCAGAGGCCAGTCAGGAAGCACAGAGCATCATCCACGAACAGCACCATTTTAAGCTTGATGTCTCCTAATGTAATGTTGAGGATAGATTGGACCTTTTGTAAGAGATTACATGCTTAAAGCAAATAGAAAGGGTGGGAGAGGACATACCTAGCATGTCCCCCATGTTAACAAAATAAGGTCTGAAAGATGGTGCGACAAAGTAAGATAGCATAAAAGAGCAGAATCATGGTCCCAGCTTTCCCTTGGCAAGTGTTTATTTGAGATATTCCCAGTTAACTGTCAAACGCCTACTCAGCGTCCGGCGAGAGAAGGAGCATCTTAACTTTGTCTTGAAAAGGGCTTTCAATGTTTTTCTTCGTCAGTGACTAGGGGGATACAGGGAACTGAGTGTCCTTTATTAATTGCCCAGTAACATCAACCTTAAAACAGACTGTATGGCTGCTAAGTAATGCGTGATACCTTCAGCCGTCCTGGCTTTAGCCAGCAGCAGCTTGTGTTTTGGGACTCAAAGTTTTACTTTTAACATATATACTTTGCAGCTGGCTAAAAATATTAAAAGTTCTGGCTGAAGTTGTCATATACAGCTTGCAGCTACATAGCAGCCGAAATGCGTGCCTGTATTATAGAGTGTACACCGTTAATTCTAGGCAGAGCTTCAGTAATACGAGTCTCTCATTGGAGGTCACTTGTTATTTTGGTAAATTTTGAATACAGCAAGTGTAGTTTAGTGTTAAATACCTTCCCTTAATTTCCTCATCCTGAAGTTATGCTTACGCCTGGATAGCTCAGTAAGCGTTATCTTTCCACAAAATATAACGTTTTGGCTGGTCTCTTTCCAGCGTTTTCCTTTTCTTTCTCCTTATATGGAAAAAAAATATTGTATTTTCCAACAGAAGTGAATTCCTTCCTTACTGTCAATATACCATAGCATAACGTGTATTTGTAAAGCGCACGTTCACCCAGAAGGGTATCTTCGCGCTGAATAACAGAGGTTTACTGTTACCCAACTCAGTGGTACTCATTTTATCGACTTCTGAAGGATGTAAGGCTGAGTGGACCCACGGGGATTTGAACCTGTGACCATGAGGTCAAAAACAGGCTCCTGCAGAGGATATTTGCAAAGCAGAAGCCTTGGGCACATCTAACAGGGTAAAAAAGCACTGCAGTAAAATGCTAATGCTCATAAACTAGAAAGATAGTTCAGTGGGAAAATGTGTCACTGCAGAGAGCAGCCTGCTGCCTGCAGCCACGAGTTTAAAGCCAGTTGACGCATACAGCAGATCAAAAATAACTAACAGACCGCCTGATTGTAGAGGCACTGACATATCAAATTAAACCCAAGTTTAGATAAAGGGCGTCATGATGACATCTTTGGTAATATGGTCGCCCTTCCCAATCTTATTGTGCCTTAGATGGTGAAACATGTGCCGAATGATGTAACTTCGCTCTACCAGAAGATTACATTTAAAACGATAAATGTATATCCATAGCAACTGTTCCACCAGAATACCTTCAACAAAATCTTCTTATTTATTATTATTTGTTTGTTATTTATTAGATTTTTCTCCTGATGCTTAAAAGGCAAGGGGCAAGTAATGCATCTTTATCTTGAAACTCCAGCACTTTAACTATGTTGAACTGAATTTTGTGAAAGAAAAAAAAACGAATAAACTAGTTTTAGTAAGCAGGGTTTGGAGTAGGATGGTGGTGGTAGTAGTCAATGGGAGGTGTAACGTATCCCAGACATACTGTATAAGAATACGAGTCATATGTCCATACATAATGTCTATTATTATCAATTGTCAAACATAGGATAGTTTACTAAAGTGATACAGATCTCTAATTCAAGTAATTCACTGCTCCTGTTTGTCTCTTCACGGTATTACGACTTGGGTTCAGCTCCTAGCATTTTATAATCATATTGGATGTTTTCTTCTGTGTATTTATTAGCGTCTATAAGGATGCCCATTTGTCATATTCAATCATGTAATTTATTCTGTGAGCAAGAAGGCTGAGCACATACCGAGGAATTTATATGACTTGCTCATATCAACCTGCTTAATACATGTTGGGCCGAAAAAGTCCTCTACATGGTATACATGGTAAAAGACATGCACCCCTGACCGGAGTGCCCAACTGTACCATTGTCTGGATCCCTAAAGCAGATTTTTGTTGCTATTAGCAAACACAGATCATGAATGGGCGCCATGCCATAAGCCTCGCTCACGGGCTACGGTTGTTTTGGACCAGGAGGGGCACACAAACCACTACCCTCCCAGTGGTGGAAGGCTACCACCTTCACCCAGTGGCGGCTGGTGACATTTGAAAGCGGCGAGGTGGAAAAGTTGGGGATGAGTATTATTGCACGAGGACCAAAGTGTGATTCGGATGGGTTTCATGGACCTTCATGTCATATTGATTATCTCATACCAAGCGTGGTCATTGCGAAATGTGAATTAGTTTCGATCAATAGTGGTAACGCTAGGAACAGTAGGAAGTATTTGTATCTATTCAACTAGAACCTCAGCCAGGGAGAGGATCTGCCATACGCTGTACCGAAAGAGTAATAATATTTAAACAGCAAAGTCATACATTTTTTTCTTCCTTATTAAGGACTCCAGCTGCACACTTCTTCCTACAAACTATTTTTGTATAACCCCAGGAATGTTCAAATAACGTCAATGAGATGAAAATAATACTCCAGCTCATAAACAGCAGTGCCGACCTACAAGGATTAACATCCCAAACTCTTCTTTAGAGACTGAATCGTGCCATCCGTAGTAAAGGTCTGGAGTTTAGCGTCTGAAATCACTATCTTTCAAACTTCGCAGCACTGCACATGAACACTAGATTATTTAGGTGCCTAAGGTCATCCATATACCAACAAAAACACATACGCAGCGTATACATCATTGTAAAACATTAATAAATTAGAAAAATCATGATAAAGGTCATAAAGCAAATACATTTGAAATCCTTTTCCCTTATTGAGCAAATTCAACATGCTCCTGAACTATATTCTAGATCAGCAAATGCCAGTAAAATACAAATCGTCATTCCTTAGCGTGGTATGCTTTTGATACATGAACAATGCAACTAATGGAATGTCTCCACAGAACACATGAGATGCTGCCAGAGCAGGAAGGGGGTAGTAGCTGTTGGAAGCGGTCAGGCGAGGGGTGGGGGTGGGGGAGACACGAGTGAGAATTAGAACTAGAAGGCACTGACACTCCAACTAATGGACCTGGCGAATCCATACATACGTCTAAAGCGGCCCCTCGTCCTGGGTAACTGCACATTAGCGAGGACTTTAACAGGCCTGAGATGAACCCCGGCCCGATTACAAGACAAAGGGTAAATTCAGAGCGCTGTGAAAAGGCGAGTTTGCGCTCGGATCAGAATTTTCCGATGTGCTCTCATTACTGCACCCCGGATGTTATCCCCATACGGGTGTTAGCAGGTCCAACCTACAGGGATTTATCAGGGGGAAAGACCTGGAAAAGGAAAAAAGTGCAACGTTTGTTATGGTAAATATTAATGATTCCATGTGTTCACCTTCATGTCAAGGTGGTATCTGCCACAACCATGCAATTAACTCAACTCCCGGGAGAAGTATTTACCGTATATGCAAATACCTCACCTCCTTCGGCCCACTCACAATCGGGCCTTAGACGGCCCCTACAGTAAACAGCCCTTACACATGAGGGACATGTTGAGAATTTCAGCAGCATAAACTTTGCACAAAGTAATCCGTAAATGGCTTTCAATGAGCAAATACATTCGTGCCACAGCAGACAGTGAAAGGCCCCATTAGTTCCATTCAGCAATCCCATAACGCCAGGTGGCTCTTACTTCAGTTTCTTTGCCTGAGTCTGCAAGTATTGGAGGGGCATTCGTGTGCGACACAGGGAACCGAGAGTCCGAGACTGTTGTACAATGTGAACCAAACACCTGAGCCTTTGCTCGAACGCTTGTGCAGCACCCAGCGCCGCGCGCCTCAACCAACTCTCATATTCCTGCAAACATTACAGAAACACAGGCTTCATCTCTGCCGTATGAGCGTAGATATCGATATTGTTGCAGGTGCAGAGGCACCAGCCCGAGATGGAGACCTCCCCAGTGGCGGCCGCCAGTAACAAACGGTGGAGAGAGCATGGGGGGGGGGGGGGAAGAGTGAGCGCGCAGGGAGGGGATTAATAATAATTTTAAACGTACCTCGCGGCTCGCAATACTCCTGGGGAGGTCGCGCGGGGATGGGGGGTTTAAAAATAAAGTTTAAATAAAAAACTTACCTGAACGGGCGGGTCCGCGCCGCCTCTGCTGTCTGCTCCTGGGCCGGGAGTTCCGGTGCATTGGCGCCTTCAACGTCTCTGGGTGAGTGGCTGGCAACCCCTCTCAGCCAATCCAGACGCTGCTCCAGCAGCGCCAGGATTGGCTGAGGGCAGGGATACTCCCTGTCCATTAGGAGACCGGGAGCTGCGCATGAAGCAACCCTCGGTCTCTTAAGGGGAAGGCTAGTGCGCATGTTCGGGCTGATCGTAAAAATGATCAGCACAAAAACGAACATGCGCAGTATTGCCCGCTGCTGTCACTCAACCCTGAGAGCCGCTGCCGCAGCCCCACCCCTTAAGCGTCCGTGGCGTGTTCTACTTCTGACGCTAATTCCAATCAGGAGTCCTGATTGCTGCAATTAGCGGCAGAAGTAGAACGATTAACTTCTAAATGGGGCTGTGGCAATAGTGTGGGCAACGCCCTAACGCCCCCAATGGACGCACCGCCACTGCCTTCACCAGGAGTTAAGCAGTATGAGCACGGTGGTAGCAGCATACCATGTAGTGGTCAGTATGTGTGCTGTGTAATTACACTGACAGCAAGTATGCCTGCAAGGTATATTAGGATGCTGGGTTCCATTTTGGGAAGCCCAGGCCTGCTTGGTAAAGACATGAGGAGTAGAAGAATTCCCCAGACAGATTTGTGTACTGCTGCATTCCTGTGAGCTGGGTGGGACAAAGTGGAGGAAAAGGAGCAAGAGAGACTCCCGGTTTACACTTCATAAGGGTGCTCTTTGATTTAGTGATAGGTCACAAAGAAGGGAACTGGATATATCTCAGGAAGGAAGATGAGGCTGACAAGAGAATCATGAGGAGTGGTAGAGGAGCCCAGGATTAACCATTTGATGCACATATTACTGTGGCTGACATCTCGGTGTGACTCTAGTCACTCCCATGACCTGTGTTGTGGGACTCTGAGCTTCGGGGTCTCTCCTGCTGTGACAGACAGCCTTCAGGAGGAAAGAGAGAATGAAAAGTGTAGACTTCAAATAAGCAGAACCTCAACATAAAACGTCAACGATTCAGACCCTAAATCACATTCGGTGTCTGTAAATGGACTATAAGGGGAGGTTGAGACTTAAAAATGTGTCATCTGCCAAACAGGCAGACGGGCTGGGTGAGAAGGGGAACCTCTGCAAGACTTCTGTCTATGACCAGGACTGGGGTCCAAGGCCTGCTAGTCTCCCTACAGGGTGAGAGGACATCACCCCTGGAAACCAAGACCACCTGCCCTGGAGCCTGGAGCACCAGCGCCTACCTGTTTGCCAAGACCAGTGTTCCCTGGGATAAATAGGACAGCCTTGAAGGGAGCGAGGTCCAGTGGGAAGCCCTACTGAGAGGACTCACTGTGCGAGGTATGAGGATACGGTTGTGCATCGATCAGGTTGTTACCAGTGTGCAGCATTGTTTCAGCAACCCCGGAATGCCAAGAGAGGACTGCCGTGGACAGAGTCTGCATTGAGCACAGTGTGGGGATTGACAAGCCAGCACTGCCTCATTTCAGTGACTCTATATGCAAGAGGAGGTCACCGTTGAAGTGATAGTGTGACAAGCACAACAGTCTTGTGACTGTCTTAACCGTGACCCTGTATGCCAGAAAAGGCCGCCATGGTGTAGGAGACTACACAGAGGAGTTTGAGCTGTGTCCTTTAGTGCCACTGCAACCCTTTATGCCGGTAGGGGCTGCTGGTACTAACTTTGTCAAGAGTTCGGGCCATTGCTCAGAAAAAGACAGAGGCTGTGACCAGCGGGTCAAGCCCACGCATCGTGATTTGCCCCTGACCGACCCCAGAGGACTGTGGAGAATACTGAGGAAGACGTTGCACTATCGCTATATTTTGGTCAGGAGCTGGAAGATCAAATCCCTAAACCTCCCACACCCTCATATGGGAACAGTGGCTTACTGCGCCTTTGCCAGCTGGAACCATCTCCAATCACAGGGGAAAGTTTCCAGCGCTGCTTGGGAGACAGTCTGCTTCTGCCAAGTACTGCCCCCATGTACCACGTGCAGTCTAATTTCTCCAAACAGGACCAGAGCTTGTGATTGCCTGCGGTCCAGGCACCCGCTAAACACTTCCATCCTGAAGTAGAGTTCGGATTTGAATCGGGCCTGTTGGGCCACGGGGGACTCTCTGCTGAAGGTGCTGCGGCACCATGGCCACTTAAAGACGAACTCCTAAAGAGTAAAAAGCGAACTCCCAAGTACGGCCTACTAGTAGGCATTCACTGGATGCAGCCACCAGTAAATGGGGAATAACCCCAATCACTATGCAATGAAGAGGGTGGGACAGGGAATTGCCAGATAAACACTAGAGCCCTGACGTCAAGGGGAGTGTGTTGTTGCTTATGAATGTTATTTCTTTCAATGCAGAGAGTTAAAAAAAAAATTGTGAAGAGATTGGCCATCCGGATTTCTTTAACAAACCAGATACCTGTAGAATGCTTACGAAGGGCAAGTTGAAATATCTGGTCCACGTAAAGGCACAGAGGAAAAGATGGAACATTGAAAGTATAAAGGCTTCTGTTGCTGCTTATACTGCGACGTCTTTCCAAGAGGGTTTGCATTTTTACCTGGCACTTGTTCAGAACGTCCAGCAACATTTTGTTTTGACCAGATTCAGGATTAATCTTTTGCCTTTGATGGTGGGTTATCCCACATAATTGACATTTTTTCTCATGTCTCTCCATGTGCCCGTGCAATGGTGTTTGTGCCCAAACAAACTTGCATATTGTATTTTTCTGTCCTTTTTACATCGAGCCTAAGGCAGCGCGCACGCGCTGCATAGGAAATCGACTTCTTGGAATTACTTCAGCTTCTGTAGAAGCTCGTGCCTGTGGTGCTTACACGCCATTGGCCTTTGCGTCTGGCTTTAGTACGCAATTGGCCAAAGGCGTGTGGAGGTCCCAGCTTCAGGGAAAGGTTTACTCCCAGAACATTTTGCTCTCGGGAGCCAGCTGCGACACGCAGGGGCCATATGTTTTTTATTAGCGTGTGCACGCTTGTCTCCCCCCTCTTTCAGGCTGTGAGTTACGATGTTTACGGAGCGGCTTGCTGGAGCCATCTGTTTTTAAAAAGTGGTACACCTTTATACGTTTAAGAATAACATCTATGTAAGTGAGACGCGTTTATTTTACAGATATAGCGCTGGCAGTGACTGCGGTTTATGTTGGAATCTGGACATTTAGCAGAGACGGGCGCCATGCCACCGCCGCATCTTGCCCTCTGCCCCCTAGCCCGTGGTCCCCTCTGAGAGGTCACAGGAGGTCGGCTGCAAGCCAGGACAGATTGTGTTGAGAATCTGAATGGAAACAGGACACACCCGGCCAGGATTTACAATCCGATGTTCCTATAGAATTCATTCCTGCCCTCCTTACCGTAATGACGCCAAATTGTCCCAAACCCTAAACTCCATGGAGACAGCTGCGCGCTCATCACCCGAGTCAACAATGTGGAGATGAAAGCAGCTCTTAGAGCAGATTCCAACCCAAAGCTGCAGTCCATTAATTCAAGGGTTGGGGGTCAGATTCAAGTGGATAAGGATGGGCATCGCTTCGCACATTCCTTACTAGTTCATGACTCAGGCTGCAGCCTTGTCTGATGGTTACTTATCGGCCGGTGTTTACTTCATAATCTCTCATCCCCTGGGCGTGGAAGGGGTTAACATTTGGCGCATTTTTCTGCTTGACCCTGTGGGAGTGAATCATGTATTCCTTTGGATAGGGCGCTGATGAAGGGCAGGGCCCGTATTAGCGCTAGTGTGACAATCAGTTATGACCCCCTGCCCCTCTCCTCTCCCACCCATAACCCCCTGCTAGGATTTGTTCACCCGGCAAAAGTGCCCCTCGTCTCTCCACAGCCCCTCTCTTACATACATTTAATTTGCTTTAAAGCACTGGTAAAGGCTGACTTTACTAATAAGAATGTATATCTACCCAAACAAACACTTTTCAGCAACATTAGGAAGAGATAATGAAATACTGGGGAAAAACAAAACATCCTATTTATTGTAGTTTGTAAGGAGCTCTTTGAGGACAGTTCTAACTGTCACTGTTCTATGTTAGGGTTGTTTCTTATGAAGTGCGGTACAAACGGATCTCTGTGACAAAAGCAGTAATCCACTGAGCTATCTGAATAAAAAACAGATCTGTGATCTGAGCGGTATGTGTTCTTTGCAACTGTGCTACTTTTTCATTCAAGACATAACTCCAAATCCCTCTCTCTAACAGGAACATTAATCACAAGAGTTATGACAATTTTTTTGCTGTCTGAAAGCTGTATGCACAAGGAACTCTGCAGTAGGTGTTTTCAAATTGTAATTTATTGCTAAGCACAGCGCCCTCCACCTGAGGTAAGCGCCCCCTCCCAAGGTCAGTGCCCAGTGCGGCTGCACCAGTGTCACCTTGTACATACCCACTCTGCTTGGACGCCCAGAGTCTGTATGCCCACCTGTTGCACTCTGTAGCCCTGATCCTGTATGTGCACATATCACACTCTGAAGCCCTGAGTCTGAATATGGACATATCACACTCTGGAGCACTGAGCCAGTATGTGCACATATCACACTCTGGAGCACAGAGCCTGTTTGTGCACACATCACTCTGGAGCCCTGAGCCTGTATGTGCACATATCACACTCTGGAGTTATGAGCCTGTATGCACACACGTTGCACACTAGAGAAACATATGTGTACATCACGCACTATGGACCCATACATCTGTACGTACACATATCACACTCTGTAGCTCCGAACTTGTATGTTCGCATCTCACACCTTGGAGCCATGAGCCTGTATGGGCATATCTCGCGCGCTGGAGCCATGAGCTCATATGGGCATATATCACACGTGGAGCCATGAGCCTGTATGAGCGTATCTCACACCCTGGCGTCACTAGCCTGTATGGGCATACCTCGCACTATGTGGCCATAAGCCGGTATGCACACCCATTGCACGCTGAGGACATAAGGATATGTGCACATATCGCACCCTGGAGCCATTAGCCTGTATGGGCACAACTCGCACTCTGATGCCACAAGCTTGTAAGGACAGTGAGGACACAAGGATATGTGTACATATCACTCACTGGAGTCATGACCCTGTATGGGCATATCTCGCACCCTGGAGCCACAAGCCTGTATGGGCATATCTCACACCTTGGAACCAACATAATATATAGGCACATCTCGCACCCTGGAGCCATGAACCCGTTTGGGCATATCTTGCACCTTGGATCCATGAGCCTGTATGGTCATATCTCCCATCCTGGAGCCACTAGCCTCTATAGGCTTATCCCGCACACTGCAGCCCCCACCCTGGAGCCACTAGCCTTTATGGGCATATCTTGCACCCTGTATCCATGGGCTTGTATGGTCCATCTCCCACCCTGGAGCCACAAGCCTGTATGGGCATATCTTGCACCCTAGAGCCATGAGCCTGTATGGGCATATTTCGCACCCTGGAATCACAAGCCTATATGGGCATATCTCGCACCCTGGAGCCACAAACCTGCATGGGCATATCTCGCACCCTGGATCCATGAGCCTGTATGAGCATATCTCACACCCTGGAGCCATGAGCATGTATGTGCATACAGGGGTGTGGAATTTCATAAAATATCTACTTGTCCATGGGGCAGGTTGCTTCATAAATCTATTTGTCCTGTAACAAAATCCACATTTCCCTTTGGTGCCATGTAGTGCAGCGACAAACTATGGCGGCAATCTCATTATATAAGAGTTCTGATATAGCCTCTCTGATTATGCCAGGGCTTATACCACAGTAGTATAGAATACTTGCAATCCCCTTATGTTGCCACATTTCCGAAGATCTACATACTGGGGATGAAGGTAGTGGTAAGCAATAGTTCCATGGTTAGAATGCCATTTTGAGTCTGTGCACACCTACTAACTTGCATGTTTTAAGGGTTTTCAACAACTATTCTCTAATCTTTTCCCATACTGAGAAATGTTGGAAATTTACTCCTGACCCTGGCAGACATTAACCTTCTTCCAGAGTTGGGAAAAAAGTGGTTGGAGGGAAAGTGAACTTGCAAACACTTAGATTTTCACATGAGCAAATCTATACGTGCATATTTGATCATGCTAAAATGCAGTTCAGAAATATTTTCTAGGATTACTATTTCTTGTCCAACTTCTGTAAATTCTTGCGAATTCACGAAAGCTGTATAGCTGCACTTAATGCAAGGACATATACCATGGGTGCACTTTTGAAACTTTCTTTAATAAATGGGCCCCTAATTTCATCTGGCGTTGAATATAACCATTTGCGTTTATTAAAATTCTGTCTCTCTTTCTGTATCGGCTGGCTTCACTGTGACTGACAGCATTCCGCTCTTTCACAAAGAGCATATCAGCACACAAAGTAGTTTTGTTCAGTGCCAGTAACTACTGTGGCAGTGTGTGGTTTTTGACACCAAAAACTATTTTTGCTTTTGCCAGTGTTTGTTATAATGGTGAGGGCCCGGCAGCTCCCACACCAATAAGGTTTTACAAAAACCATGCCAAAACAAGTCACACATTGACAAAACTAAAAAGTTGACCACCAATTTCAGACCTATTAGGCTTTGCAAGTTCTTGTTTATTTTTGTTTCCCATAATCTTATTGAAACTGGTTACACAGATTTTCCATTCTGAATATTTTGGGGAAATACTAGCATGCATCAAAACGTTACTAAATGATGCTGCAACAAAATGGTACCTGAAATTTTACAGTAGTTTAGCAAAATGTTTTTTTCCTGCTTTCATTTTTTTTATCAACATTTTATTTTGAAAGCAAAGTATGATCAATCTTGCTGTCAAGCTTCTGCAAATATTTGCATCAAATCAGAGAGCATTCTGGGAGCACTATACATAGCCTTATATTGCTGAACTTTGAAAAACGTGTGTACACATTTATACTGGAACCAATGTAAGTAGTGCAGTCAGAGCTTACAACATTTACTTAGAGCGCTCACCCTAATAATAAAGGCTTATAATTAATGAACCATAAATACAAGTGTGAACTTCATTAACATATTGACAAAAATATTACCTTAACTGCAGACAGTGCCCTTCCCTGAGCCATAATGTGGTACTGAAAACTGGCAGCCAAAGGGTTTGTGCTGCAGGGGGTTGGGCCTACTTCTCCCAAGGACACTATACACATAAAAACGTGTTGCCCTTCACCCCTAACAATATGTCCTGGGTGTCGGGCTATAGGAATTCCACATCCCTGTGCATATCTCGCACCCTGGAGCCACAAGCCTGTATGTGCATATCTCGCACCCTGGAGCCATGAGCCTGTATGGGCATATTGCACACACTGGAGATACAAGCCTTTATGGGCATATGCCGCACTCTCAAGCCATGAGCCGGTATCTATACCCGTTGCACGTTGAGGACATAAGGATATGTGCTCATATCGCACCCTGGACCATGAGCCTGTATGAGTATATCTCGCACCCTGGAGCCACAAAACTGTATGGGCATATATCGCACCCTGGAGCCACCAGCCTGTTTGGTCATATCTCGCACCCTGGATCCACCAGCCAGTATGCGCATATCTTGCACCCTGGAGCCACGAGCCTGTATGGGCATATTTTGCACCCTGGAGCAAACATCCTGTATGGGAATATCTCACACCCTGGAGCCACAAGCCTGTATGTGCATATCTCGCACCCTGGAGCCATGAGCCTGTATGGGCATATTTCACACTCTGGAGATACAAGCCTTTATGGGCATATGCCACACTCTCAAGCCATGAGCCGGTATGTATACCCGTTGCACGCTGAGGATATAAGGATATGGGTGCATATCGCACCCTGGAGCCATGAGCCTGTATGGGCATATATTACACACTGGAGCCACGAGCCTGTACGGGCACATCTAACACTCTGGAGCCATGAGCACAATGGAGCCATGAGCCTGTATGGCATATCTCGCACCCTGGAGCCACAAGCCTGTATGTGCATATCTCGCACCCTGGAGCCACGAGCCTGTATGGGCATATCTCGCACTCTGGAGCCACGAGCCTGTATGGGCATATCTCGCACTCTGGAGCCACGAGCCTGTATGGGAATATCTTGTACTCTGGAGCCACGAGCCTGTATACACAATGAGGACATAAGGATATGTGCACATATCTCACAATAGAGCCATGAGCTTGTAGAAACGCATTCCTGGAGTAGGTCAAACGCATTCCTGGAGTAGGTCCTGTGACCACCTGCTCTAAATTGAGCCCATTGGCTTATATATCACACTTATAGTGATTTATACATCATACTTAAAGAGTTATATACCTTGACATATATAAACTGACTTGCCCAGGATCAAATGGAAAACAAGCATTTGAAATGCAATAGGTCTTGCATATACGCCAGTTTAAGCTATTGGCATTGTAAATGACACTTCCTTTTATTTAGGTTTCAAAAACCAAACCATAAATAAAAGGCATTGCCATTTACATTGCAAATAGCGCAAACTCGCGTAAATGTGAGACTTGTTGAATTGCAAGTTATAATTTGCCAAGAAGAAAAGGTGTCCTCTCCCTTTTTAAAATGTTAAATGTAAGACAGTGTTGACCAGGTCTAATATTTCGGCAATAATTGAATAATACGTTGGTCTTTTGTGCTATGGCCTCCTATATATGGCAGATTTTAAAACTTTGGAAAAGTGTGGGTCTGGATCCCGTGTAAACGAAATGCTGTTGTGAATGTTTTAAGATTTTTATTTTGCACATTTCTTTATTGTGATGGTTTATTCTTTTATGTGATTTTATGTACTGAAGTATTTTTATGTTACTGAAGAGTAAAGAATAACGTTTTTACTCACGGACTGATTTATTGACATTGCTGAGAGTACTTTGAGTTATGAGTCATATTCACCAATCTGTATCTACCTCCTCCTCCCTAGGGAGCCAATGACTGCTCATTCACCGCTACCATCGAGAGTCAAGTGCAGAAGGGGTATTTGGCCCAGTTGCTCAGGATTTATAGTAGGTCGGGCCCCGGGAAATTAAGCGTGAAAGCCCTTGAACCACCACGGTTGGGTCCAGTAGCCCATGCATGCTCCATCGACTTTCAATATGCATATTTTTCCTGACGCCAAAGATGTGGTAACCATCTCTCATGATGATGTGTTAATAGCAGGTATGTCACTGGTTTCATGTAATAGTGCAAGTCTAATAGACGCCACTCTGGGATTGTCTGTAATGCTGTTTAAAGTTTTTCATACTAACTACCAGTATCTAGTCAGTGCTGGACACTTCCAGAATATTAAGCCACATTTAGGATGTCGGCATCACCAGCATTTTAGGTCTTTTGTCAGCCCTGCTTTATTTAGATTATACGGCGTCCAATACCAGTTCTGTTTTAGTTTAAAAAGATTTAATTTTATTCTGGCCTCTCTGATCTGTCACATGGGGTTACAGTACTTGGGCCCAGTCTTAGTCATAGTCTAGGTACACCTGTCATTTGCGTTAAACTGATCTGAGACAAATTTTTATCCATCTTCAGTTGTGGTGACCATGTTTCCAATGTTATAGTATTAAATCATAATATCCAACATTCAAGCCCTCTACCATTTTTTTAGTACCCTGTGAGCCACCCATAGAATGGAAGAGGTGGCTCGACATGTTTGAGGCACTTGCAGAAGTATTGGAGGATGATGGGATTACTTCTCAAATGAAGATATGTCTGATAAAACACTATTATGAAACCCTTGGACTTAAAGAGTGCTAACATCTGCCACAGTTTGATAATCCAGGGAATTTAAATAGTGTCCAAGTATTTATTAACTGTGTTAAAAGTTTTACTCCTCGCAATAAAAAGAGGAAGATTCAATGGGCATTTAGAAAACCATGACTGAAACGTGTTTTTGAACACATAAGGTATGATCAAGTCTACAGGGACAAGATATTGAGGTACACCAAATCTAAAAGGATCCAAGAATGACTGTGGGCAGAGACAGAGATAACATTTCAGACACAATCAGCAAAGTTAGATACATAACGCAGTTGGAAAAATGTTTTCAAAAATGACTTAGGTAGCCATGTAATGAAGGGAACATAGTGTACAACAGAGCTGCATGTAGTATTAATTTTGTTTTAACCGAGATGCAATGTTAGCAGTAATTGTAGAGATATCTCTTACAACTATAGCAGTTTCAATAACCTTGCAAATGCAAAAAAGTGTCCTGCTTTGCATAAAATATTTGAAGATGCAAATGAAAAGAACATTTTGACAGTATGTGGCCTTCAGCAAACCTAGTTAATTACATGACTGAATTAGACGAAAAGCCATCAACTGAATGTGACACTGAATTGTGTTTGAATGATGGCAAATGGTTGGTGGCTGGGAATGGATGCCAGGATAAATGGCTGGGTGAAAAGTTGTTACATTTTCAATAAAAGTGATCAACCAGCAAAATCATTTTGTGTTCTAACAAATGCTATGGAGTTACCAGTGGAGTCATAGATGAATGAGGATTTCTTTTTGATTGGTCATTCTATGTGGTGATCTAGAAGGAGTTGCATGATATATTTATTGACTATTACTCGAAATGGCCTGAGATTTGCATGATAGGAAGTGAAACCTCAGAGGTGGAACAGTAGTTCAGAAACGTGGTTTGTAGTGGGGGGTTGCCAGAATAAATTGTTCCTGGCAATGGAGCACAATTCGCATCTCAAAAAATGCAGAATTGTTTTTTTAAAGAAAATTAGAATTAAGCTTAAACTGGTTTACATTACCATCCCAAAGCGATTGGGAAAGCACAGCTATTTAATAAAGTTGCGAAGAGGTCTATATAGCAGGCTATTACATCAGAAATTGATTGTAGGAAGTCTTTGAAAGCCATGTTATTGGTGTATAGAATCATTCCCACTACTGTTGTTGAAGTTTAATTTCAATAATTTGAGGATCCAAGCTAGCAACCAAATTAGAATCTTGATGACTGATTAAAACACATAAAGTATGGAGAGAGCTGGAGGAAGATAAAGACATGAGGCAAAGAGTAAAGAGGTTATCCAGAAACACAAATAGGTGGCACGATAATGGCAGGAAGGTAAGACGTCATTTAATGTGACTGAGGAGGATACAATTGCTCAGAAGTTCGGGTAGCCTTCCGATTTGATAAAAGAAACTGCAAGTTGGTCCTATTCCCCAAAAACATGAATGAAAAAAGGTGTGCTATGATGCGGGTATAGCTGGCCGAGTAATAGTGCTTATTTTTGGTTTTATAGCAGGGTAGAAGGAAACAGGAAGGGATAGGAGGTGAGAGGCAACACTGAGGGTGGGGAGACAAGTAGGGGGCAACGCGGATAACACAGGGTGTGATGAAGGGGCTGGGAACAAGGACGAGGGAGGTACATAAAGGGAGCCAGCTGAAAAAAGACGTACTCTGATAGAGAGATTAAACACACAGAAAACAAAAGTGCCTAGAAAATGATCGGAGGAAGGACACAAGTAAAACGTCCATACTCAAGGGGAGGACAAAACAAACAAAGTAGAAGAAAGCCTAAGACAGCTGACAATCAAGAAGCAAGCAAATGAGAGTGACAATTATGCCAACCAATGGTAAGCAATGGACGGAGCTCACTGTCACAAACTAACAGGTCTTGAAGAGACCTAAAAACTGCCACAGCTTAATCAAAGCCTAACAGCAGGTGGTCGCTCAAGATGAGCGAAAAAACAGCATCTTGAAAATCCATACATAACACTAGTTCCCTGCCATGAGAGACAGAATCACACTTCAGCACTCTGCCAACCAACATCATCAAGAAAAGTCAAACCGACTGCTAACACGTATCCCTCCCATGAAACAAAAATCTTTTCGAATCGCAATTCAAAACTACTGTTCAAACCGTTATCCATTAATACCACATCAGCACCACCACACCACCCCATCTGACAGAAATAAACTCGCCATTTCACAAAGCCAACACAAAACCAAGTCATTACCAAACTTGAAATTAATAACATGCATAAATCTCTTCAAAATCACTGACCAAGAAATACTGAACTCTTTCGGCACTGAGGACTGAACTGCGAAAAGACCTGCCCTTTAATTGTTCCTCCGTTTACCTACATAATTTCCATTCATTGCCTACGACCATATACACATAAGGTGTCCAGTACTTACAAAGACTATCCGAACGTCAGCTGCCAGTTATTGATCTTTTTTACGGACGCGTTTTGTCCATAACTAATATCAGTACTTCCGGGTCGGATGACAACCAATTCCATGACTTGTAAAGTGTAAGGAGACACAGGATTGGAGCGTTGTCGGCACATTAGCCAATCTGGCGCGCTGTATAGACTTCCGAATAGATAATTGGCTGTGGAGTCTTACACGTGCCTCTATGGTGTGTAAACACTGTCTTAACAATGCACCTGTTGGCGGGTGCCAGAGAGTTTGGAGAGTGTTGGACTTCGCTGGCACGTAACGTAGCGTTTATTAGTCATAGACTTGGTAGAAAATGTTGTGAGGTTTGTGATAGCTGGTGGCGGCTCTTGCAAACCCTGCTCCTTCCACACATGATTCTGGCAGGGATAGGCTGAGAGGCGGTGCTGAGCGGTAACTGCTTGACATTTCGGAGTACTGGAGCCGAGCCCTGAACTTATTTGCTTTGTAAATCATAAAACAAACCACGTAAAATTCAAAAAAGTGTATTTCTTTAACGTGTGTTCTTTGACATTAACAGGGCATATTATAGCACTGCACTGAGTGATACTTATTAAAAGTGATAGCCTGTACTCACATATTTGAATGTTCTTTCATGCATGATAATAAAAGACAAAAAGAGTTTTGGTGAAATGAAACATTTGCCTAATACCACACAATTTTAGCAGGGAAGCCTCTATTTATCCAGGTTATATGTTTTCACCTTGTACAAATAAGGAAGCAAATGGGCAACTGATGGTTCAATTGAGGACTGACAGACAAGCGGTCCGTGGCTGGCTGGACGGGCCTTGCAGTCTACCCCTTGTAGTAATGTTAGGGTAACCAACTGGCATGGGTGCAAATTCAGGAGGATAAGTTTAAAAATTCAGGACAGAGGGTCAAAATTCAGGACAGAGGGTCAAAATTCAGGACAAAACTTCGGGACAAAAGGTACGTTTTACAGACACATCAGAGGAAGTTGCCCGATAGTATAAAAGTAAATAAATAGACAACCACTTAATTACTAGTCAAAATAAGTTTATATTAGGTTGAGACAATCGTGCAGTTCACGTTTTTTTGGTATGCGTGCAGCTTTTAGCAACTGTGCAGGTCTTTCTGTGTTATTTAATATGATCATAATCTATTTTATGGTTACTGCATTGGGTTGTCCAGTCTGATATTTTGTTTACAACTCATGGTCCTGAGCAAACATGTTTGGTGAGAGAAGTGGTCAGAAAGATCTGCTCGGATAGACTTTGTTACTAGCATCTCATATCTGAGTGCCATTGTGAGTTGTAAAGCGGCACGCATAGGTGACCTACAGGGAGGATTGCTTTGATGAACCCACCATAGGGAACGTACTATAGGTGTTTCAGCAAGTGGAACTTAAAATATGTAATCTGATTTTGCTTATAGGGGGGGCTTAGAAGAGAGTTGCACTAGCTGACAGAAGTCACAAAGGTGCTTTTCCCTGCAGCTTTATTAAAGAATGCACTGTCTATACACTATTACATAGTTTATTTTTGACGCCTTGCCTATTGCTACAAACACAATATACATCTCAAGCACAGCTCATGGCACTATGAGGCTCTCCCTAAAACCTTACACCTAAAACAAAACATGCAAACATTTACAATTACTAGTAGCAATTGGGTGTCACTCAAAATGGAATATGCATGATGTATATATCCCACACATAAGCACACAACAAATACAGAATAGTCACACATAGGCAAGGGAGTAGCCAGAAAATGTAAATACCTCCCACTTTGAACTAAAGCTCTTAATGCACCAAGAAAGCAAAGTCATCAAACCATCTCCAGAAGAGCTCTCTTGTCCAAGGATCTAGCCATTCATCCTTCCATCAAACCGCTGATATCCACCATTTCACATTTACATTCTGTCATCCATTAATTCTTTCATCCATCATTCAGTCTCTCACCGTTCATTCTGTCCTTCCATCTGTGTGCCCATCCATATCCAAACCTTTTCAACCATTTGGAAAACTTTCCATCATCTATCCTTCCATCCATCATTTCACTCATACATCCCTTCATCCACTCTCACTCATCTATCATCCATCCATCCACCCTTTCACCCAATCCATCCTGTCACTCACCCATCCATCCATTCCCTCATCTATCTAACCATTTACCGTTTAACCCAAGCTATCCTTTCGCTCATACATCCACTCTTCCACCCATCCATCCATTCACTCATTCATCCAACCATTTACCCTTTCACCCATCCTTTCACTTACTCATCCATCCAGTCAATCATTCGTCCACCCTTTCACTCATCCATCCTTTCTTCCAGCTCTCCACCCTCCCTTTCACTCATGTATGCATTCTTTCACTCATCCATCTTTACATTCTTCTTTTCACTCATCCATGCACCCATTCACCCATCCAGTCATTCATCCATGCTTTCACTCGTCCATTCATCCACCCATCCTCCATTTCTCTCTCCATTCCCCTTTCACTTAGCCACCCATCCTTCCACCCACCCTTTACCTATCCACCTACCCACCCATCCAGGTGCAGACAGAAGAGGCCCATCAAGAACTTCACCCTCGCTGTAGTTCCTAAAGCAAGGTTTGCGGTGGGGGAGGGTTCACTATGCCCCTGCACATAGGCAATCTGAAAACTTAGAAGTCATGAGTCATACATGATGCACAGTGCCAGGACGTGAGGTGACTGTGACATGATGTTGTTTCCAAGGCTTTAAGTGGCATGAAAAAACTGGGGGTCTCTCCGATGGGCGTATGTGATGTAATTAAGGGTGTGGCGTAAAACACTAAGCTAAAACTATGTGCTGAGCATAATGTGCCGCCCAACTGGTATTTTGCTGTTTCTATCACTGCATCCAGTAACATTAGACCTACAACAAGCCATGACTATTGGCTTTGTCAATGGATGTTAGTTGCATAAAATAAATAAAAAAGCAGCAACTATGGCTCCGCTGTATATAATATTAAAAATGCTTCCGCTCTGAAATGATGAGACTGTGTAAGAACTATAACATATTATTTTTAACTTTTTAAATTGTAATCATGGTACTTCTCTTCTACATATTCTTTTTGCTTCCCTGCTTGGTGTATCCTTTCCTTCTGTTGCAATAGTGTTTTGGAAGAATGCCTGGTAAAGAAAAAGGTCTAGGTCACAGTAAGGAATGGGAATCCTACAGTTTAGGTGCTGTGGTGTGGTCCCCTTAAGTGCACCATGGACCCATTTGAAACGTGAGCTAATCATTACATTAATAAAGAGATGTCATATAACAGGTAGCTGCTCATTGAGTATAACCACAGAGTTTCATAACAGACTTCGAGATACAATGCATTTCTGAGTACCTCACAGATGTTTTTATTAAACAACTAAACAGGTCACAAACTAGCAGCATTCAACATATTGTTTACGTTTTGTATATAAAATCAGCACGTCTGTCTTTAAGAGCAGCAAACTTTTCAATAACATGAATGTTAAAGTCTGGGATTCTTTTATCTATGTTGCTCTCTATAGAGAGCATTGCCAAAGCATTCAGTCTTTCCTCAAGTATGGTGTTCCTCAGGAATGTCTTAATCTTGTTTGAGGTGGAAAAACATCGTTCTGACTCTGCTGTTGTCATAGGAGTGGTAATGACAATTTTTAGTAAAGCCATTGTCTCTGTAAGTGACTTTTCCATATTAAGTTTATGAATTAAAGTCAGCAAAGAAATGGCACCAGTGGCCTTTCGGTATACACTCATTCCGTACAGTACAGTCAACTCAGTTTTCAGGTCCTCTTTGTTGAGCATAGGATAACCTTCCACAGCCTCATTCAGAGCATGTTCAGGGAAGGATTCATCATATTTTGCAAAGTGTTCACTTTGCAATAATGCGGCACTTCCCAAATGTTTTGTGAAAGAAAAACGTTCTTGTGCATGCACAATTACAATGTCACATATCTCCTTTGCAATTCGGACCAGACTGGTGATGTTTTTCCTGCGGTTTGAAAAAGTAGAATCCTCTGGCAGTTTGCTGTCTAAATTGTCAACCTCATCTCTCACTTTGCTTATGCTTTCGACAAACATAGTAGTATATCTTTGCACAGAGACAGTATCTATCTCTCGTGCTTGTAACTGTTTGTATAATATGTCAACAGATAACATTATCTCAAGAAATAAAAACAGAAAGAACTGACTCTCTCTGTCTTGTAGTGTTCTAGCAAAGCCACGGGCTTCACTATGATTTTTGTAATCAAAGTCAGCATTGGGTTCTATGGCGTCAAAACATTTCTCAAGGTCCTCTCTATGTCGATACTTTAGTTTGACTGCACGTATGTTAAAGTTCCAACGAGACGAGGATCCCCTTGGAACTCTTTTGCCCACAATCTCCTGAAGTGCTTCCGTTCTTTTGGGGGATCGTGAGAAGAATGCTGCCATGCCTCCTACATCCTGAAAGAAAGTTTGTGTCTCGGAGATCTTTGATACTGCCTGTTGCATAATAAGATTAAGTTGGTGGGCGTAACAGTACACATAATGAGCATTAGGGTACATATCTCTAATTCTTTTCTGTACTCTACCAAGGCTTCCACTCATTACGGACGCACCATCATAGCTTTGTGCGATAAGTTTGTTTTTTGAGGCAGCTCTGGAAAAATTAAGCTCAGTTGATGCAGTATAGCTGCAGTAATGGTTTCTGCACTAGTCTCTTAAATGTGTGAAACCATAGAACCTCTCCACAACTTAACTGTCATTGTCAAGGTACCGAAAGACAAATATGAACTGTGTTTGTGTGGCCACATCAGTGGTGTCATCAGCCTGAATAGCCACAAAGTCTGTGTTTTGCAACTCTTGGACAATGAGGCTTCTCATAATTTCTAGCATACACTCAAGGAGTTCATTTTGTATTGTTTTGGAGGTGCCCTTAAAGACTGTAGCATTTGCTAAATGTGCTTCCATTTCCTTGTCTATGCTTGCTATTAAATCCACAAGGCCTCTAAATATTCCAGGATTTGAGGAACTTTCTGATTCATCATGGCCTCTCAATACCAGTTCGAAAGCACCACAGAAACTAATGCAATCAATTATTTTTGATAGCATGTGTCTAGTCCTAGCAACTGCTTCATTGTGTTTCTGTGTTGTCTTGCGGTATGCATCATTTATGTGCTGCTCAATCGGTGTGTCTCCCAACATTCCCAGTCTCCTCAGGTTTTCCATATGCTTTGTTGTGTGTGCATGCTTCTTTATTTTGTCAGACAAATGCTTCAAGTCTGTTACTCCTTGTCTTGTCCAAGAAAACTCACCATTAAACAGCAAGCAGGGGAAGCACAACAGAGAATTTCTTGACGGACACCCTGTAAGCCAATCAGCTTTTGTGTACCAGGTGTTTGAGAATGTACGTTTGTAAGATTTTCCTGTGTCCTGGGTAACCTGTTGTAGTTGTAGGTCAGGCCGATCAGGCCCTAATTGCTTTATATGTAGTTTCACTTCGAGTGGCCGGGCATGGAATGACATTGTAATTAGCTGTTCTACTGTATTCATCATGCCGATGCTGACCTTACCAATATTAAAGAAACCTGTCAATAATCAAAGTGCAATAATATCAAATTTTAGTATAAATACATATATCTTGTGCATTATCGCAATATATCTCCAAAAGCTCCCCTTTGGACAACATGACTGCTAAAAATACAGCCTTACTGCCTGCTGCCTCTGTGTTCCATAGTGGTTGCTGAATGCACTGAAACAGACACTGCTTGAGGGCCTTGAACAATGCAAGGGATAGATAGTGCCTTTAACAACCGTTATTGCCCAAAGCACAGGGCTAAGGCTATTAGTAAATTCCATCCACTGAGGGTACAATGTTCAAAATGTGCAGCCACCCCAACCACCATGTAGAGTGACCACATACATAGCCCTAACTCCAATCTAAAAAAATATAGCATCAGTTTCCTTACCTTTAACACTGGTGTTTGCTGGGTTGTAGCCTGGGTGAAAGAGCAGCAAAGGAGGTTGGGGCCTCTTGTTCTTCGCCCAGAATTTGCCCAAAAATTAGGTAATGGTTGTCAGGCTTTACCAGGTGCTGAAAATAAAAATATAACAATTTATTTTTGAAACATTAGGATAATCAAACAAAGACTGGGGGAAAAAACATAACGCTCTAATTTTTACCTTGCAGTTTGGATGCAGCTCTTAGATGACAATTAATAGCTCACTGTTGTATGTTAGGATTTAAACTTATAATCTGCGAGTAACAAAAGGATCTCTCTGACAAAAGCAGTGACTCACTGACCTATTTACATCATATGCATTTTGTAATCTGCATCAGGTACATGTTCTTTGCAGCAGGCACATTAACCTTCTGCGCTACCTTTCCATGAGTCAAAACTTCCACTAGACAAAACTCTGATCTCTCTCTCTCGGAAAACCATTAACCATCAGCGTTATCATGACATTTTTATTGTCTCTCGTCAGGAGGCCCTTTACTGGGATATCAGGGCTGATGAAGACCACAGTAGGGAGGAATCATCTCAGCCGTCAACCTTTCATTCTTCTGAGGTTGCTAAAGTGAAAACCAGTTAATGGGCTAGTAGTAAATGCTGTTACTAGCAGAGCTCAGAGAAGGCACACCTGCAGGATACAGCACTATATAAAGCACACTTGTGGTAGCTGTAGTGGGATTGCAGGGGTGGTTCGG
Source organism: Triturus cristatus (assembly GCF_964204655.1). Lineage (NCBI taxonomy): Eukaryota > Metazoa > Chordata > Amphibia > Caudata > Salamandridae > Triturus > Triturus cristatus. Next base: position 941,687,418 of record NC_140584.1, read on the forward strand.
GCTAGGCCTGAGGTGCACAGGCAGAGCAGCACCGAGGCTGCTGTAGAACAGTAATAGCAGGAGAGGCGGGCCTGTCCCCTCCCTCAGAAACCCAGAGCTCAAATTAATCACTGATTGTGATCAGGTAAGCGGGTGGCATCCGTTTTCTGTTTTTTAAAAATCATACTAGGCCATCTTAAATAAACCCGCGGACACATGGTGAAACTAAAGCGCTGTACTGCAGTTTAGCGATGACTTTTGAACCAACGTTGGGACCCACACGCAGCCGCAGGTGCAAAATTGTTTTTTTTCCATGTTAGTGAAAAACACATCATTATCGTTTAAAAACCTGCACATTACGGGGCATATCATCAAGGACCGGAGAAAATTATCGCTAAGCGCACTTAGCGCTAGGATAATTATCGCCGGGTAATGTGGAATTTTATCGCTGAGATAGCGTGCTATCAGCAACGCTTATCTCAAAAGCGATAAAATTCCAAGCGCTAACTGCCAAATGTGAGATTATCGCTGGAAATCCAGCGATAATCTCACAAAGTTTGGCGATAGCTTGTTGATAGGGCAGGGCAGACTTAGCCATGATACCCACCTTACATTGGATATAATGGCTAAGTCAAACTAAAAGCAGGCATAAGGAAAGTAGCGGTAACCAAGGTTAGCGCTACTTTTCTTATCGCTATGCCTGTTAGCGTGCCCATTAATAATTGGAGAAATGTAGGTTAGCGACATTTCTCCAGTTATTTTGGGACTGAACGCCCACTTTGCATCTCATTAGAGATGCAAAGGTGGGCGTTACGGGAAAGGGAGCTAATGCAAGGATTCACGCGATAGAGCGACCTTGCTGATAAGGCGATAAAATTATCGCCGCTTTTCGTCCGAAAACGGACACAAATAATTTTATATCGCCTCCTTGATGATATGCCCCTACGTGTTTTGTGGTCAGAGATTTGGGTCCAGGCTCCAGCAAGTGCTGAAATGAGCGTCACCGACAGCTGACTGCATTGATAACAAGATTTATTGTGCTCTGATTAGATTAACTGCTTTCCCCATAGGTGGTCTACCTTGGATGCGGTGGAAGTTTCTGGTAAAGTCGCTCTTGTTTAATCACAATCTCACAGAAATCTGGTCACGACCGAGGCCTATGTGTTGAAGGTCACTTTAGTAAAAGTGATCTTCAACACATAGGCCTCTGTGACCATTTTTGTGAGATTGTGATTAAGCGCGTGATCGATGAAAGATGAGGTCGGCGTTCATGAGATTAACGGCTTTCCCAGCAGGTGAGGTCTGCACGGATTGAACCAGAAGGTTGGCTGATTTTGATTTGATATGCTCCACGATAACCACAGGAACTCACTCACAATCCCGCACGGAGCTAAACGCCCGTTTTCTTGTTGCAGAGATTAGATTTTGGTAAGAAAGTGCACACACTCTGCTTTATGCACTCTGTGTTACCACCAGTTATAGACGGGTGTTATAACCGAGTGCACAACTCTATAAATAATTACTATCGTATGTGAAGTATTAAATACGGCCTGCCGGGTCCCCCCTCCCTCGCTCTCCTACTGAATGTATAGTAGTGGCTGACAGTGCACATGTTCGGGCTGGTCATAAAAATGACCAGCCCAAACCAGAACATGCGCACTACGCGCCGCTGTCAGTGACAGTTTGACTGTCACTCAAACTGCGTTGAGTGCTGCCGCAGCCCTGCCCCCAGCCCCTTCAGCGGCTGATTACCGCGCGTGTCCCATACACAACCGAACTTAGTAGCGTCTTTTTTTCAGTAGCAGCGCGAGAGTGGAGGCGTTAATTATGATGATAATGATGAGAATTGCTTGTACGAATTTAGGGCGATATGGCTAGTGGGGCAACGCCCCAGCGCCCCAATGGACGCACCGCCTCTGCTCCATACTGTGCTCTCTCTCATCCGTTTGCCTGCCCCCGCTCCATGTTCATCTCTCAGTTTGCTTCCCTCCCCATATCCTTGGTATTGCTTCCCATCACCACCCTCCTGTGTGGCTTTCTTCTGCCCCATTTTACTTTCCTCCAACTGCATGTTGCTTCCCCACCCTTTAGTTGCGCATCTAGAAAATTACTTTTTCCCCCCATTTTTCAGCCATGCGGCACAGCATCATGGATACTGTACAGCATGGCTAAAAGTACTGGCTTTCCCAATGCATACTGCTACAAGGCCCAAGTCCTTGATCTCTTTTAGATATCTTTCCCCACATCAGATAATAGGTAGATAAGTTCTTGCGATGCCAACTGCTCCAACAGCTTCTCCAGGGCACTCTTTGGTGTGTGAGCCATTGTGGTGCTCCCGAAACTGCACAGGATGCTCCAACTACTGCTGAGGTCATCCCGTACAGATGCAGATATTTGGTCACCAGAGCCTCCTGCTTCTCCCTTGTGCCTCCTTACCTCTATGAGTGGTGGCAAATATGACAGTGCTCTGTGCCTCCTATGATCCATTGGCATGTGTCTACCTATGGGGACTCTGTAGATCTGCTGCTCAAGCAGGTGCACCCCTCTGCAGAGTCCCAAAACATATTTGTGACCAACAAACTCAGCGAAAACCAGCCTCATCTCTGTCCATCATTTTCCAGCAGCTGTGCTCCTTTTGTGGCCTTGTAATGACTCCTCTTTAATTTGACTCCCTCTTTCCAGTGACGTCTTAACGCATGGACCTGCTTGGCAGTTGCCCAAGGGCCCCACGAGCATATGGGCCTCGTGCAGACCAGAATTTAACACAAATTTTCCATTAAACATTTTTTTTTCTGTGAGTGGTTGTGTAGGCAGGGCCCAGTTCACTGCTTTGCCCGGGTCCTATAATGCTGTTAAGATGGCCCTGCATCTTTCTTGCCCAGGGGAACCACACCAGCACAGTCAGTCATTCGGTCAACAAAGAGGTGTGTATCCTGAAACCTGGCACTTTCACTTGGGTCTCAGCGCTTTTCTTAGGGCATCGAATGGAGGGGCGGGAAGCTGCTACCTACTGCCTCGCCATCTTGCCTCCCTTAATTTGCCCTCCTAAAATAAGACTAAGTGTACAGGGTCACCCACCTGAAACTGAAGAATCGTATTAGGAGGTACACAAAACACAGAGATCCAACCACTTCAATCTCCTGGGCCAAAAAGTTTGAGTCTGCTCTAACACAACTTGAACTCAGTGACACTCTGCCCGTTATAGCTTCTCCTTCGCAATTTACAACTTCTACATCAGATTAGCTGCTTTTTAATCTGAAGGCTAGCTGATTACCTTAAATTTGGAAAATCAAAAATATGCCACAAATGGTATTTCCTCCTATGGGACAAAGATGCAGCAAGGCTTTTTAGGAAAAAATATAAAACACACAAAAGGTGATGGGAAGAATGGATGCAATTTGTCTAACTGCTGGCAGTCGCTTGGGGGTAGGAGATCAGCCCTTTGTTCTTTTGCACTCCATGCCACCTCAGTTTGGACCCAGGTATATGAAAATCAGCCTTGACCCTGCTCCAAATGGGAACAGTCCAGCCCAAACTCCCAGGCCAGGTCCTCACTGAACCAGAATACAAGCAACTTAGTACCGGTTTCGCCCTGATAAGGGCTGGCACGGTCTAATCTGAGGTGGAATGGTGAGAAAAAGAATCATAGGTTGCGATGCTACTCCAAGTTATTGCCAGTAGTTAGACAAATTGCAAGCATTCCTCTCTTCACCTTTTGTTTCATGTACCACCCTAAGTGGCATGGGTGCCCAGATGTGGGTCCCATGCTCACTGTGCCACTGGAAACAAGCTGTACCCAGCTGATGAACCCTTATCAGGGCAAACCTGGTCCTAGGTCGCTTGTGTTCCGGTTCGGTGAGGACCTGGCCTGGCAGTTCAGGTTGGACTGTTTGCAAAGTTGCTAATACCTGTAAGTGGAATTAAATTATTTATTTATTCTTAAGCATCCTAGATGTATGATCTGCAGGGAAGCAGGCTCACAATAGCTGCATCTCCCTATTCAAGGATACACATTCCAAATGCATGGGCAAGGATCCAATGCAGCATTCCACATTCCACCAACCCAAGAAGAGCAGATCCCAACACTGGTCCCATGAGGAGCAGGGTCAAGGCTGATTTGCCTACGCCTGAGTCCAAGCTGAGTTGGCATGGTGAGTAAATGAAAAATGGGTTGGGATACTACTCCGAGTGATTGCCAGTAGTTAGACAAATTGCAAACATTCCTCCCATCACCTTTTGTGTGTATTTCATAGGGAAAAAACATAATCCTCTCAATTAGACTCATAATAACTCACCTTTGTTTTCTGATAGTACCTACTATTGAATTCAGGGATATAGAATTCTCCATCATACAGAAGAAATAGAATCGCAGACTATGTTAAGTCGAGATAAAAAATGTGATGCATATTCTGTGCATTTGCAAGCTGCTAGACATAGCACGAAGACACCAGCCAGAGCCTCTTGATTTGTTTTACACTGAGGGATTCGTATGTGGCAGGATGTGCTTAGCTTTTCTTTTAACTGTGAACATGGGGCACATGTTTTCATTGAAAACGTTTGCTGCATTTACAAATCATTTTAAAGATCAGGAACTATCATTACTAGTAATGAGCTTGCAATAGTTTTCCTTAATTGTGCGAGAAATCACTGTTATTGCCTCATGACTCAAGCAAGCAGTGATGGATACCAGGAACTAATGTTGGCACCTAATATTCTCTGACGTAGTCACATCTGATGGGCTGGGCCACAGCTGGAGCCGCATTACACCATCTAGTGATGCCAGAGAGTTATTGCTAGTAAACGTTTTCAGACCACTCTGGTGCGTGGATTGTATTCACAAAGTCAGTAATCTGCAGGGAGACTATTGATCCACCAGAAATATTGTGATGGAAGGTATGTCGTTTTTTCGCTGTGTGTATCTTCGTTGTGCATTGGAATGAGTGTTTGCATGTGCAGGGGTGCTTGACTTTGGGGTGACTGGAAAGGGGCAGGGGGCAGCGAAGGACATGATTGGCTTACCTGCACGTAGATGAATAGCCCCAAAGGCCTAAATGAATAAATTACCCCTTGCATTGTTGTGGTGATGGCTAGGGCACGACCTGCTTGGAGAAGAGGAAAGAAGGCAAAAAATACCAAGATGGGGGTGAGAACTTGCAGATGATGGGAGACAGTAATGCTGAAGATCCCTGCTGTTCATGGGCGTCCGCAGTGGGGGGGAGCAAGGAGGGGCACTTGCTCCCCCCCCCACTCCCCCTCCCCAGCGCCCCTCCTTGCCCTCCCTGCGGACGCCCATGCTTAGTGTCTGTCAGTCACTGCCTTAGTTTGCTGCTCATCTTTTTATTCACTCTCAGGTGTACACTGATGGGAGATTTATATAATTATACTGTTCTGGCGTGTGGTGTTTGCATCAGGAATTGCCTTTTGTTAAAGGTGTAAGTTGTACTTCCAGGTATCGGCGGCAGTCATCTGTCTCTGTCCTTTGTTGTTTTCATGACACTCCTGGTTTCTCCGGTGGCTGCTGTTTGTTCGCGATGGGTCTGGTTCTTGGCTCTAGTGAAAGGCGGCCATCGGCTGCTTTGTTGTGCTAAGAAGTGTGTGTTTCTTCATTTTACAACACCAGGCTCCCCGCGGAGCGTCTGCCTCTTGTTCTGGTGTTGTTTTTGTCCTCAGGCTTCTGCCCGCCCCTTCTCACCTCTCTGAGAGCCAGTGCCCCCTTCGCAGAGGCGTAGCTAGAGCTTGAGGCGCCCGGGGTCTATCCCTCAGAATGCCGCCCCTGGGGGAGTAGTGTTGCTGGGGAAAAAGGATGGCAAGCACTTGAAAGAGGACCGAGAGACACGTAGTATCGCCGCTAATAGTTACCTCGATCATGCAAGTTACATGCACATACATGACACGGTCCAAGGCTACACAGTTGAATACACCGGTGACCGGCAGTACAAAAGAGAACACACAGACCGCATGATCTATCTGGGGACTCAGAAAAACCACATGTGACATCAATCAGAGAGCTGCGTGAACAATTACCTGGTAATCCCCTCAGCACAATGCATACATGCCCATACATGACACTGTTCAGGGATCCATCATCTACAGCTGACATTGAATGACCATTCATCATGGTCCACCCATTAAAGCAGTGCACTTTGTGATCTGCATGGTACATGTTCTTTGCAGCAGGCACATTAACCCTCTGTGCTACCTTTCCAGGAGTCAACCCTTCCACTAGACAAAACTGGGATCTCTCTCTAGGAAGAACATTAATCACTGAAGTTATCGTGACATTTTTATTGTTTCTGAAAATTGCTGGAGGCCAGGAAGGTGGCAGCAAGTTTTTTTAAACCATAATATACTTGCAAACACTACGCACCCACCCGAAATAGGTACCTAGTGCGGTCACACCGTTCGCACCGCCCTAACCTGCTCAAGGTTCATGTGACCTCAGTGACAGAGTCACAGTGACTGGATCACTGTTGCTCTAGGGTGTGCTGCTTCGTAGGCCTGCCTGCAAGACTGGAGATGAACTTCAGTATGGATTGTGGTGGACTGGCCTTCAAGGTTAACCCACAATTGACACCACTAGGGTACACCTGCTTGTGCTAAGACATCAAGCCTTCTAAGGTCCAATGGGGCCTTCCAAGGTCTAGCATGGGAATGTGCTCCCTCAGTAGAGTGGTCTGGTGGACTGGTCATGAAGGCTGAAACCAGTTCCCCAGTTCCAAATTCGACACCTCTGGCCATAGTGCCACATCCTCTCCCCCACTGAACACCATACTGCCCCACAAAGAGAAACTCGCACTGCCTTCAGCTACAACCTAATTGTGCCTGCTATAAGCACTTGGATGTGGCTCAATTCAAATTATGCACTTGATAAGAGTAATATGCTGCCTAAAAAAAAAAGTCAAAGCAAACACTCATAGGGAACGCAAGATTAAGTAAAGCATGTGCAATGTAAGCAGAAACAACATGGTTACCTTAATGATCTCTCACTCACTATTCAGAAATCAGCGAGTGGTGTTACCTGAAAAGTTAAGGACATGACTACAGAGCCCTGAAGGGAACCGTTTCAATGTCCATTGCTTATATCCTTAATAAACGTAAGCAGTATGGTTTAAAAAGACCACATCCATAAACAGAGCCGTGGTACACATTGTGTTTTCCAATCCATCCATCAACCAGGTATTGCATACCTCCAGGAATGGTACACTTCCCCACCTGGGGACAACAATGCTTTTCAAAGAAAGACTAGAAAACAAAAGTAGGCTTCACTGCAAAGTCTGTGAAGTGAGGCTGATGTTTGGATGTGAATAAAACCAATCTGGCCACTTTGCAACCACTTTGTCTTGCTTTATTTAGTTATGTATTTATTTTTCATATTTAAAACCACCTATTTCTCTCCATCCCGCTGCACTTTGGAAAAGAAAAATGTCAGAAAAAGGGCATTTCCCGCAAGAGTGTTTTTCTTTTTTGGATCCATTTCACAGGGAAGTAACTAAATTAATGAAGGAAAGAGAGGTTGTGAACCGTTTCTTCAAGTCACGGTTATCAGTAAGTGAGGAGGAAGACAGAAAGAGAGGGAATAATAGGAAGAGAGGGGGGACAGCTGCCAGCACAAAAAAGAAGAGGACATTGCCCGAGTCCTAGTCCTTCTCAGCCCGTCCACGAAAGCAAGCCGAGCCTTATCTGAATGCCTTTGTCTGCCCCCAAAATAGTGCCGCCTGGAGCGGGCCGCCCCCCCCCTAGCTACGCCACTGCCCCTTCGACCCTCTACCTGCTGCCCACCCCCTCCCCCGCCTCTTCTCCCGGTTCACACCTTGGTGCTTTCACACTTAACATTACCTCCAGCTCGCATTTTCAGAGAGGGCCCCGGGCTCCCTATCACCGAAATGAGGAGGAGGAAGAGAGAGGAAGGACAGAGGAAGACTTGGTGGGGTCGGGAAGACGGATACGGTGGGGGGTGAGAATGAACGAAGAGGGGGGAGAGAAAGAGAAAGAAGCAGTGGGGAAAGAGAGACCGAGAAGTAGGGAGGAAGGAAGATGAGAGAGCAAGTGTAGGTGGGTGGGGGGGGTCTGGGTGAGGGAGAGCAGTTTCAGAGAAGTGAGACCTGTGTCCTAACTCCGCCAGTGAAGACAGCGGGTCCAAAGGAGAAAGCACCAGGCTAGACAGAGTAGGTCCAGGCAGTGTGCAAGGAGGCAGGCTCGGTGGGTCCGGAAGAGGGACAGGGCAGGCAGAACAGCTCCAGAGAAGGTCGAGCAGAACCTGACCAGGGCGAGCTGATCCGGACCAGCAGATCCTCCTTAGCAGGGAGACGGCACAATACACAATCAGAATGCAGTGTCCAGCTTTTCGGGTGCCAGGGGGTAACTTTAGGGTTTAGGGTGGGTGTGGGTTTTAGGGTGCCAGGGAGTAATTTTAAGGTTCAGGGTGGGTTAGGGATTGGGGTACCAGGGGGATAATTTTAGGGTTCAGGGTGGGTATGGGTATTGGTATACCAGGGGGGTAATTTTAGGGTTCAGGGCAGATATGGGTTTTGGGGTGCAAGGGGGGTAATTTTAGGGTTCAGGGTGGATATTGGTTTTGGGGTGCCAGGGGGACAATTTTAGGGGTCAGGGCAGTTATGGGTGCCAGGGGGGTAATTTTAGGGTAAAGGGAGGTATGCGTTTTGGGGGGGCAGGGTTAATTTTAGTGTTCAGGGTGGGTATGGGTTTTGGGCTGCTAGGGGGTAATTTTAGGGTTCAGGGTGGGTATGGGTTTTGGGGTACCAGGGGGGCAATTTTAGGGTTCAGGGCGGGTATGGGTTTTGGGGTGCAAGGGGGGGGATTTTAGGGTTCATGGCGGGTATGGGTTTTGGGGTGCCACAGGGACAATTTTAGGGGTCAGGGCGGGTATGGGTGCCAGGGGGTAATTTTAGGGTTCAGGGTGGGTATGAGTTTTGGGGGGGGCAGGGGTAATTTTAGGGTCCAGGGTAGGGATGGGTTTTGGGGTGCTAGGGGGGTAATTTTAGGGTTCAGGGTGGGTATGGGTTTTGGGGTGCTAGGGGGTAATTTTAGGGTTCAGGGCAGGTATGGGTTTTAGGGTGCAAGGGGGGAAATTTTAGGGTTCAGTGCGGGTATAGGTTTTGGGGTGCCAGGGGGACAATGTTAGGGTCAGAGCGGGTATGGGTTTTGGGGGGCCAGGAGGGGTTATTTTAGGGTTCAGGGAGGGTATGGGTTTTAGGGTGCCAGGGGGACAATTTTAGGGGTCAGGGCTGGTATGGGTTATGGGTGCCAGGGGGGTAATTTTAGGGTTCAGGGCGGGTATGAGTTTTGGGGGGCTGGGGCAATTTTAGGGTTCAGGGTGGGTATGGGTTTTGGGGGGCTAGGGGTAATTTTAGGGACCACAAAAGAAAGAGATGGCTGTGACACAACAACCCTATGGTGTATGAGGTCATATGCGGTCTGCTTCCTGCCCCCCATGGCTCCTCCTGCGCCCCAGTGTTTCTTGTGCCCCACCTGGCACACATCATGTCAGAGGATGGTGATGACGTTAACATTTTGCTACAGTTGATATTTTTTATTTTCATGTGTTCTGTTTGATGGATGGCGCTAATAGAGTGATGTTGCAGGAAAGGGAGACATCCTTTACAATGCAGGCAGAGCCACGTGTGCCATTTCCCCACAAGGGCAGCCATGCATGCCTTAATCACGCATATGCCTTAACCACGCAAATGTGCGGTTAAGGCAGTGCGCGGTCTTGATACTGGGATGGGCATGCACAGGAATAGGAAAGATCGGAACTGTTAAGTCAGGATGGGGCTGGATTTTGGAGGGGTGGGGGTAGTTTTAGGGGAATGGGGTAGTCTTTAGGGCACGGAGGATCGGGGTTGTTTATAGTGCAGGGGGGTAGGTTTTAGTGCTCAGGGCGGTGGGTCGCAGTAGTTTTAGGTTTTAGGGATGCGTTGTCTTTGGAACTTGGGGGGAGGTCAGGTTGTTTGTGGGAGAGGGACCAGGATTTTAGGGCTCAGGGCGGGGGTGGGGTCAGGGTACATTAAGGTTTTAGAAGTGGGGCTAGGTTTTAGGACTGGGAGCGGTCGGGTTAATTATAGGGCAGGGGCCAGTGTTTTAGGGCTCAGGGCAGAGCTGCTGGGGTGTGAACTTTACCACTCATTCCTTTATCACTCATGCCTTTACCACGAAATTGCGCGGTAAAGGCATGCGTTGTAAATGCATGCGCGGTAAAGGAATGTGTTGTCCAGGCTGTGTGGTAGAGTCACACATTGTTTAGCCATGTGTCATACAACCTGCAGGAAATGGACTGAAGGGAGCAGCAGCATGCATCACTTAGTTTGCCAAAGGAGGGTGTTGGTTGCTTGATACATCTGTGGCTTTGTGATACCCTTTATGCTACTAGGTGCTTTGCCACCTTAGAGTGATACCTGCTTTTCCCCCTAAAGTGAGGTTATTCCCGCTGTACTTCTGGTTCAAGGACTGCGTACAGAAGTGGTGCTCCAGATGGTGCTGGCGCGGTGCAGGGATGAATGGAATGAATGTGTCCTTGTGTAACGTAACTGGTGCTGATGTAAAGCGCTCCAATACCTTCGGGTCGAGTTCGCGCTATAGAAATCTGCAACAAAAACAAATATGGAAGCTGCTGGGCTTGTCCTTCATCCTCACTTAGCACTCTCTCCTTGTTCCTGGGTAATGTCTGTCTCGTTTTGCCTTTTCTTCCCTTCTCTGCCCGTGTGCGTCTTGTTCAGCAATCTTCTTCGCCCCATTTTGTCCTTGCCTGTTTCCCGTTCAGTACCCACTTCTCTAACTGCTGCCTGTGTCCTGTTCCCCCACCCGCCACCCTTACACAACAATGGTGCTCGGTTCCTGTCCTCACCCGCTCCTATCAGTACCCCTAATATATTTATTTTTAGGTCTCGCCTAGCTATTGTGTTTACGCAATCGCTATGCGAGACTCTAGTAAGGGGCATTTCAAAGTGCTCCCAAAAGTGGATTGCATGGCGAGCACGCGCACAATCACGTGCATCGTGCCGCCATGCAATCCGTTTGGGGAAGCGCTTCAGCCCACTGGCGCCCTCGGCATCATTCTACAAAGGGTCCGCTCCCCCGCCTGGAATGCGCGCCCCCGCCAAGCGCGCGCCCCACGCTCCGCCGTGTCACAAATTTGCTTTCACTTTAAGCGCTTCAGCCCACTGGCGCCCTCGGCATCATTCTTCAAAGGGTCCGCTCCCCCGCCTGGTTCTTAAACTAGTTCCCTCCTGAAACTCCATGCTCTGATCTCCCCGATCTGACGTAGGGGGAATGCACTCGGGCAAGCTATCCCCCTGTGCTGAAAGAGAGCACGCTACTGCACGAGTGCACTCCATGCTAGGATGTGGGCATGTTTCTACTGGCTGAGCGCTCAACTGCTCTCTTTTGATCTTACTTTCCTTTCCCCCCACTCCCATGCGCTGGTAGAGTGCACTTGAGAAAACTCTTCCTTCTGTGCTGCTATAAAATGAATAACAGACTTTACAGCACATTGACCTTTTCTTACTACGTGTTGGTTTACATCGTTGTACCTTTACTACGCATTTGTTGTTGTAAAGGCTGAGATTTCTGGTTCGGCTCAAATCCCCATTTTACTTACGCACACGCTCACACTCTTTCTACTCTATTTACCCCGGCCTGATCCATAAAACCCCTACTACCCTGTGTCCTTGCCCATTACTAAACCCTAAAGTCCTTTCCTACTCTATATCCTTACCGATCCCTGAAACCCTAAATATGCCTTACAACCCTGTGCCAGTACCTATTCCAAGACCCCCTATTACTCCGTACCCTTACCTTTCCATGAACCTTAAACCGCACCTTACTTGCCCCTTCTCTATCCCTGAACCCTAAAACACTCTTGAAAACTGTACTGCCCTGTACCTTTACCCATCCCCGAACCCTTAAAATTACTCACACCTCTTATTTTTCTTAATAAATTATATCTTAAAATGCTTACCTTCGTGCTTAATTCGTAAAACTATAGATAGATTGGTCTTGTCTCCAAATAAGGCAAACCGCTCCACCATGTGGCAGACTGCCGTAAGTGTAGGTGTTGACATCTTGTGTACCCACCGCATTAGGGACATTTTTAGGTCTCGCCTGAGCCAGCGCTTTAGCGCTGCTCTGGCGAGAGCTATAGAAAACGGGGATTTGGAAGTGCAAACGAGTGCTTTTCAGGCCCCCAACTACAGTGCATGTGTGCCGGGCGCGCGCACCATTTGGCAGCCTGCGTGTACATTTCGCGGGCGCTTTGATGTTCTCAGTGAGTTGCGCGGCCACTGAGAACATCAAAGCGGCCGCGAAATGATTACTTTCACTTTAGCGGCGGCTGCACAAGTGAAACATTTGCCACCCCCTCCCTTATCCCACTACCTGCTTGTTCTCATTTTAAATTCAATCCAAATCATTTCCTTTACGATTTCATACGTATTTCTTCACTAGCCCCTCACATGTTTTATGATTTACTTTCTAGTGCTTGCCATTAGAAAAGCATGACTACACATCCCAAAATTCAATACTACGCTGATTTTTTATTTATTTATCGCAAACTCGACCCGAAGGTATCAGAGCGTTTTACATGAGCACCAGTTGCGTTACAGACTGACGCATTCATTTTGTTAGGCACAAAGAGATGCAGTCATCTGCCCAAAATCACAGGGTGTTGAGCATCCCTGCAGGGACTGGAACCAGATCCCCCAGCTTCCAAATTACAAGAAGCAACACATTGCACATCACTGCTGCAGCCACAATCTGCTCTGCACATAACACGCTAACGGCCGCAGCGAAGAATTAAAAACTCTCTCCAGCCCAAAAAATATGCCTTATATATTTACTTTTAAAAAGGGAGACGTGATCAGGTCATCAACAGTTTTTCTTAAAGATGAGCCTCCTTCAAAAGGGCCTCGCCTTATCTGCGGCTGCCTCTAAGAGTTTTTTATAGTGGGATTACAAAGCTCTTTCGTACTGGAAATTAATTAATACAATACATATGCTCAGGGCTAAATCTTCCGGAATATCAGCGCCACCCAAAAAGCACAGGTCTGCTTGGCTGTTACGCCACCTGGTGGTTGTAATGTGTTAGGAACTTTACAAGTAGGTTGAATTCACGGTACGGGGAAAAAATGATGCAAAACCTAGAAAAATATTTTTATGGCCTAACGTCCCCAATTTGAAGCTCTAATTAAAATGTTTCTTTTGTTTTCGGATCACCTATCTGCGTCACTGTTAACAAGTCATCTGGACAAAAAAAAACTGAACACATGAAGGGTCACAAAAAACATGAGTACGTTTTTGTATTTTTTTCAAATTAGAAAGGGGAAAAGCAGCATTACGCACGAGGAACGAGATAAAATACTTTAGATTAGTGAAAGGGGAGTCCCGGCATTCTACTTTGTAAAGGATACTGTGCAAGTAATGCCATGGTAAGAATGATTTTACAGTGTGTTATGGCGGGCTTTTATTGCCACCAAGTTCACAATGCTGGTGGGCCGGCGCTTAATCCCTGGGCAGACAAAGGCCTAAATAAACACAGATCCTTCCGTGGGAAACAAGCATTTGCAATGCATTAGGTCTCGCATTTACGCGAGTTTGAGCTATTGACATTGCAAATAACAATGCCTATTGGCATTGTCATTTACAATGCCAATAGCTTTAACTCGTGTAACTGCGAGACCTATTGCATTGCAAATGCTTGTTCAAATGTTCACGTCTCACGAATCTTTCAGAAACTGCAGGAAGGAAATCCAAATTAATAACACACAGATCTTTCATCTAGGACTGTCCGTACTCTCAATGAAAACGAATCAAACTACCCACAGAGGATTTAATAGGCCAATACAAAATAACACAATGCCATTTTCAAAGTGAAAAGTATTTTTTTCAACAGACCAAATAGACAAAGAAATAAATCAATCAAAGATGACTTCATGTTCTGAAAGTCTTACCAATTATATTTCCCTACAATCAAGGTCCGGTATACACGTAGTTGCACAACTGAACTGCACCATTTTCTGTATGCAAAATAAACACTGTAACTCCTTTTTCACCAACAAATCCAACATCAAACATAATACTAACATGAAAAAATAATACCAAATACCATTTTCAGACCCAGTTTTCAACGCCGTTTTCGAAAACACCTTCAAAATGCTGATAATCTCACTACTTTCATCCTATAAAATGCCAGCGGTCTGATAAAGGGTACTTTTCCCCTCCCGTTTGACTCCTGCTTGACCTCCTTCTCCTTAAGCAGGGTGCAGATCAGCAACTGCGTTTTACTTGTTCTCTGGCCCAACTCTCTGGTACCAGACCTGCCAACAAGCATTGGCATAGCCAATAGATCTCGCCTTTGGGACCTTTTAAGTGTTTAGCCATGCAACAGTTGATGTTGCACCAAGGATATTGTGCTGCATAACTAAATACTTATCAGGTCCCAAAAGCGAGACCTATTGGCTATGTCAATGCTTGTTTACTTATGCACGAGATTGTATAAGTTGCGGATAGGGCCTCCAGGCTGTCGAAGTGTTGTGCAACATGAAACACAGTAAAAATGTAAAGCAAAATAGATGTGCTGAAATAAATGCCTGGTCATAGAGGCTGTGGGAGTCATGCTGGCTTTCATGGTATTGGGATGGTCCGATTATCCATCTCTTCCTACTAGGAACTTCTCTCGAAGGAAAGTTTTGTGAAGCTTTTTGCAGGATTATCTGTGGAAGTGTCAGTCAAGCTACCAGAGAGCTCCAGCCACAGCTCTGAAGGGACGTTTACCCAGTGGGATAAAAGCCGTTTATTTACACCAGTGATACTCAAAGTACAGCACGGGGCCGCATTCGGCCCTCTTGACATTTACAGGCCGCCCCCTTGGTGAACAGCAGCACCAGCTGCTGTTTAATTGCTGAGCAAACATATTCAGGAATTTTTTAAAAATAAATGAGCAAGCATTTATTAACCTGCAAATAAATGCTTGCCCGTTTATTTATCATGTTTTTGAACCGCCTTAAACAATCCCTGACCCACCCAGACCCCCACCCACCACCCTGCTGGCATCAGTGCGGCCACCAGGTCACATTTGCCCCTAGGCAAATGTTTGTGAGTACCCATGATTTACACCACATGTTTTTTGACCAGCAAAGTAATGACTACTTATAATTTTTGTGTGCGCCTGTGCAGCTACCCCGTTCTTTCACAGCTTCTTGCCCCTCTGTCCTTGAACGACCCCTCTATTTGTTCCAGCATGCCATTTGGTGCTAGTCCATACTCAGGCACTACTATTCGGTCCAGTCCTTTCCAATCAGATTGATCACTAGCACCAGCAGTAGGCCACACTCCCCACCCCACCACAATAGCATGCATGTTCTACGCATAAATAAAACACACCACACAATTTTTGTTTGGGTAAAAACTGCTGCAGGTTTTTTTCATACACCATTATGTAATATGGTGGGTTATCTTACGGGCGATCCAAGGGCAGGCGACAATCTGGGCCACCTGCCCGCCTGATGAGCCAAACAGCACTGGGGCGAACCCCATCTGTGCTGCCCCTTCGGTGATCCTCTTCCCGGATCACGGTCTCTTATTACTCACGCCCCTTTCAGGGCGGAGCGTAGCAAGGCAAGCACCCGGTTGTTCAGGCCCACAACCGCCCAAAGGACTAACGGGGCGCCAACACGGTTTTCCAAGAACCTCCCATGAGGCTCCTGGGCTCTGGCTCTGGCACCCCCTGTGGTGCCTCGCAGAGGTACCCTTCGGTACCCATTTGCTTCCAGATCGCCCTGTAACTCCGCCACATCTCTGGAGGCGGCCACCGTCGCCGCCAGAGCCCCCCACCAAAACAGCTATAGTCTTACCCGCTAACTCTCCTGTCTAGAGCCTCCTGCAAATCTAGATGAAAGAGAACATCCCTACTGGTTATCGATGCCCCTTCTATATCCCAATAGCCCTAGACGTTAGCTTGGATCAGCTAGTGTCTGATGAAATAAAAACACCCTTTATTCCTGTGAAGTTGTGCCAAGCACTATTCACCTCACGCCGCAAAGTTCCACTGCGTCATATGACTCAGTCCCGTCCCACTCTGGACGGGACAGTTTCAGACACCCTGGAACACGATGCCCCATCTATTTGCTGATCACACTGGCAGCCGCCTATCTAGCACCGTGTGTGACTGGACACATGTGTCTCCCATCTCTGGGACAGCAGCTCACATGTTAGAACACCGTTCCTACCCCCGCTTGCCAGCTTAGGCTATACAGGCGAGGGGTATTATGCTTAACCCTGGCACGGTCCCTTTACTTGCTAAATCCATGCGCACAGGAATGTCCATAACAATGAGCACGGCTGCCCTCCAGCACTTGCCCTGCATCCCTTATTCCTTATGGGAATTTCGGACGCTCAGCTCCTTCTGGCGAAAACCCCTAGGCATACCTGCTCAGAGAATCTGTCTGATTCGATACAGGGCGCACTGTCTGTAATCCAGTGCCTAACACTTGATGTGGGAGATGCCACACACTGCCTAGGTCATGGGAACCTTAAGGAGCACACCATTTCCCCCCGGGCGTACCACTAAATGGGACTGGCTCCACCCAGCTGTAACGCTCCTACTGGGCTGAGTATATGCGGCCCAGGATGACCCTTAAACAATCCGCGTGGTGTGCTGCCACAAACCGTATTGGTAATAAGAACCTTCAGAAGCACACAATTACCACCTGGGCATACCCCTCAATGAGGCCGGTTCCACAGAGCTGTAGGCCAGAGAGACACAATATTCAACCTATTTACTGGAGTCTGCCACTTGGTACCCTACTGGTTGCAGCTCTGTGTTTATGTGAAGCGCGCGTGCCCCCGGGGCATGAGGTCGCTGATAACCGGGTATGTTACCCACTCGCTGGTGTATCGCTAACTGCCCATATTTGGATAGAAGGAAAGCTGGATGATTCCTAAGGACTGTGGACTTATACTCCAACCCAGTTTGACCCAAAACCTGGGACAGGCCAAGAAGTAGTCATGCCCTTCAAGGTACATCTACCCCAGCAATGACTAAGATTTTTCAATTCTGTTAAGGCAGCGCAGGTGAGGATTATGCTTCTCTTTCTGTACTACTGAAAATGGAGCAGCAAATCAAAATAATAAACAGAAAAAACATATCAACTGCACTTCCCAGGAGTCACTTGTTTGTCCACAGTACTGCTCCACCTATCAGGACCCACTAGCCCTTATAAAACCCAATGAGCCCTTAGTCTTTCCCCTTTCTTTGCAAAATTCAACGCAGTCCCAACCAATGTCTATCTCCAAATTAGAATTCAGGAATAACTCCAACCAACCGTCCACGCCACAGAGTCATCTCGACGTCCAGGAATCAACTACATCATGAAATAACAGTCAACATCAGGGTGGGATAAGCCTCGCCTCTGTGTCTTTAACAGAATGTAAATTTCTTGACACATCAGCTGGATCATCTTGTATTCTATGTCATGACCGGGGCTTCGGGTTTTGCTTGTCTAAAGCTGTGCGACCATCAATGAAGCTACATCCACAATTGGTTTGTGGTAAAATATCTTAAAGGTTGGATCAGAGGACCAATACGCAACTGGCTTAATATCTGCCAACCGTGAGCCCATTGGAAAAGCTTTGAAAGTCATAACACCTCTAACTGAATGCGCTCCAATGGTAGTCACATCAAGTCCAGCTTCCGCTAACAGCCACCTAACCCATCTGTCCAAAGTCGCTAAAGAAACTGGTCGAAAAGGTTTCTGTAGGGAAATAAGTAGCTGACCAGATTGGTTCCTGCGAAACTCGCGGGAACAATCGTCATAAGCTTTCAGACATTTACACACACATAATTTCTTATTCTCTGGAAATGCTGGATAGTTTATACAATCTGAATTGGTCTTAATTCAGTTAGAGATACGAAACAACACCCCAGAGGATGAGAATACTCTACCTGTTATATCCAGTGCCTTTACACATGACATCCTACATGAAATGAGGCACAAAAGGAGAGTCAATTTGGCCGACTGTTGTTTCTGAGAGAGATCTTCATTTACAGGCCAATACAGTAAAAATTGAAGGACCACATCAACATTCCACAAGACTGAATATCTAGGCTTGGGAGGGCGAACCATTCTGATACCTCTAAGGAGTTTGTAAATTAACGGGTGTTCCCCTACTGGAATACGTCCTAAATGAGGATGACCAGCCGAGATGGCAAAATGGAAGTTGTTGACCGTCCTGCAAGTCATGCCCTGAGCAGCAGGTTTGACAACATGTCATAGCGTGTCTTTGTAAAGTGCACGGTCACTCCGAAGGGTATCTTGGCGCTGAATAACAGATGTTAATGGTACTCATTTTATCAAGCTCAGAAGGATGAAAGGCTGAGTGGACCCACCAAGATTTGAACCTGTAACCATGAGGTCAAACACAAGCCCCTACAGTGGACGCATTAGTCCACTAAGCCACAAGACCCAGCTCTTATCCTGATATCAGGATAAAAAATTAACAGTCAATTGCACATTTACCCCCATGGCATCCACACTCCTCTCGCTGCACAATTGAACCCATCATCATCATGCTGCAGAATATCTCTTATGAGTGCTGGGGGCCCAAGATTTGGAGAGAAAGAAAGCAGCCTGTTCTGAAATGCCTGGCATTTGCCATCGTCTCCCAAAACCCTCCATGCCTTGAGAGATAGTCGCCCCTCAATTATCAACGGACGAGGAAGCCCCGTCGGATCTGAGAGAAGGTCCTGGATGCTCCGAATACTCACCTGTAAAACACAAGATTGCTGCAGCACCACTGGAAACTAAGGCTGTGCCTTCCAACGGGGAGGTCATTAGAATCAGCTCCACCTTCTGCCGTCACACCTGAGAAAGAACCCTCTGAATCATCGCAAATAGAGGTAAAGCCTAATGCAAGTTCCCCATCCCTGACTGAAGAAACGCAGCCAAACTCACTACCAGGGGGGTCTGGCCTTCAGCTGAAAAATATCAGAAACTGTGCATTCCGACACAACACAAAGAAATCTACCACACAGGTGAACCCACCATGGATTCAGGCCCTTGAATATGCGTAGGTGAAGTCTCCAGTCACTGGAGTCGTGAAGGAACCAATAGTTTCAGTCCACCACAATATATTCTGCTGTCACCACTATGTGATGCTCCAGACAATAATGCCAGAAATCCTTGGCAAACTCTGCTAGGAGATGAAAGCACGTACCTCCCAGCTTGTTGATGTACCTCACACCTGAAATAATGTCCATCCGAAGGAGGATGCAACATTTTATTTTGTGATGAGACAATGTCTTGACCGCAAAGGATTCCAACAGAAGCTTGAGGCAATTGATATGGGGGCAAAGTTCTTCTCTGTCCCCAGCCCCACCTGCTTGCATCGGACTCTATGATCAACTCCAGAACATCGGATGAAGGATTTTGAGCTGTTGCAGAGGTCGATAATAGAGAGGGCCCGGAATATGGCCTGCGCTGGTTGACACTACAAGGCTCTCCAACCTGGTTGATATCTGCATCGTGGTCGTCTGAGAAGCCAGTGCTCCTTTCAGCTCCTTGATGGACAGCATCTTTGGGAGAGGAAGCTTGAGTTGTGCCAAGACTGAATCCACCTGAAACCCTAGGAATTCCAGACTTTGAGATGGAACTAAAAGAGACTTTGAGACCTTGATGATGGAGCCTAAGTCCTGGATAATTTGCATTGACCAGAAGAGATGGAGGGGGCCATGTCTCGGGCTTGAGCCATGACAATAAGATCTAGGCATACAATCAGTCATACCCCTCTCTCTCTGAGACTCTCTACCATTGGTCGTAACAGCATGGCGAAACACCAATGGGCCGGGGATAGGCCAAAGTGTAAAGATGCAAATTCGAACCACATCATCTGACAGCCAACGAAACGAGAACAATCGCCTGTCAGTGAAAAATCAAAACCGTTAAGTTAGCGTCTTTTAGGTTGAGTCTCACCATCCAGTCTCCTTCTCACATAAAGTCTTGGAGAAAGTGAATGCCATCCATTTTGAAATGGCAATAGACCACCCAAGTATTGACTTGTCTGAGGATGAGAACCAGGCAGAAGCCTCCACCTTTCTTCCGCACAAGAAAAATAGGGCTTACAAAACCCCTGGAATGCTGAAGAGCGAGAACCACCACCTCCTTTTTGAGAAGTTCTTGCATTTCAGAGTCTATGAAAAGGCTTTCTGACTTAGAACAATAGAGAGGGCAGGGAGAAAGTACTGCTTGGGAGTCCCATAGAATTCCAGTTTGTAGCCCTGCGCTGTCTCCAAAACCCACGCATTGTGTGTGACCAGTTATTGAATGAGGAGAGAATATCGGATTCTGCCCCCCAGAATAACATCGAAACATGGAATGATCGTTACCTGCATAAGACGGGTCTGAGGTTTTGTTTCCTCTGTGATAGTTACTCCTTTGGAAGCACCCATGGCCCCTGAGCTCTGGAGGGGTAGAAGGTACTTGAGCCACAGTATGAAGTTGCTCCTCTTCGTTTATGGCTGTGACCTCAGGTAGCGGTCTGGTGGAAACCTCGAGCCCGACCTCTGAAGCTCCCACCCCGGCAAAAAGGGCGTTGTTGAAAACTTTAGGGGAGGATTGGGCCTTATCCAGCTCACAGAAAGTGGGTACATATTTGCCCAGATCTTTCACAAACATATCACCAAAGAGGAGACCTTTTGCTAACAGGCCCGCCTCTGAATTTGTCAATTCAACCAGTTCAGGAACAATCCGCATTAGCAGAGACTTGTGCCTTTCCGACGAAATGGCGCAGTTGGTGTTGCCTAGGAGGCACATTGTACTTTGAGACCAACCCAGCAGAACATCGGGATCAATGGGAGCATTCATATCCTTGGCCTGAACCAAAATCTTGGTGAGTGGCCCTGAGATCTAGCAGTTTGTCCTGACAACCGCACCAGGGTATCTGGAATATTTCTTCGGGAATTGCTGCCATACTGGGATCTAAGTCGGGAGTGTCAGCGATCTTACCCAGAAGGGATGGTCTGGAGCATTCAGAATGTAGTTTTGTGCGAACCACTATTTCAAAACCTTTGCACAAGTGGGCCTAGACATAACCCGCCACTTCTGGGCAGGGGGCCAACTCCGCTGAGCATGGGTGAACATGTCACCCGGGTTAAAATTCAGTGTTCTGTTCCAGATTCCTGAAGGAATTTCACTTATGTTATGACTTTTTTGTTTACGTTTGGAAGTTGAGGGTTGTCAGTCATGCTGAGACTGGTCAGATTTGGAAGACTGAGAGGAAGAGTCATCGACGTAAGGATCTGCTCTATGAGAAGACCCAGAATGGTCAGCACTTTAGCTTGTGGCCACCCAGATGACCCTTTCTGAGGGAGAACAGGCTCTAACAACCACACATCCAAGGGGGGAGGAGCCACCGAGGGCCCTAAGACCAGTTCCATCCTGCCATAGATCATCAAGGGTTGGGTAAAGGGATGGAGCGCTCGAATTAACACCCTTTTCACTGAGTCTTGCACTTAGTTATCCAGTGCTGACATCAGTCTTTCTTCCACTTCATATTCATTTGAGAAATCACCATACTCCTCGTAGGAGTGGTCCTCATGGAGGAATTGGGCCATAGCGATGCAGAGCATTGGTTCAAGCCCTCCAGGAGAGTCACCAAAGAAAAAAGAATGGGACGGGGACCAAGCAGGTTAAGTGAAGCAGAAAACTGCGCTTGTCGGCAAACTGAATGTGGAGGTAGTCACCTGCCACCTGTAGGGCAGAGCCCTCGAAACATTTATGTTGCCCCGTCAGGCATAAGGGGAAGAGGAATGACGGTATTCAATTCTTATTATAAAAGTCAACCCTAACTGCCGTTTTATGTTCTGAATCCTGAGTTTGTGCTTCTCCAGTTCAAGCACTCTTAAAAAGTAGCTACCTGTATGGATGAAATGTGAATCCTACACCTTGTAGTCTCCTTTTCCTTATGTAACATTTTCTGAACACTGATTTACACACTTATGATTCATAGTCTCTGTATGTGTTTGCGATGGATTTTGAAATTGGGGAAAGTTTTGCTTTACTAGCAGTGATTAATGGGGTAATTTGTAAATGTGGACTGTAACATCTGCATTTGTAAAGGAAAAATTCATGCCTTTAGTTAAGAAGTTTGTTATGGTAAGGTATGTTCCACACAAGATTACCTATTAGGCACACTACATTATACCACTTTTAATTTGGATCTGCTCTTGAGACACAATTTTTGCTGAATAGACTAAGCATGATGGAACAGCACATACACAGCAGTTGGGGCAGTCTCTGACAAAGGTTAGGGTGTTGAAATTGCACTGGAGAGAGTTTAATATCACTCATTTCGAAAGACTGCATGATGATGCAGAAAGAGCAATAATGTATGAGATCCATGAAACCCTACAGGGATGATACTCAATGCACCAACTCTGGAATGTTATGTGGGGTGCATGTTGACAGCTTGTCTGTTGCGCTGCTCCCGTTCAAGCTTGCTGCTCCTTGCCATCCATTGTCCAAGTCCATATCCCTGCCCTGTCATCCAACCCTGTGTGGCCGTTGTTCTGACGCTGCCCTCTCTGCTTGTCCTGCACAGATAACTTGCTCCCCTACCCACCTCTTCCCTGCCCTCTGTTGTCTGGGCCATACACCTTGCTCCAACCCTCCTGCCCTGCATGGTTAGATGTGCTGCCAGTGCCCTCCAGTAAGCTCGATGTCCCTGCCCACTCCTCCTGACCTCCATGCCCCCATCATTGCCCTCCTGCTTAGCTTCCATGTTTAGCTTGCTGCCCCTACTCTCCTTTCCCCTGCCCTCCTTTCCCCTGCCCTCTGATGTCTCTGTTCCATGGACCTGCCACGGCGCCTCCTGTCTATTCTAAGTGTTCTGTTGAGCTGCCATTTCCTCTCCTGCCTGACCAGCATGAACAGATGCCTGCTGCCTGTCCCTGCCCCCTTCACTCTGCCTAACATTGTCCTAGTTCCATGCCCATGTCCCCTCCTTCCTGCCATCAATGGCCCATTTACTTCCACTCACCTTCTGCCCTCCATGCCCAGTTGTGTGGCAACTGCAGCTCCTGCCTTCTCTGCGTGGTCTATTGTTAAGCCAATACCCATGCCCCTGCCCTCTCTCTTCTGTGTCCAGCCCCTACCTCTTCCTTCGGCTCTCCAATGTCCTTTGTGCATGGCCCTGCCCCCTCCCTCTTCCCCACCATGTCCGTCGTGCTACCACTAACCCTCCAGCGTGCCATGCATGGTGTTTTGGGCTGACACTGCCCCTTCCACTTGCCCTATGTGGTCAGCTTGCTGCCCCTGACCCATCCCATCTTCCGTCTGTTGACTGCGTATAGGCCATTATAGTCTCCCTGTTGCCCTCTATGGTAGGTTGTGCTCTCAGTGCCCATCTAGCCTGCCCTGCATGGTCAGTTTGCTGCTCCTGCCCTGCCCATTGCCCTGCCCTCAGTTTTCTCCCTCTTCCTGTTACAAAGGGCTCAAAAGTGACAAGGTGTGTGAAAGAACATGTGGTCAAAGACAATTAACTTCTTAGTCCAATTGGCAGCTCATCTTAAAAGGTGAGTGGCCATTTTTTCATGTCTTTTTCCAGTTTTAATCTGTGTAATGCAATGAATAATTCAGTCAATGTGAGTTACAGGTGAAACAAAGATTTCTGCTGCAGGCCCCTAAACTTGAACAGCTATCTTGCCAATAATTCATGCATTTTAGATCCTCCTCCCTCCCCTTACCCCTCTTGTTATGCTGACTGTGCGCCAAAACTCTGTGCAATGGCACAGAAAATCCCCACTATGATGACATGCACTTACAAACCACTGATGTCCTGCTCCCCCAAAATACTGGGCGTCATGCCTTTAAATTCCAGTTACCCACTCCACTAATATATATCTTCATCCACAATTTGCATTTCCTTGTACTTGTGGTCATGGTGTCCCTTCTACATATTTTTTTGTAGCAAAAAATTGCACTTAGGCAACCTAAATGTAAAAAACAAAAAGGGAAGAGCAATTCTGTACCTTCTCATTTGCTGAACAAAAACATCATTGTCATAAAAATATATTCAAATTCAGCCCATTATTATTTCAAACATGTTTATGTATGCTTTAAACAGTCTTTGTTTTTTTAATTTTGTTGTACTGTATTTCATGCTTTTGCCTCAAACGCCCAATCCCTAACATTGCAAGCTCTTCCTAGGCATTTTCTATAGTTGAGCTAATTTATTTTTATGAATCTCACTCAAGGTGTGTAAATAGTGATCTGATTTATTGTAATAAAGATTGATTCTCATCGTTGGGTATACAATAATATGCAATGTTAACATACAGAAAATAATAAATAATCTATGCAATAAAACATCTCTTGTACACTGTTTAGTAACAAAATGGCTGTTTAAAAAAATCACATGCATGTGTGTGAAAGGCTCTCTGTGCTTACTCGCTTATGTGCAGTGTACCATGCCATGCCCTGTATTTTTTTACATTTTAGCAGTAGAATTGCTGAGTTCAGCTGCAAATAAAGGAACAAAGAAAAATATGTCTTTCCCTACTAGAAAATCCAAAGGTCCCAAACAAAAATCAATTTTGAATTTGTTCACTAAAAAAAGGAGTACATAAAGACACTGCTACAGATTCAAATGGAGGCACGAGAACAATAGAGTTGGCTGATGCCGCTCTATGTAACAGTGAAGGCAAATGTTCACATTCTTATGACATCCCTGAAACATCATCTGCTGCCATTGCAGCTGCTTCTCCCTGTGCTGATCCTGTCCCCCTTCCTTGCCATCCATTGTCCAAGTCCGTATCCCTGCCCTGTCATCCAACCCTGTGTGGCCGTTGTTCTCCCTGCTTGTCCTGCACAGATAACTTGCTCCCCTACCCACCTCTTCCCTGCCCTCTGTTGTCTGGACCATACACCTTGCCCCAACCCTCCTGCCCTGCATGGTTAGATGTGCTGCCAGTGCCCTCCAGTAAGCTCGATGTCCCTGCCCACTCCTCCTGACCTCCATGCCCCCATCATTGCCCTCCTGCTTAGCCTCCATGTTTAGCTTGCTGCCCCTACCCTCCTTTTCCCTGCCCTCCTTTCCCCTGCCCTCTGATGTCTCTGTTCCATGGACCTGCCACAGCGCCTCCTGTCTATTCTAAGTGTTCTGTTGAGCTGCCATTTCCTCTCCTGCCAGACCAGCATGCACAGATGCCTGCTGCCTGCCCCTGCCCCCTCCACTCTGCCTTCCATTGTCCTAGTTCCATGCCCATGTCCCCTCCTTCCTGCCATCAATGGCCCATTTACTTCCACTCACCTAAAATCAATTTTGAATTTGTTCACTAAAAAAAGGAGTACACAAAGACACTGCTACAGATTCAAATGGAGGCACGAGAACAATAGAGTTGTCTGATGCCGCTCTATGTAACAGTGAAGGCAAATGTTCACATTCTTTATGACATGCCTGAAACATCATCTGCTGCCATTGCAGCTGCTTCTCCCTGTGCTGATGAAAGTTTTGCCAATGTTGACATTAGTGATATTTCTTCACATGCTGACAGTGCTTAGTATTCATTTCACACTGAGGTTGAAGATTCATCTTCTTATGTTGGCAGCTTAGGCAGTACTTCCCTGCCTGGCCTTGCTGACTGTTCATCATTGTGTGATGACAATACAGCCAGCTCTTTTTTGGGGAGTGAGTACAGTCCTTAATTTTAGCCGGTGGTTTCTGTTGCACGGCACCGGCACTTAATTGCCAACACCAGCACTTATTACAGTTTGCCACATGGGGGCACTGTTTGTCTGATTTGAGATGAGCACAGTTGTTTATTAAGTCAATATACATTAAACAATGGCTACTATCTGCTGCTGAAACCATTCTTATGGCTTTTGGGGCCTGGAATAGTCTGAATTGTCACACTTCTAGTGTTGGTAGTGTAATTGGCAGCACTGGTAGGGACAATGGGTGATGCAAGCTGCAGTTCCCTCCTCACGAGTTCTCTGGAACTTATGTTTTTTACAAATTAAGCACTGGAAGTGACATAATAGAGGCCCTTAAAATCAGAGAAAATAGTCAGTCACCAACATCAAAATCCCACCCAGCAAGTGAATTCTTGGCAGCCGACTTGTCATTGAATCATCATAGTGACCCAATGCAACCAAACCTTCAAACAGTCCCCTTAACTGCATGCTATAGGTTTACTGGAGATTACAAAACCCATCCTTGGGTAGAGTATTCAGTCCTAAAAAATGCTATTTATTTATTTATCAAAACCGAGGCTGTCCTCAAAAGTGGGGGAGGGTGTGGAATAAATGGAATGAATACAGAGGGTGGCCGTGCTCCGCCCCTAGTGCCCAAACAAGACAAGAGGTATTGGAGGATGGAAATTGATACAGTGGGGTCCATGAAGGGGGGGGGGGGGGTGACTATACAATGTATTAAGGAGAATATGGAGTAGATTATACAGAGTGACCGTATCTTCTGGTAAAAATCGTATGACAAATGAGTGGTGTAATGCAATGTTTCAGCTAAGTTGCAATAAAAAGTGGTTTTAAAAAACAAATGCTGCTTATTGTTTTGCATGCAAGCATTTTAGTGCTGTTACTATGGGAGGAGGAGGGTGTGAACCTGGCAATGTTGCATTTGTTGATATTGGCTCCAGTAAGTGGGAAAAACATATTTGTTCTTGGTCCAAACATTCAAAGTCAGAGAATCATAAATCGTCAGTTATTGCTAGGACGAACTTCAAAAGGTTACAGCAGCCTACAAACCATCAGCAGTCAGTTTCTTCCATACTATTAATATGTTCAGATCAGGAAATTGAGGAAAACAGACATGTGGAGCAGCTGATTAAGGTAGTATGTTTCTTAGGTTATCAAGGGCTTGCATTCTTTGCCAAGGATGAAACTGAGGATTTTCAAAATGGGAAATTTCACTGAATTGTTAGAGATGATTTCAAATAAAGATAAGAGATTAAAAGCAAAAATGTCTGGTAGGTATGGACACTATATCTCTCCTGATTACTGTAGAAAGGTGGAATCTGACTACATAGTTGCTCCCCCTTTTTTCCTGGTGTTTTGATGGTTTTTGATTTAGTTTGGCCGGGAAACTGCTATTCAGGTCCCCAGCCTATCTGCTTTCTCGTACAAATTGATTCCATGTACTTTAGGTACATCACAGATTGGATTCTGAGGTGCCCGTATAAGTCCCTAGTATATGGTATACTATGTACCTAGGGCATAGGTACCCCAGAGGCCTACCAGGGGCTTACGCGTGTATTATGGCACCCCGGAAAGCCCTCCAAAATGACACCATAGGTCTGCTACTGCAGCCTGGGTAAGGTGGTGCATGCACCCCTTACTGAGATATAGGTTCACTATATATCACCTACCACTGCACATAGAAACCTATCAGTCACCCCTATGGCAGGCCTTATCAATCCTGCAGGCAGGATGCTTGGTTAAATGTGAGAGGGTGCCCAGGCATGAGCTGAGCCCCTCTGCAGCCTTCGGAATCTATCCTCCGGGGTTGTGGTGCAGCCTGACCATATACTCTTAAGTGCATTATAACTAAAATGGTTAATGCTAACTTTGGACTGGCTGCATGGAAACATGTCACGTTTGGTGTCAAACACCTTGGAATCATACCCCCACATCAATTCCTGATGTGAGAATATGATCCCACCCTTCTAGAGGGAGAGACATGACAGCACCGGTATACCCGGTACCAACTTAACAGAGCCCTGACATCACAAAATGGATGCTGCAGCCACAGACACGGGCCTGGCCTCCTGCTGCTGACCAAAACTCCGGCAGGGGAGGCCTGGACAATAGGTTTCCTGTGATAGGGAGGTGTAACCACCTCCCAGACAGGCTGATGTGTATTGGGGCTGGGTGGGAGCACTCTCAGAGAGATTTGAAGTCCAGCTCAAACCGGTTCAGGGGCTTGCAGCCCCTGCTCTAGTGCAAAACTGGACAAAGGAAATGGGTGTAGCCACCCCTCTTTCCAAACCCTCCCATAGGTGGGTCCCCAGAGCTAGTCCAGCCCCTTCCTTAGGTATAAGTAAGGACCCCTGGCAACAGGATTTTAATTATCTCTGGACGAAACTCTGCAACTGAATCCTGGAACTTCGACTCTCTACTCAAGACTAGAGGATGGAAGAAATCTCCCTTGGGGTCAAGGAGTGACTCCCCTGCTTGGCAGGCACCAATAAAGTAATTGCCAGTCTGCATCTCCGAAGCTCCTGCCGGACGCCGAAGAGGATTTCCAGACTTCTCAGATGCCAACCAGAGTCCCCAGCAAAGCTGAGACCCGCAGCCCTTGTGAGTAACGTGGAACCGGAACTCCTGTTCACCGTGCACTTTTGCAAGTGCATTGACTTCTCCACGTTTCTTGAAGTCGTGCTTGGATTTACTTGTAGCCCCCACCTCGAGGAGAGAATCCACCGAAGATTGTTGGCCTAGTCATCCCGAGTGACCCATGGGCCGCCATTTTGTGATTCCTCTTGAGGTCCCTTCGCAATCCCTGGTCCGTTGACTGGTGGGTCCCTATGAAGGTAACTTCGATTTTCCTTGGGCTTCCCTGTTTGCTCCAGACATGCCCTGACTCCCTACCAAGTGGTGAGTCCCTCAGACCTTGCTGGTCTGCACCGAAGCATCTTTCTCCTTTCTGCGTGGGTTGCTGTTGCCAAGGCTTGTTGTGTCCAATCTGGGCACCGACACTGCAGCACTCGACATCCTTCGTGGGACGGCTCGAATCCAGCTCCTGGTTGTCCTCAACACTTCCTGGTCCTCGTGGCTGAAGAGTCAAGCTTCACCTTCTTCACCTGAAATCACCCGACATCGGTGGGCATTCGCCTATCTTGCACCTGGTCACTGGCTAGTGACTCAGACTCTGTCCCCTCTGCTTTCAGATTCTTCTCGACTTTTATCCAGGCTTGGATCTCTTCGGACACTTCGCATATTCCCGGCAGCAGCACTTCTTTGCCAGCTCCCATTTAAAACGAAGACGCAACCCGACACCATTTGACACCTATGCATCCGGCGTCCCTGAGTAAGGTAACTCGAGTACTCCAGTGCTCCCGTGGGTGTTGACCCTAGAACTTCCTGGCAACATGATTTTAGATATCCCTGGATGAAACTCTGCAACTGAATCCTGGAACTTCGACTCTCTACTCAAGACTAGAGGACGGAAAAAATCTCCCTTGGGGTCAAGAAGTGACTTCCCTGCTTGGCAGGCAGCAACAAAGCAATTGCCGGTCTGCATCTCCGAAGCTCCCGCCGGACGCCGAAGACTTTGCAACACAAGAAGAGAATTTCCATACTTCTCAGAGGCCAACCCGAGTCCCCAGCAAAGCTGAGACCCGCAGCCCTCGTGAGTAACACGGAACCGGAATTCCTGGTCACCGTGCACTTTTGCAAGTGCATTGACTTCTCGACGTTTCTTGAAGTCATGCTTGGGGTTACTTGTAGCCCCCGCCTTGAGGAAAGAATCCACTGAAGATTGTTGGCCTAGTCACCCCGAGTGACCCGTGGGCTGCCATTTTGTGATTCCTCTCAAGGTCCTTTTGCAATCCCTGGTCCGTCGACTGGTGGGTCCCTGTGAAGGTAACTTTGATTTTCCTTGGGCTTCCCTGATTGCTCCAGACGTGCCCTGACTCCCTACCAAGTGGTGAGTCCCTCAGATCTTGCTGGTCTGCACCGAAGCATCTTTCTCCTTCCTGCGTGGGTTGCTGTTGCCAAGGCTTTTTGTGTATGATCCGGGCACCGATACTGCAGCACTCGACATCCTTCGTGGGACAGCTCGAATCCAGCTCCTAGTTGTCCTCGACACCTCTTGGTCCTCGTGGCTGAAGAGTCAAGCTTCACCTTCTTCACCTGAAATCACCCGACATCGGTGGACATTTGCCTATCGTGCACCTGGTAACTGGCTAGTGACTCAGACTCTGTCCCCTCTGCTTTCAGGTTCTTCTCAACTTCGATCCATGCTTGGATCTCTTTGGACACTTCGCATCTTCCCGGAAGCAGCACTTCTTTGCCAGCTCCCATTGAAAACGGCGACGCGACCCGACACCATTTGACACCTATGCACCCGGCTTCCCTGGGTAAGGTAACTCGAGTACTCCAGTGCTCCCGTGGGTGTTGACCCTAGAACTTCCTAAGTCCAAAAGGGTTCGGTCCTAGTTCATTTCCAAGTGTCCCTAATCTTTAAATATCTAACCGCGACTTTCCCCATAGAGCTAACGGGACCTCGCGGCTGTGTTCTCACACTGCAAATAGCCCCCGTGGATCCCCTTTGTCACTACTTTGGGTGGTTCCTTGGGGTCCCAGCAATTCTACAGGCTCTAGGCCTTGTGTCTAGTTAAGTCGTGGTTCTTATACCACTATTTTAGTATATGGTTTGGCTCGCCCCTAGGGCCTGACGTGTATTTGTGCTATTTTACTGTACTATTTGAAGTGTAACTTATGTGTTTGGACCTCTAGTCTCATAAAGAGACTAGTAGGGAGTGTTTAGAAATAAATACATATATTTTATATCTATACCTGGTGTGGTTCCCTTTCATTTGGTCATTCAAGAGATTATAGACTAGTAAAACAAGTTGCTTTACATTCCTTCAAGACTTAGCCTGAAGGCTGCTCTCCATAGCTACCACTAGGATAGCTTTCAATAAAGGTTGTCTTTACCCTATCATCAATAAAGGGTTGTTTGGACTGGTGCAAGGTGCAAACTATAATTAGTGGACAGCATATACCAGGCCAACTTCTCACAATTACCACAATGACATATCTGTGGTAGCAAATCGTGTCTGTGTGCGCATTGTCAAAAAATTGACATAATATTTTGCGGTGCTAATTGATGAAACCAAAGATGTTTCACATAAAGAGCAGCTGAGTTTTATTACCTGCTTTGTTGATGGCGATGGAAATGTTCAGGATAATGCACAAGAGTGATACGGTATGGAGAAGTTAGATGCCTGCAGCCTTGCTGCAAAAAGTGTTTAAGCAATACAGAAAGCTGGACTTGACTGGAAAAAATGTGTTACATAGTGCTACGATAGAGCATCCGTTATGAGTGACTGTTTTCATGGTGTCCAAGCAAAAATGAGAGAGTGCATCACAAGCAATTTATACACACTGCCATGCCCATTGCCTAAACCTTGCGTAGTGCAAACAGTAATTAACATACAACCAGCAAAACATGTTTTCTTTCACAGAGTTCACCAAGGCAAAGTCAGAAAGAGAGTAAGCTATATGTAATGGAGCTTGAAAGAGTTTCAGGTACGAGGTGGTGTTTCTGGTACTCCTGTGTTAGAAAATTTCAGATGCGGTTTGAGTCTATTATTGTTATTCTCCATGTAATAGAATCACAACAACAGTACAAGGAGGCTAGTTCAGACGCTAAAGGAATTCTTAAGAACATTGAAATCTTTGGTTTCTTACTTACATTGCAGTGAATGGAATTCATTTTCCAAATGATTCACAGTCTATCCAAAAACCTACAGAGAAAAGACCTCAAGTTGCGGAGAGCGTGTGACCTAATTAAGCCAACAAGAAGTCATTCAGTGAAACTCCGTTGAGACAGTCAGTGGATCGAATTGTTAAGTGAGGCTAAGGATTTAGCAGACCATTGTGGAATTGAGATTCAAGAGAAATCCACTTCTGGGGAACTACCTGTGAGACACCATAAATTGAGTAACAAACTAACAGATTATTGTGTCAGTACCTCTGTAGGGAAAAGATACAGACATTTTGATGTCTCAGAAAGTTGAACTTCACTGTCTGAGCACTTAAAGCAGAAAATGTATTTCTCTACTTTAGATAGATTTGTAAATGAGTTTGATGCTCGATCTACAGACAACATGAGTCTCATGTCTTCTGTCACAATGTTCAATCCAAAAGCTGAAATGTTTTGGGACGTTTCCTCTGCACTAGTTATTGTTGACAAATATTCAGAGGCTGCTGTAGACTAAAGTCTTCTACAATCCGAACTAGAAACTGCAAAATCATATCTTTCAGACAAGAATGTACTGAGTATTCACTTTGTCAGGCAGTATCTCATGTATTTACCAGGAGTATTTCCTCAGGTTTTGGATCTTTTTAAATCTAATTCTTACATGACCTATTACTACTGCTATAAATGTGAGATTCTTTTCCTGTGTGAAAAAAGTAAAAATGTATTTGCGCAATGAAAGTGGAGATAAGTGTCTTCTGCATGGTACATAAAATGAAGGGACACCATGTCAGGAGTACACTTCTTTATTAAACTTGAACCCGGCAGGCTGAAACATTTTTTTCTCTGGCTGTCGCTGCCGTTCTCTGCCTGACTTGATGTTCCCCATTCCATATGGAACATCAAGTCATCAAACAGATAACATGGCAACTAAAGAAGATAACACATCCTCCCCTGTTACAAAAAAAAATGCAACATGATATATAAGTCACCTCAATAGAAGTGCATCAAATGTTTGCTGTATTTCTAATATTTTACCTACATGACTACTCCTTTCCCAAGAACGCCATCTCTACACACACAATATCCTTCAACCACATTAGGGGTTTCCTTACTCTCTGTTCAACACTCCGCTCTCCATCTTCCTCTCTTTCTTCCACGTTCCTCACTTCCTGGACATCATTTGTACCATCCATTCTCAACTCTCCAACCCCATCTTCACCCATAACCACACTGTTACTGTTACTGTTAATACCGTATGTCTCATTCATACTTGCGCCAACACCATCTACAACCTCATCCTCTCTCATAATATCAGAGTTAGACTCAAGGCTCAAATCTATGTTTTCTGTATCTTCCAGATCTACCCAGTGGTAATCTTGTTCCTGGTTATAGTACTCACATCTTCCAGGCACACTCTCTGGGCTGTGAGCCACCCTTTTCAAATTCCAAACTGCATTATTAAGAACTTAAACAACTTCCTCTGGTTAATAAAACGGACTCTCTCCTTTCCTGATAGTCCCAGGTTTCTGTCATAAAACGTTTTCATCTTCAGATGATGTTCTGCCATTATGTCCTGCACCATCTCAAGTGACCATTGCTCAACCCCAACATGATGTAACCAATTTGGGTTGACTTGGATCTGGCATTTGCAGCACCTCACAATTACAAATGGGGACAACCCTGTGACTTCATCCCTAGTTACTCTGTATGCCCAGACTACTTTTTGAAATTGTATCGCTCAATCACTATTGTTTTTCATGGCCAATTGAATAATTCCCTTCACAACCTGGTTGAATCTCTCAACCATACCATTTCCACTCGGGTTGTAAAGGGAAGTTGTTTTGTGTTGTACGCCGACCTTTTTAAAATATTCCTTGGCTACTTTAGAAAGGAATTGCACCCCATTATTACTCAAAACAGTTTGGGAGAGCCCTTCTAAGACAAAAACTTTATCAAGAAACCCCAAAACTGATTTAGTATCTACACGATCCACTACCTCAATTACTGGCCAGCTTGAAAATAGATAAATTAATACAATAATGTACATCTGCTCTTCACCCACAGGACCCACAAAATCAATTGCGATCATTTCCCATGGTTGTTTAGGAAAGAAAAAATCATTCACAGGAGGTCTAAAGGTTTTAAATGATTTGTCAACATCTGCACAAATATAACATTTCCTCACAAACCTCTCAACCCCTGCGTCCACATTCGGCCACCAAAACAAACTCCTGAGGAAACTCTTGGTCTGCACAATGCCAGAATGGCATTCATGGCATAATGCAACTATGGAGTCTCGTAGATTCTCTGGAGGAATAATCCTTTCTCCTCTCAAAATGGTACCGTTATCTACAGTAAGTTGTGATCTGACCTCCAAAAATGGCTTATGTTTCATAGGTAAATCACTTTTGGTGGGCCAATTTCCTTCCACACATTCTTTAACGTGAACTAGAACACTGTCATTCTTATACTCAGTCAGCCACTCTTCTTTGCAAAAGGCGTTACTACACTCACCATGTATGAATACAACTTGGAAACTGTTCCAAACTTTGTCTTCACACTTTTCTATCTTGGTGGGCAATCTAGACAGACAATCAACAGCCACATTGTCTTTCCCAGGTAAATACAGTACTTTTTTAATGGAATCTTGCATTATCATTGATAGCCTAGCCACTCTTACTGAGGCGCTGACTGTACCCTCAGTTCTTAGTAACTTCACAAGGAGCTTATGGTCGCACAAGATAGTAACAAGTTATCCCCACACAAATGCCTTGAAATGGTCCTAAGCTCATGCACAGGCTAAGGCTTCCCTTTCTATGATCGGATACTTTTCATCTGTAAGTGATAGAGCTTGATGTAAATGATATTGTGCATCTGTATCTTTCTGTGTCAATACTGCTCCCAGCCCTTTGCCACTGGCATCAGTGGTGATACAGCAATTCAAAGTAGGATAAAAACAATCCGAACGAGGAATTTGTCAATAATAGATGTGATTTGGACAATTGAAACACAGATTTGTTTTTTAGAAGTTGGTATAAATGGAAACTCTTTTCAGCAAATTTGGGAATGAATTTCGAACAGTATTCCACTTGTTCTAAAAATGATCTGATTTCATCCTTGTTGTTAGGTACTGGGGCCTCCCTTATTGCATTGTTTAGAGAATGCTTAGGTATGATTCCTTCACTTCTGATTTCATGCCCCAAGTATGTTGCCGTCTCCTCTGCAAATCCACATTTTGAAATTTCTACAGTTAAACAATTACCAGACACAATATATACATGCACTTTCCGCAGTCTGGAATCATGACTTCCTCTGTCTTCACCAAAGACTAAAATATCGTCCTGGAAAAACTTGATGCCTCCTTCCTTTCAAAACAGGTTGAACATTAACCTTTGAAAAACTGCAGCTGCAGATGCGAGTCTGAAAGGCATCCTTATAAATAGGTAACATCCAAATTGAGTAATGAATGCGGTGAACTTTTTAGAATCAGAAGGTAAAGAAATGTGGTGGTATGCAGCAGATAAGTCAATTGTGGAGAAGACTTTAGCCCCTTTAAGACAGCTAACCATTTCATTGATTTTTGTAAGAGGAAAACGGTTGATTCATAAACGGATCTTCCTGTTATTATGTCTTGCCACAACCAATGGAGAAATCCACTCTGTTGACTCTATTGGTTCAATTATACCTGGTTCAACTATTTTTTCCAGTTCCTTGGAAACCTTCTCCTTTATCGTGATAGGGATGTTCCTGACTT
Source organism: Triturus cristatus (assembly GCF_964204655.1). Classification (NCBI taxonomy): domain Eukaryota; kingdom Metazoa; phylum Chordata; class Amphibia; order Caudata; family Salamandridae; genus Triturus; species Triturus cristatus. Next base: position 941,722,600 of record NC_140584.1, read on the forward strand.
TGCTTACCTTCGGAATGGCATTAGTTTTTAGAATAATGCGATGTTCAAATCCCTTAAGGTTACCTAAAGTCGTGCTGAAAACGGATAGAAATTCCTTTAGCATACTCTTGCCACAAAAAATCCTTCATCAACTATTTTGACTTGATCTGAACTGCTTGGATCCAAAATGATGTGTAGCTTTCCCTTGTCAAGCCAGACAAGAACTTTTGCTTTATAGAACTTAGCTTGTGTGTGTCTGTCCTGGAATTGAAAGGTCAGCCATCTGTAACCCACCATTTCAATGTTTTCCCCGCTGTATCCTCGGGGTTGTATATCTGGTTCATACAATATACTGCCGATTTTTCCAATAAACTTTTCTTTCCACATTTCTTCATTTATGATAGTGTACGGTGTAATCTCAATTCGTACACTCCCAATGCTCATCCAACACACTGGCTTATTTTTTGTACTCTCATCACTGATATTTAAGATCAAATTGGTTGTTAAGTTCATCACACTGTCATACCTCTTATCATTTAGACCCCGTTCATCATCCTCTTCATCACCATTTTCCTATTCTAAAATACATTTAATATTGTTCCTTTTCTTCGTACAAATGATTGCGAAATATCCCCCTTTTCCAAGGTTACTGCATTTTTGTTTCAAGGCTGGGAAACTTTTGCTATAAGCTAGATGTTCTCTGCTGTCACATCAGTAACACCTATTACCCCCCCACATTATTTGACACCTTTGACTGAGCATTGAAGGTCTTGAATGCGGGCTTACCAATTGGTCTACTTGCTACTTTGCATAAAACCCCCGCTACCTTGTCCTGCGCTAGTAATTCCTTAGTGCAACTACCAGGCATTTCCGTCTTGGGCACTATGATAATGACATCCACTAAGGGAGAGTCCCCATTAACCCACAATCTTTCCTGGATAGTGTTGCTGTTAATGTGCATGACTAACTGGTCCCTAATAAGGTACTCTTGTAATAAACCACATTTACAATCTGTTGCCAATTTTCTCAACTCAGCGACATAACTATCAACCGATTCGATTCCCCCTCTTCTGTTTGCGTTGGAAAAACTTGGATCTTGTATTTTCCAAAGCACACTTTAGGAGCAAAGTAGAGTTCAAGATCCTTCAATGCTGCAACAAAAACATTTGCTTCCCACACGACAGGAGCTTTCAGCATCTTTCAAACCATAAGGTCCTAAAGAATGTAAAAGGATTCTCTTTTTTGTACAGCTGCCATTTTTCCTGAGTCATCTATTGCAGCCATATAGTTTATGAAATATTCTTTCCATTCAACTTCGGTAGGAGTGGCTGGACGACACCAGCGTTGAATGAGTGGAGGTGGTTGGTCCGGGCCGGGGTAAGCGGGGTGGAGGCCACTCTCTGCTTCCCTCCCTTCCCCCTGTCCCTTCTCCCTCCCCCTCTGCCCACCAAGGGAGTCACAAGTGAGGTACGGCATATACTGCATAACTGTTGGTTTTCATGCCCTCAACGCTGGGTACTATTGCACTTTTATCCCCTCTTCGCATGGAGGGTTTTATTGGTTCCATATTATTTGTTAGATCTTTTGGGTTTTTTATGTTATTGGATTATATGTTCCAGCCCAACTGGTTGTGTGCAAAATCGCATGGGGCACTGCCCGATCCTGGTAAGGAGTCAGAGTTGCCCACCGAGGCAGAGCTTGGAAGTGGAGATAGGCGGGGTGCAAGTTAGTCCATACATGGGGTGATGTGACAATGGCGCGCAAGGATAAGCAGGCACTAGGCTTATATAGGAATTTCATGTTGTTGCGTCCTACTCCAGGATTATGATTGAAATGTGTATCACCCTGCCTAGTATGTTAATTAAGAACTGCACTGAAACTCTAATGTTGTAAACATTTTGTCGTGAAATTGTGGAAACAAAAACTATATATGTTAATAAAAATATGTTTTTAAAAATATATTCTTTCCATTCAATCCACTTTAAGGTGGGCTCTGGTCCGGCTGGCCAGAAAGCGTGGGGTGTAAAAATATTTCAGCTTTGCGTTGCCATGGTGAGAGATTCACTTGTTATCGATATCACACGCCCAGAGGAGAATAGAACAAAATTACAGTGTTTTCATATCACAGACGTATAATTGCTACAAAATACATCAGTTGCAGTTTGTTATTAAATTCTTCTTTCAAATTGATTGTAATTCCTGTTTTTATTTTATTTTCTCCTGTTTGTTTCGCTTTTATTTTCCTCTTTAAACAAATTACCATCACCCTTCTGTGTCATACATCGGTGTTGTATCCCGCTTAAGGTTATTGCGGTCTATCATTGAGTGTACTTTCTAGGAATCTGTAATCCTATTGGTAGTTTACTCATACGTCACATGGAATGTTTGGGGAAGTACTTAAAGCACGTCACAGTCTGTTCGTGACCTTTCGCCAGCTGCAAGCGAGCGGGCTTGTTCAGTAATCGTTGTTTACTTCAGTTGTACTTCTACTGTTAAATAAATATATACGACAGTAGCACTTGCTAATTCAGCGCGTAGACTGTTTATTCCATGCACTTCAAATGGCGACGAGTTCGGGATGCTGACTGTTTAAGAAAACGTCGGGTGAATTTCTTCTATGAAGTCAAGTCTACAAAATTCTACGTTCAGGCAAGTGAGGATATTATTTTCGCAACGAGCGTCTAATTCATTAATTAATATGCGTGTGTTCTAATTGTTCGTAGCGTGGCTACCGGCAGGAGTGTGATGGAAATAGAAGTTGACGGCATGTGTGGCGCGTACAGATTAAATCTTTGAGGCAAGTTACTACGAGTCTTTCGTTTGGTGAAAAATTATACAAATTATTGAAATTGGCAATCTTGTATTTCTTGTCAGGCATCTTCTACATGAAATCCAGTTATTAGCGTCGTATCCGAAGTCAACTGTCAGTTTCAACTGCCGCATATGTTCGTTGGTCGTTTGACAGTTACATCGTCAGCTGAGTAAACAATTGAGGTGACGTAGTCAAGCGCGTTACGTACCGCGTTGCGTGACTCCATTTTTTTTTTTTTTTTGTATTATTGAATGCGCAATGCCTGTGTAGATTCGAAGGCATATTGAAAAGCGTGTAGTTCATTCTGAAGAGGAAATAAACAGGTAATGAAATTGAAATCCATTTTGAAGGAAGAGTTCTATGTTTGACAATCGGAAGTGTATTCAATTGAATTTAAAGAACATATTGGCTATCTCAAAAATAATATTCAACTATAATTGAGTGAATAATTTTCAATACATATTTTAATATTCTGTGAGAAATACATTTAATTACTGTTCTATCTTCCCGTAATTTCTAGTTTTGCAAGGAAAACATGGCGAATAATTCGAATATCAGTGCACCAGCTGCATTTCTGAGTGAGCCTGGAAAACCAGTTATGAGGTGGAAAAATTGGTTTCGGGCATTTGAAAACTATTTAGTCGCTATTTTTTTTTTTTATTTTTTTTTTTTGAAACCGTTTATTGCAATCTCAAGAATATACAAGTATGGGCCTACAACCTTTCGGCCGGCCGCTAGAATGACAGGAGCATATGACATACGTACAAAAACACTTGGCGTTGCAAAGGAGCAAAATAGGAGGTACAAGCGTCGTGGGCCACATCACTCTGACCCCACAATACGGTTTCATTTTATACGATATTTAGTCGCTATTGATGGAAAAAAAATATGAGCCAGAAAGAAAAAAAGCGATAATGTTTGGTTTACTAGGTGCAGCAGGTCAGGAAATTTTCGACAGTTTACCAGAATATGAGGCTCAACCTGGGCAGTTTATTCCACTTGATGAATTCCAAGAAGCAACAAAAAGATTGGAAAAGCAATTTGGTGAAGAACCAAATATAATGATAGGCAGACATCGTTTTGCTATGCGCAAGCAGTCTGAAGATGAGACAATAGAAGAATACATTGCGTGTTTGCGTGTTTTAGCAACAAAGTGTGACTATAATGAAATGTTTGATGTGTATATACGTGACCAGTTCGTGTTCCATTGTTTTGAAAAGAAAGTTCAAGAAAGATTGTTAGCATGTAAAAACCCAACATTAGAAGAAACTATTGACATTGCAAAAGGAATTGAAAGATCTTTGGAAAGCTCTAAAGTACTTGCTACTGAAAGCAATTCCAAGTCAAGTGTTTATTACGTACAGGATAATAAGAAATTTATTATGTTGCTGACAGACGGAATAAGATGTTGTCTAATTCGCCGCCGCCTTTCGGACTTCCTGGAAACCAACTCCCTTCTGGGCGACTCCCAAACGGGTTTTCGCCCTGGTCAGGGGACTGACACCGCCCTGCTGGCCGTTGTGGAGAATGCTAGGAGCATGCTGGATTCAGGAGGCTCAGTGGCAGTGATCCTCCTGGATCTCAGCGCTGCTTTTGACACCGTGGACCATCAGGTGCTTCTCCAACGGCTTTCGGGGGTAGGGATTACGGGCTTGGCCCTCAAGTGGTTCGCCTCCTTTTTGGAAGGTCGCTCATTTGAGGTCTGGGAAGGCCAGGAAAAATCACCTCCATCACCTCTCCAGTGTGGTGTGCCACAGGGCTCTTCATTGAGCCCCACCTTATTTAACGTCTATATGGCCCCCCTGGAGAGTGTGGTACTGCCGCTGGGTATTAAAATCATCAGCTATGCTGATGATACCCAGCTGGTGGTTGGCCTTTCCCAGTCGGCGCACCATCCCGACCGGCTGCACACGTGTCTTGGTAAGATCTACACATGGATGTGCAGCTCAGCCCTAAAGTTAAATGGTTCCAAGACGGAACTGATGCTGCTCGGGAACTCCTCTCCATCTTTGTCCCCCAGCAGCTGGCCTGACTGTCTTGGACCGGTACCCCCCCCCAAGCAGGAGATCAAGAGCCTCGGGGTATGGCTGGAGCAGGACTTGTCGTTTAAAACCCATGCCAAAAAAACTGCTGGCGTGTGCTTCGGCCTGCTCCGTTCAGCCCAGAAGATTCTGCCTTTGCTCCCAGTAGCTACTCGTAGACTTCTCATCCAGGGACTTATTATCTCGCGACTGGATTTCAGTAATGCGCTCTTTCTGGGTGCTCCCGAGGCTACTATGAACAAACTCCAGCAAGTGCAGAACGTGGCTGCTAGGCTCTTGACGGGTCTCCCCAGACGTCAATCTGCTCGCCCGGCGTTGAGGGCATTGCATTGGCTCCCAGTGAGGGACAGGGTAAAATTTAAGTCACTTTGTATCGCCCATAAAGTTCTGCATGGGGTAGGCCCACCGATTCTGGGGGAATTGGTTCAGCCCTATAAGGCCCCTCGCTCTCTCCGCTCGGATCATCAGCATCTCCTTCAGGTTGGCAGAGTGAAAAAGGCAAGAACCGGTGGCAGAAGATTTTCCATAAATGTGGCCTCTTTATGGAACTCATTGCCCCTACAGTTGCGTTCGGAAACCAGTCTCCTTCGGTTCCGTAAACTTTTAAAAACTTTTTTGTTCGCTCTTTAATCCCCTCTCCTCTGCGGTAGCAGCATGTGCTGGCAAGCGCTGGGATGCCTATTGGTAACCAGGCGCTATATAAAACTCGGTAATAATAATAATAATAATAATAATTCAGAAAGTAACACAATTATTTGTTTTAGGTGTGGTTCCAGAAATTACAAAGCAGATTACGCGGAATGCCCGGCACAAGGAAAGAAGTGTACAAAATGTTTTAAGGTAGGGCATTTTGCGGGTGTATGTACAAACTTCAGATCACAAAAATATTCAAAAGTAAAAGTTAATGCAGTGGAAGATTTTGATGAGGAGATGTGTTCCAATATAATATTAACGTTAGGAGATGATTATCAATCTATCAAAGGACCATTGGGTATTGCACACATTGGAAATGTTGAATTAAATATAATGGCAGATTCAGGATCACCTATAACGATTGTTTCTGATCAAAAGTATGTACAAAATTGGCCACAAGTTGACCTTTTAGCTTCTGATGTGAATCCCAAAGCTTTTGGTGAATTTGACATCAACATGTTGGGGTATTTCTATGATGAGTTAGATGTCAAAGGTAGATCTATCACTACTAAAGTGTATGTTGCAGAACGAGGAAGGAATTTAGTCGGTTGGAGGGATTTGGCTCGTTTGGGAATAATTTTAAAACCTGGTGCAAGTGACCCAATCATTTTGGATGATGAGTGGGTATGCTCAATTTCTGATGTTAGTGTAGTATCTTCTCCATATGACATAAATATGGTGCTGAACAAGTATTCATCATTATTTGAAGATAGAATTGGTTGTGTAAATGGATTTGAACATAACATTAAACTTAAGAGTGGTGCAATTCCGATAAAACACAAGGTAAGATCAATTCCCTTGTCAGTTAAATCAGATTTACAAAAAGTTCTAGAAAAGTTAGTCAAGGAGGAAGTAATTGAACAAACAGATTCGGCGGAATCGGTTTCTGCAATTGTTTTAATTTAAAAAAAAAAATGGTGAGGTGCGTTTATGCGCAGACTTGAGGTCGTTGAATAAGAATATTGTGGTTGATTGTTTTCCATTGCCAAAAATACAAGAAATTTTGGCGGCAACAAATGGATCAAAATATTTTTCGCTCATTGACCACAAGTCGGCGTATCACCAAGTCAAGTTATCTGAAAAATCAAAAGATTTTACGACATTCATCACACCATTAGGTGCGTATAGGTTTAAAAGATTACCATTTGGTCTGGCGTCTTCATCAAGTGTATTTCAAAAACTGATGGAATGTATTTTAAAAGGAATTGATGGAGTACAGAAATTCCAGGATGATATACTTATTCATGCAAGTAGTGTGGAAGAACATAACAAAGTTCTAGACACAGTGTTGAATAGGCTGAATGAAAGAGGTATGACGGTTTCAAAAGAAAAATGTAAATTTTTGCAAACTGAAATTGAATATTTAGGGCACATAATTAGTGGAGTCGGCATAAAGCCAAAACTGGATTTAGTAAGAGCTATTAAAGATGCACCAATTCCACATGATAAAGAATCCTTAAAGTCATTCTTGGGGTTAAGTGAATACTATTCACGATTTATTGAGAATTATTCAGAAGTGGTCGAACCATTACGCACACTGTTGCGAAAAGGTGAAAAATTTGCATGGTCTATAAGTCAGAATGATGCTTTTGAAAAAGTCAAACACGCAATTATATCTGCACCTTCATTGAAACCATATGATCCAGAAGGAATAAACATTGTGACGGTGGATGCAAGTTCGGTGGGTATCGGTGCAGTCTTCACACAAAAGGTAAAAGGTAATTCACAAACAATTGCTTTTATTTCAAGACGACTACAGGAAGCAGAAGTCCACTATAGCACTATAGAAAGGGAAGCTCTCGCATGTGTGTGGGCAGTAGAAAAGCTAAAAATGTATTTGTGGGGTAAACAATTTGAACTTGTAACGGATCATAAACCTTTAACATTTTTAATGGATGGATACGGAAGAGGTAATGGAAATTTGTCAGCCAGATTGGTAAGACTTTTGTCTAGGCTTCAAGAGTACACGTTTACTATAAGTCATATTTCAGGGAAAAGCAATGTAAGAGCAGACTGCTTATCTAGGTTACCTTTAAATACTAATGAACCAAAAGTTGAGGAAAACACAGAATGGGTTGTATCTTGTATAAAAGATGTAAACAAAGATTTAAAGGTAGGGGATGAGGCAGAATGGTTGGAAAACATAGAAAACGATTCAGTGTTGACAAAGGTAAAGTATTATATTGTAAACAATTGGCCACCAATTAGAAATCTTTCATCAGATCTCAAAACATATTTTCAAGTAGCAAATGAGCTGTGTATTGACCATGGTTTTGTATTATGGGGAGATGTGTTAGTTCCACCAACTAAAATAAGAAGGAAGTTGATTGATAAGGCACATGAAAGCCATTTAGGTTCTACCATGACAAAAAAATTGTTAAAAGAGCATTATTGGTGGCCGGGATTAGATGCTGATGTTAACATGTTTGTTGATAACTGTGTAATTTGTCTTAAATCTGACAAGCATTGGAAGACAAGGGTGCAAGAAATGCAATTGGTCCAAATTCCTAACGCACCATGGGTTAAAGTGGCCATTGATTTTGCTGGTCCATTAAATCTGTTAGAACATGATTATAAATATCTAATAGTATTGAGTGATTACTATAGCAAATGGATTTATTACAAATTTGTATCCGTTATTGACTCTGACTGTGTAATTAAATTTTTGGAAGCTTGCTTTGCTATTGAAGGTTTACCAAAAATTTTGGTATCAGACAATGGTAGTCAATTAGTCTCAGAAAAAATGGTTAAATTTTTAAAACATAATGAAATTGTGCAGGAAAAAACACCATATTATTCGCCAAAATCTAATGGACAAGTGGAAAGGGTGAACCGATTCTTGAAGGAAGGTATACAATTAGCGTTGGCAGCAGGATATCCGGTACAGGAGTTCATTCGCGAAATAGTCAAAGCATACAATGGCACAACTAATAGTGTGACGGGGTATTCACCATTTTTTCTCATGAGGGGCAGACAATGTGTCTCTTCAATTTCACCAAGGTTCGTGTTAAGAAAAGACAGTGATTTGAAAGGAATTGGCGTGAAGGATTCAGAGTTGAAAGTAAAGGAAAGGATCGTAGAGCAACAACTCAAATCTAAAGCATATCATGATAAAGTTCACAGAGCGGTAGAAAAAGACATCATTGTTGGTGACTGGGTGTTGCTCAAGAAACCGTTTGTAAAGTATAAAGGAGAGTCAAAGTTTTATGAGCCAAGAGAAGTTAAAGGTGTGTCAAGCAGTTCAGTGTTTCTGCAAGATTTTGGTTGGAGACACAAGTCGGATGTAATTAAAGTAAAAGAAATGCAGAAAGACTTACTTTCCAAAGAAAGAAAAAGTAATGCAGATAATGATCAAAACAATGTATGGTATGATTTGAGTAGTAAAGAGAAGGATTCAAAATTCAAGCAAAGGGAGAAGATGGAAAGTGATGATTCAGTTCGAGAAAGTGTTATCAACCGAACTTCAAATTCAGAGTCAGATGTAGCGTTAGAGAGAGATAGATACAATGCATCGCAAGGTGAGGCATACGCTGGTGACGAGGTAGAAGTTGAAAGTTCAAGCTCCAGGAATACACTAGCAAATGAAGTTTCGGATCCAAGTCAAGAAGAGAATGTAAGCACCTCTTCTGGAAGAATATCTCGTTTTCCAAAGATATACAAAGACTTTATTGTGTATTGATGCAAACTATGTTCATATATAAGCTTCAGATATATATTGAGTGTTCCAAGGTTTATTTGATATGAAAGGGAGATGTTGTATCCCGCTTAAGGTTATTGCAGTCTATCATTGAGTGTACTTTCTAGGAATCTGTAATCCTATTGGTAGTTTACTCATACGTCACATGGAATGTTTGGGGAAGTACTTAAAGCACGTCACAGTCTGTTCGTGACCTTTCGCCAGCTGCAAGCGTGCGGGCTTGTTCGGTAATCGTTGTTTACTTCAGTTGTACTTCTACTGTTAAATAAATATATACGACAGTAGCACTTGCTAATTCAGCGCGTAGACTGTTTATTCCATGCACTTCAATCGGTTCGTCTGTAAATAATGAATTCAAGATGGCAGCGCCATGGGGAGTCACACAACGTGACCTCGTAGCTACAGCAGTGCCGATCCAGTGCTGTGTACGTCACAGGTTAGGTAGTATGACAGTCAGCGCAGGCCAAAATTCAGCTGTGGAGGCCTCGCGACCAAGAATGCTGCTCAACTTACTGTGAATGAATTCAAATCCGTTTTAAAAAATCGCACTCGCTACGGGCACTTCCGCTTGACCCGAGTTCCCTCTATTGCTATAGTTCTTTTTAAAAAATGAAGTGAAAGGATTCAAATTCTTTGCAATCTCGCCCTCCGAAGTGAGATCTTGCTGCGCAGCCTCTTACTTGTTCATTTGTCTAGAATCCCGACAACGGACGTTGATCAATTGTGCACTGTACATAAAATGAAGGGACACCATGTCGGGAGTACACTTCTTTAATAAACTTGAAGCCGGCAGCCTGACACGTCTTCTCTCTGGCTGTCGCTGTCTTTCTCTACCTGACTTTATGTTCCACATTTCATATGGAACATCAAGTCATCAAACAGATAACATGGCAACTAAAGAGCGTAACACATAGAGACTCAGTGAGTAAATAATAATGGTTTGTAAACCTAATGAGCTTAAGAAGCTACATTTGAATAAAGCCATTGACAGATTTGCTGCCATAGGCCACTGGAGGTATCCTCTTAAAAAAATTAGCTGTTCTTTCCCTCATTCAGAGAAGCAACCTCACACTTGTATTCTATTTAATCTTCTCATGAAGGCAATCAAGTAGCATCAGTACTGCTGCAACCAGTGCAGCACCAAGTGAATATATAAACCACATTATTGGAACCAGCAATGTCTGGTTGACAGAGGTAATGCCTCAGTCAGGCAGAAAGCACCGCTCCCAAAGTGCAGGTGATTACACACACTGTAAAACCCGTGTTCATCCTTGGGTAGCTTGGCATTGAGCAGTCAGGCGTCCACCGAAACCAATGTGTTAAGCAAGAGCACAGCATCCGCACACAATAAATGTTCTGCACGACACAAAAAAAATTCTTCACACTTGACGTCGAGAAATGTTGTTTATATTTAACACACACAGTAAACAATGCAACATGAATATCATGGAATCTTGGGCATAAATCACCCTTAACAATATTACTAGCAGGACTAGGCCCAATTTGTGTTGATCAGATCTTGATAATATGCAAACATGGGAAAAGTCCTATTCTAATCCTCCCACAGCACCCTTTTGCAGTGCGACGCGTTGTCGGCCCAGGCGCACCCTCACAATCCTAATATTGCAATTTTACACAGATATAGGGTGCACACTGGGCTACAACGATATCAGTAATATATACATACACAGAATTATAACACTGTTAGCAGCACCACAGGATGAGGCCCTGCGGGTAGATCCAATGTTGAGAGGTAAAGCGCTTTTGGCACGAGATCCACGTATAAACCAACACCGCCGACCAGTATCATGAAGCATAGACGGTTCACAGACGGTCACTCCCACACACTCACTCTGCAACACTGCACAATGTGACAGGTACCAGCCTGGTCTGTAGGTGCACTTTCATACACACCTGACACCCTAATGCAGTGCCACTGATACCAAGCAGGTCAATAGATAACACTCCATAGACCCCGTGGTTCCAAGCCTCCTGTCACCCTCCAGTGTACCCCCACTGTCCCAGACTCCCCAGATGGAAGTTCACCAGCCCCTCCCGCCGGACACAATGCGACTCATGGCTGAGGTCACACCTCGTCTGGGTCCCCGGATAGCAGGTGGGGCTAGACAAGAGGTAGACTTTAACAAAGGGGTTCTTGGCATCACTCAGGAAGTTCACCAACAAGTGCAAACAGATACAAGCTAAGAACAAGGGTCCACTCGGGCCTTCTGGCACCAACCCAGTTCTGCAAAGCACAGGAGGGTCACACAGTCTCTTGACCTGCTCCCGAACATTCTCTGTAGCGTCCCTCCAGCCAAATCAATTTCTCTACCTCCTCTAACTGGCACCTTAAAGTCTGTGGAAGGGCCTGATGGGGAGAGGGCTGTTGGTTTAATGTGATGAGGCCAGTGAGGGAAGAAGCAGTGAATGGGGAATAACACACAGGGGAGACTCTCGGCTTGAGGAGGCCCCCCGTCGGTTTCACAGTGAGCTGAACGTTGTAGGACACCTGCAAATTGGAAATGCAGTAAATTTTGATTAGAGGAGTTTTTATGAATTTGACCTCTAAAGTAATGATTAATCCTCATACGTTTTTGTGATTTAAGGGGATTAAATCCTCTTTCCAGACTATTGTGCAGCATGGCACTTATTGCTACTATGTTTCATAGTGCATTTTTACTTCATCTCGAGTGGTCTTTTTCTTTAACGTTAGTGCCATGTAAAATATCTCCGGAAGTGTACAACATAGTGTGCAGAAAAAGGGCACAGGGTCTGGCACACAATGAGATGAGTTACACCAGACACTTCAGGTTACACACAGTAGAGTTGCAACTCTGTACCTCCCTAGAAATGAGGCACTAGGTCCGGCACACCTTGATGTTGGTTACACCAGACGTTTCCGGTCACACACACAAGCGCAAGTTCAGTTGTGCCTCACGAGGTAGAATGAGACTCTGCAATGGTTGCGTCACCCACCTCCGAGGGTCATTACCTATGAATCGGACACTGCACGCAATGAGCATGAGGCGGCGTGGCGCATGAGAGAAATGCGGCACAATCGACGAAGAGCGCCACTTTGAATCCCGCAACCAATGAATCCGCCCAAAAGCTTATGCATGCCAAGGTCCCTGTAGTACAGGACCCACTTTAGATGTGGGCAACTTCTTGAGATCGGCACTAGGCAGTCTGGTCTCCAGGCACGATTCTGTAGTTCCAAGCTCACACTACACTGTCCAGCTTTCAGCAGGTGAGGTGGGTTCTTAGAGGGCACCCCTCTCCAGTTTTCACCGGTAGATGGAGTGGGCCCCTCGTAGAAGATCTTTGATATCCCTGAGACCTCCCAGAGAACAGAAGACACGCCAACTAGCCATGGGAGCTTACTTCAGGGTGCCACACATCAGCAGGGGATTGGCCCTGCCCTACACTATTCAGAAAGGCACGCTGTCCTTTCCACAGGCAGTTATCCTCCATGTGCACAACAGAGTCCTTTGGCAATGTGCACCATGTAGACCAGGTTCTCCAGTCCTGCATCCCCATAAGTGGATTGCTCCTCTTGGTGGGGTTGGGGGAAGGTTCAAAGGGTATTCCTTTGAACCACAGATGTGTCCCCTAAATGTTCGTCCTGTCTGCGATGAGACTGTGCAGTGCAGATCTCTTTCTTTATAGGAGCCGTGATCTGACCCCAGAGGCCAGGTGTCACTTTGTCTGCCCCCCCCCATATATTCCACCAGGCCCGCAAATGGCAGAGGTCAGTTATCTCAACTGCATGCCCAATGGTTTATGGCTGTCGCTAGGGGAATACCCAGAAGTGCTCTCTTGGCCTCCCCCACGGCACACAAAGAGTTTTATGCATAGAAATATTGTCTTTCTATTTGTGGCATTTACGTGTAAGATATGCCAAGTCCAGTGTTGCCATTGGAACCGGTTTGGTCTAGCGAATCCATTGATAAGAAGCGTCATGAGGTTGCACCACTGTAACTCCACCACGGCACACAAAGAGTTTTATGCATAGAAATATCGTCTTTCTATTTGTGGCGTTTCCGTGCAAGGTATGCCAAGTCCAGTGTTGCCATTGGGACAAGTTTAGTCTAGCGAATCCATTGATAAGAAGCGTCATGAGGTTGCACCACTGTAATCCATTATTGCAGCTTGAAATTCCGGCGACCCCTTCCCCATGCTACTTAAGGCAAGAGCAAGCCTCCTTGGTAGTGTAACCCTCGCGGGTCTTTCTTCCTACCTGGGCAGTGGACACCGGTAGGTGCCTGACCAGTCTTTCACCTTCCATTTTAGTGTAGGTGAAAGACCTCATACTGATGGAACGCGTTTGCTACGGGCCATCCGGAGTACACGCACAAGGGCGCTCTCACAGACCTGCTGTGGCAGGGCAGACACATGTTTAAACACACAGTCCATCCGAATGTGCACACCGGCCTGCAAGAGCAGGTCGGACACGTAGGTAAACCAAACCTGCAGTGTAAGTGCACATGCAGGCCACAATGGCAGACCATGCCCACATTTACAAGCATTATGTTCACACCACTTCTTAATGTGTCGGAAGGGTGCATGCACTTTCACACTACAGTTCAGTGGGAAAGGGATCAGAGCCTTAGAGTGCCACACGAGAACTAGCACGCGCTCTGGCTTGCTGTGGCCAGTAGCCTGGGTTTCCAGGAATCCCATAGTGTCCGTGCGCTATCCGACTGACAATGGTGGTCCGTATTCACGCTAAACACTTCCTTGGTGCCACTGCGCACACCAGTCCGTCTTGGCAGGCTGGTGGCAGGACCTAGAAATATCACTGGTTCAAGAGCGCAAACTAACCGGCACTAGCAGGCTGGACACGGGCCCAGCACAATCTTAGTGCAAGAGCACTCACCGCTTGTCATGACAGGCAGACGATCCGTTTCACCTTGAACCATTTGTTGTCTGAAAACATCAGCCAGTGATCACAGAAGAAAGTATCCACTGCAGGGGCAAGAAGACAGCTTCTACCACGCTGCCAAGCAGGGTCTGCCTCCTCTTGATGGCTAGACAATCAACCGTTACTCCTCAGTCAGTCTCTATTTCCCTTGAGGCCAAAGCTACCTGAAGAAATCTGCCAGTGATCACAGAAGCCAATACCCTTTGCAGGTGCACGAAAACAGGAGCTACCAGGCTGCCATGCAGTATCGGCCTTCTCCTGATGGCCAGGAAAACAACAGTTACTCCTCAATCAGTCTCTATTCCCCTTGAGGCCCATGACACTTTGATAAATCTGCCTGTAAAATCTCAGAAGCCAGTACCTTATACATCGTCAAGAAGACAAAAGCTATCACACAGCCAAACAGTATCGGCCTTCTCTTGATGGCTAGGCAAGCAACAGCTATTTCCCAGTCGCTCTTCTTCTCACCTTGATGCATATGTTGCCTGCAGATATCTGCCAGTGATCACACAAGTCAGAAACCAATGCAGGGGCAAGAAGAGAGCAGCCACCACGCTTCTAAGCACTATTGGTAAAGCACCAACTTGCTGTACATTTTCTTTTTTTGCTGTCACAGTGGATATGTAGCCTCATCACATCAGCTTGTCGTGTGTAGAAATATGTAAACAGTATTACATAGCACCATTAGCCACCTTGATTTCCTGCAGCCAAGCACTTGTTGTCCATCTATTTGTTCTCTCGTCAAGACTAGAATATTCATGAACAGCAACTGATCTTTGTACAAGCTAGTATCTGTGGCACTGTCAGCATATGCTTGACTTCATATTAGCTGGGAATAAACTTACCCTCAAGTCAGTCTCTACATAGGAGGATGGATGCCCCAATCATCACGAGAACCAGCTGCTGCTCATACCAGTAGATATGTTTCTAGATGGGGCCTCTTTCAATCCACCCAGTCAGCACCTTCTTAATTTCAAGGACGCTGAGCAGCAGCATCTCTTCTTATCAGTAATTCAGTATAAACATGAAAGCCAGTATTTTCGTCCATGTGGGTAAAATCTGCCCAAAGTGCTGTACCAGTGATGTGCATGTTTTCTGTAGAAGACATTAATGATAGCAAACCTGGAAAGGTTCAATGGCTCCACAGGTTTGGAAGTATGTATACCATCTCATGGAAAGGAAGGTTGCTGGAAGAACTTGACCTGCAATAAATAGCACTGTTATCTACGTTCCAAGACAAAGATTTAATTACGTGGTATTCTTAGTTTCTAACACAAATGATAAAGTGAACTTGTTTTGAATATTATAGGCCCATCAAACGTCATATTTATAATTTATTTATAATTGATAATGGCTGATTTCAATTTGACTTGTTGTACACTATTTGATAGGTTTTTAATCAATGCTACAGGATCGTCATTGTATATCTGAAGATACTACCTCAAACAATGTATGTAGCTGCATTTTCAATAGGATTTTTAAGTATGTTTATAGGATACTTCTTTTGTATCTGTAGATATTGTCTAGCCTCTCTGTGTGATGTGGGTAACCAAAAGTTAGATGCATCACTTGCTGTGATAGCACCAAACCAAAGGTAATGCAATTTTTCTTCCTATGGTTTCATTGGTTGTGCAAAGGTCAAGTGATGTCACTTCATATGATGTCAGGTCAAATGCCTTGTAATCTCACTACAGGTGACATCATCAGGGTGAGTAAAAAGGCAGGCGGTGTCACTTCCTGTGATGTCACATGTCGAAGTTTGTGTGATGTCACTTCTTGTGACATCAGGCGGGGGGGTCAAATGGCATGTGATGTCACTTCCGCTACCGCATATATTTTAATGAATCAACATTTATAGGTTTAGGCCTGGCAAAACATTGGTTTTGGTGGTCGGAATGACAGTTTGAAACTGCACTGCAGGCTGCAGTGGCAGAGCGGAGTTGTGGTTTGAAAGGCTACTTGAGTGGGTGGTACAATGAGTGCTCTTAACTAAGGGTGGGCGTAGTGGGCGTAGTGGGGCTACGTGAAGCAGCACGTAGTGTGCCCAAATCTACGCACACTACGCGCTTCGCGTAGCCCCACTACGCGCCACCCGCCACCCACCCACCCTACTTTTAAAAGATTAAATTAATTTGTAATAAAGCAAATTAAAGGCACTTACCTGACGCGCGGCGTCTCCCGGGGCTCCCTCTTCCTGTTTTTCAATTTTCCTGACAAATGCGCATGCGCGGTCGCCCGCGCATGCGCATTTCTTGCGAGAAATGCGCATGCGCGGGCGTCCGCGCATGCGCATTAGTCAGGAAAATTGAAAAACAGGAAGAGGGAGCCCCGGGAGACGCCGCGCGTCAGGTAAGTGCCTAATTTCCTTTATTACAAATTAATTTTTTCTTTTAAAAGTACGGCGGGTGGTGGGCGGCAGGCAGCTACGCTTCGCCCACGTAGTGTGCGTAGGCGCTGCCTGCTTCGCCTACTTCGAAAACTGCGAAGCAGGCAGCGCTACGTACACTACGTGGGCGAAGCGTAGTGTCGCGACCAGGGTTACTCTTAACCCACTAGTAGCATTTCATTTAAAGGACCTGGGTACATGCAGTACCATTTATTAGGGACTTATATGTAAATTAAAAGTACCAATCAGGTGCCATTGCACCATGTTGTAGGGAGAGAGCACAAGCACTTTACCACTGGTTACCAGGGATAAAGTGCAGAGTCCTAATACCAACAAAAACAGGACGAAGCTTCTGCAAAAAGGGCCAGATGCAAGATGCCAGGCTGCAGAAACATAGGCATATGAGTGGTGAGGTTGAGAGATTCCTTGCAAGTTCTGAAATTATCTCTGGGTTTGGTGTTGTCACAAGCATCAAATATGATGTTTAGTAAGTGGGAAAGTCATTGTTGGAGTGATAATTTTGTTTAAAAGTGTTGTGGTGTCCATGAAGGTTGAGTGGTGTCTGGTGAAAGAAGTTTAGGGAAACAAACTGATATGTTTCCTCTAAGGCATCCGGTTTTTGCCCTCTATAGAAAGTTAGGAGATCAAGAATAAATCTATTTTCATTTATTTTACAATGGGTTGTTGGGTTGATGTACTGTTTGAAGTTAAGTGTGGATATGTGATGAAGAGCACTTCCTCCAATTTCTTGGGGGAGAAGTCTGTCAAGGGTTGAAATCGCTGAAAAATATGTGATTGGATTGGTTCGGGGATGTGGTAGTGAAGAGTTGATCGATTTCCAACTCTAGGGTGCGCATAGGTGGAAAGTGAAGAGAGGGGAGGTGGGAGGTGTGGCGCGCCTGAGATGTGACAGCTGTACCTTCAATGAAGTGTCCAGCAGCGGGACTTGTTCACCACTATAATCAGTGCGGTTGATTTTCTGTATGGGGTAGTCTAGGGGAAAGAGGGTGCCTACAATGTGTGAACGAGCATGGCTACCTTCTTTTTGATAATGGTGCACAAGAGGTTATTAGCATGATATATCATGGGATGACTCACTGTGTATGGTGATGACGGTCTATAAAAGCCTTCAGCACCTTACCGTTTGCTATATTGTCTTATCTCTGTGTTTTTTGCCTGCCTATTCCCTCAGTGCCTGAAACTATCAACTCGTAACTTCTTCGTACGAGGGCTTTTAACCAGGGATATTAAGTTTAGGAAACTGGGAAGGAAAATGTTTCGTTTTCCCGATGAATGTAAAGCTTGTGTGCTGTGGTAAGGAGAAGGATTACCCTACTGCAGCTCTGAATTACCTTGATAAACTAGTGCAGCAGGTTGCAGACTACACCACCCAGCGCATCATTAAATTAGGCGGCAATTAACTCATGGCAGGCTTTTCATCCTAGGGGGGAGGGGCTAGGAGAGGTTCATTATAGGAACTGCTACTTCAGAGTGGACGTGTCTGCTGCCATGTGGCAGGACGGCGGGTTGTGTTTTAGTAGTTTAAAACTTCTTAACAGCTGGAGATTGGGGACAGAAGAGCAGTTTCTTGGTGGAAATCTTGTTCCAGCCATTGACCCAAATAGCTTTGAGACTAACTTTTTGTTTGAAATTAGCTGAAGGAAAATAAAATGAAAGATTCTTCTGTTGTAATTCTAATATTCTCTCTTCCGTACCTAGCTTCTGGGAATGGATTACTACATTTAGAATCCAGACAGGGTGCGCTCGTTGAACCCAGTCCGGTCATGAAGCAAGCTCGTTACAAAGGCTGCATTCACAGGGCAGTGTTTACAGAATGTATGTGGTGTGTGTACATGTCTGTCCTTCACATCTGAGAGGGCAGGACGTATTTGGTAGCGCAGAGAAACAACCTTTACTGTGGTACTGCCAAGACTTGTCTCAGACTTGCAGAAGAGCGTGTATCCACAGGAGTGAAGGTGAACCCCAACTCTCCCCTAAGGCAGTGCCCAACTGAGTATCTATAATTCAGTCAAGTATTGGTTACTTCCTCTAGGGAGAGAAGAGACAACTGAAAGGATCTTGGTATGTCCAGCAAGGTTACTCAATACTGTGACCCAAACAAGCATCAACAGAAAATAACAAAGAAGAGAGACAGAAAAACATATATTAAATTATGTATTTAAAAGCTAACAAGTGATCGTTAAAGACTAACTAATTCTTTTACACATTGTTTGTGCACCACCACATACTCACAATAATAAGTGACGGTAATGATCTCTGGCAGGAGCATATAAACAAGGTGTAATCCAAACAAAGAAATGTCTCTTCCAAAGTAAATAGTAACAGTGCACTGACCGTGCAAAGGGTTAAAGGGTTCTTCTTCGTAGAAGCTGTGGCACTTATCTGCCAGTTACAAAGGTTGTTTGCGTGAAGAAATACAGGGCTAAAATGAATGAGGAAACTGTTTCAAGATGGTAAATGACGCGTTATAACTGACGAACACTTGACTCCGTCTGGCCCCTCAAATGTAAATGAGCTGGGGAGAGGCAAGCAGCCTCGATCTTCCTCGTCGTAAACTGACGAAGTGTTGACTCTGATCCAGACGTTCAAATCCAAATGAGCAGGGGAGAGGCAGGTAGCCTCTGTCTTCCACATTCTCGAACATGTGTAAAATAAAAAGGGAAAAAAAACAAGCATTTGCAATGCAATAGGTCTCGGATTTACAAGAGTTTGAGCTATTGGCAATGCAATAGCAGTCATCTCTCAACTAGCCAGACAGCGCCACTTTTGTGGCAAACTGTCACAAGTGCCGATGTTGAAAATTAAGTGCCGGTGCCGAACACCGTAAATCACTGGCTCAAATTAAGCATTGGTTGCTGATTGCTAGTGATGCAGGACAGTTTAAAAAGAACTGTCTTATTCTGTACACTGTATTGACGCATTAAATGTTAAAATTATTTTAGAGAATGTTACTCAGGTTCTATGAATGTCATGTTAAAACCTTCAGCAGGCATACACATCTACTTTCCAGTGCTCAGTGGTCAACTGCTTCCTGCATAGAAGCGAATGGAGGATGTAAAGTTGTAGTGATTGACGAAAGGAGGTGAATATGGAGAAAGATTTTTGTATTTCACACATTTGGCAGATCCTGTAGGGAAAAGACAATAATAGTTTGTAACATCATGACTAATGAGAAGCTAGCCATGCAAATTTTTTATTTTTTTTATTTCTTTTTATTGAACAATCAAAGAAGTAGATATTGCATACAAATAGCAGTACGAATATCTGTGTTACATTATCATCGGCAGGCAGAAGTGTAATACACTGTGATCTTGAACAATCCTGAGATTAGCACATTCTATTCACATACATATATCATGGTGTTGGTGGTTCGTCAAGGGAGGGGACAAGTGGGGTTTCATACACATTCCCTCGATACTCATTCCATTTGGTCCCGGGCGCTATCCATTTTCGGGGACAGCCTCGAGCTACATACACTGTAATCTCGTGTGTCATGCACCAATCCATGTCATCTCTCCAGGTGCTGAGTGTTGGTGGCAATGCCGCTCCCCAGAGGCGAGCGATGTTTTGCTTGGCAACCATCTGTCCCAGCGTTACCCAAGTTTTCCCCTTCGCATTTAAGTCCGTGGGCTCCCAAATATTCAGGAAACATCTTTTTATCTCCAGTCAAAGTTCCACCCCCATACCGTGCTCATACATCCATATACTTTTTTCCAGTAATGTTGGATTAGTTGACACTCCCAGAGTATGTGTAAGAAAGTCCTCTCCTGGCCACATTGCCTCCTACACATCCCATCTGTGCTCCTGCCCATCAACACCAATCTGCGCCCAGAACGGCACCCCCGATGTAGGATCTTTAACTGGATCAGCCGTAGCTTCGCGGAGAAGGCTACTTCCTTAGGGGAAGAGAGTGCTTCCTGCCACTCCTCATCGTCTATTTCTAGACCGTCCCTCCCCCATTTTTCCCTCAGCGTCATAAGGGGATCAGGAGTGTGACGTATGAGCTTTTTATATGTAGGGGAAATTGATTTTTCTGGCAGATATCCATCTAGCAGTCTATCTTCAAGGGGAGAGGACTCCGGGAGTACGACGCTTGCTGGGATGTTTGCCTGAAGGGAGTGTCGAACTTGTACATATCGGAAATATTCCGAATCAGCCATTTCATGTGTCTGCTTTAGTGAAGCAAATGTTACTATTCCGTGCGGTCCCCAGAGGTCTCCTATGCGTGAGAGCCCTATTAGATCCCACTTATCGAACCCCTTGGTACGACCCAGTGTACCCAGGCACTCAGAATCCCAGAGCGGGGTAGCAAGCGTAAGTTTATTGGCCCAGCCCAAGCTGCGATTTACCACGTGCCAAATTTGAACCGAGTGTTTTGTAGGTCCTGTAAGGGGATATTTGCTGGGCTTGGAGTACAATGCCCTCGTGAAATCACCTCCAGGTAGAATCCACTTGTCCACGCAATATGCGGGGTCATCACCACTGCGGTATGTACATTGATTGATGGCTGAGAGGTGTGACGCCCAATAATATTTTTTAATATCGGGGAGAGCAATTCCCTCATCATACCAACCAAGTGTCAGTTTGTGGAGCGAGATACGTGGCTTCCTGTCCCACAGTAGGTCTATTTGTGTAGTTTCAATATCTTTAAAAAACTTCGGTGGGACCAGATCTGGGTAATTTTGGAGGGCATATAGGAAACGTGGCAGTGCCATCATTTTAAAGAGTGCTGCCCGTCCCAGAAGGGACAACGGGAGCGTTTTCCAAGTAGCGGTGTCTCGTTTGAATCTCTGCAAGGGTGGGAGGAGGTTACGTTCATAGCGGGTCCTGGCATCCATGGAAATGAAGATGCCGAGGTATTAAAATCCTTCTGTGACTGTCTGAATCGGGCAGTCCTTTGGCATGGAGGGATGTTTTCCATGTAGGACGTACAACAGTGATTTGCTCCAATTAATTTTGTAACCGGAGTTTCTCCTGAAACTAGTGATTATGTCTAGAACTACCCTTAACCCCTTCGACGCGCTTGACGGAACGGTTCCGTCATGCACGTCGGTTGGGCTGTGCTTATGACGGAACCGTTCCGTCATGGCCCCGCCCGCACACGGAATCTTCAGCGTGGCGCGGAAATCCGCGCCGCGCTGAAGGGGTTAATGACTTTTGGGGGGAGGTGAGATATAGGAGGATGTCGTCTGCGTGTAGGGAGATACGGTCCTCCCATCCTTCAGTCCATTTAAATCCCCCTATAGAAGAGTCTCTCCGTATCCAGGCCGCAAGCGGCTCCAGGGATAGTGCGAAGAGAAGTGGCGAGAGCGGACAGCCCTGCCTCGTACCTCTACCGAGCGCGAACACTTCCAAGGTTTTGTTGTTTACAATCACTTGAGCCAATGGTTCAGTGTATAGGAGTCGCACCCAACCGAGGAAATTAGGGCCAAAGCCCAACTTCTTAAGGACCGCCATCAGGTATGCCCATTCCAGTGTATCGAACGCCATTGTTGCGTCTAAGGAAACTACTATTGCATCTTCCTGGATAGTGGAGTTGCGCCCCAGCACTCCATGAAGTCGATGTAGAGTTAGCCATCCAACATTTAATCCACCACTGACGGGTCAAACCGTCAGACATTTTTGCAACATTTCTCCAGCCTCCGACATCACTCGTGATTTGCAGCACAAAACAAATATTCTAATTAAATACATTTTTTCTTGTGCATTCAGAGGCCCCATGTTAACCCCACGTGTTCTGCGCAAAATACAGATAGATTCTTTAGTTCAAGCTTTTTCTGGAGTCAGTTGTGTGCTTCTCGGTTGGTAGCTCCGTTTTAGGCCGGTGTTGTCCATATATAGTTTTAATGACTGGTCCCTGTTTCTGCAAATTAAGTTACTTGGGGGCATATCAACAACAACCGGCGATAATTATCGCTAAGCGCACTTAGCGCTAGGATAATTATCGCCGGCTAGCGTCGATTTTTATCGCTGAGATAGCGTGCTATTATCAACGCTTATCTCAATAGCGATAAAAATC
Organism: Triturus cristatus; assembly: GCF_964204655.1. Taxonomy (NCBI): domain Eukaryota; kingdom Metazoa; phylum Chordata; class Amphibia; order Caudata; family Salamandridae; genus Triturus; species Triturus cristatus. Next base: position 941,745,170 of record NC_140584.1, read on the forward strand.
CTCACGCTAAGTGGCTAACGTGAGATTATCGCTGGAAACCCAGCGATAATCTCACGTTAGCTTGTTAATAGGGACAGACACACTTAGCCATGATATCCTCCTTCCATAGGATATCATGGCTAAGTCAGAAAAATACCAGACGTAAAAAAGCAGCGTTCACCACGGTTAGCGCTGCTTTTTTTGTCTCTAACAGGGTTAGCGATATTCTTGATAATAGGAGAAATGTCGCTTAGCGACATTTCTCCTATTATTTTACTCTGGAACGCCCCCTTTGCATCTCATTAGAGATGCAAGGGGAAGCGTAGAGTAAATGGGTGCTAACATGCAAATTTGCATGTTAGCACCCTGTTGTTGATAGGGTGCTAGTTTTATCTCTGCTTTTTTGGCTTTTAAAGCCAAAAAAGCAGAGATAAAGCCCTTGTTGATATGCCCCTGAGTAAGCACAAACACATGCTGCCCCTCTAAGAGAGGCAGACCGCCTAGGTTTTATTGTATCCTTACTATGTTTATGTGACTTGTTGTTATTAATAGACATTTGCGAAAGCAACAGAACTAGAAACAGTTTCAAAATCAGGCCGTAACTGCTCGTAATGGGCCAAAAACGACATCCCACCCAGGCCACACCAGCTACCCTTGCTGCATAAATGTGTGCACCACACACAAGACCCTGAGTGCGAAAAACCACTACCTGTTCCAGGAGTTGTTGTATGTACACAGCCATGGGATGTTAGATACTTTCAAAGCCATGTAAATAACCTTCCTAAAGAACAAACTGCTTCAATACAAAGTGACGTGTGCAAGACATCAGGTACCTACACCCAAGGGGCCGAACCCCATGTGCGTTGAAGAGGCCCAACCAGCCGGGATTCCATAAGTATCTCAAAATGCACTGGTTAAAATGGCCACAACATCAGCCAATCTGGGCCCATCCCAACATGGAGGACCTCTAAATTCTTCAACATTCATCCACCTGGGCTGCGGCCCCACAGCCTCAACAACGCCAGATACAGCGCGAAGTAAATAAATGATGTAGTCGTGTTCGGACTTTTCGCACGCTCCGTCTATTGCAACAGATGTAAATCTATATTTAATCTCGCCTGCCATCCTCAGCTCGCCAGAATGGGTTTTCTGAAAGGTGTGGGGAGGGAGCCTCTCAAACAAAGGATCCACGGGGAGAGGTCATGCTCCGCTAGCCTCCAGGCAAACTAAATGAGTGATTAATTCATCTCGGAATGACCTCACCCTGCCCGCCCGAGGGGGTGCTTAGCGCCAAGTGAGTCAGAGGGCGCAGCTTAGAGTCCTTGCATCAGATATCTCCGCAATGAGCTAAGCTAAGATCAGTCAGGGTGTAAAGTCCCCTCCTCACGTCGGAAGCGGCAGGCCTCCCATCTGATACCGAACAATGGCTCTTTTTGATGATGTTGTCTACATTTTATTTAGAGAAAAAAATACCAGCGCTTACTAAAACATTTCAACACATTTTTTTAGTTTTATAATGTCAGTTTTTTAGTTAAATTATTCCTCTTTATTTATCTCTGTTATTTGTGTGAGTTCAAATTTACGTTCGAAGGCGATCATTTATGTGCTTTCAAAAGCCAATGTAGCAGTTTTATTTGGTCAATAAAATGTGTACAACAAGCTCTCGCCATTGCGCAAAGGCAGCCTCATGTTTATATTTGCATCGCGCTTTCACTGTAAGTGAAAGCGTGATGCAAAAATAAACACGCGGCCACCCTTGCCAAAGGCGACTGAAACAAGCTGTCGCCATTACGCGAATAACAAAAAAAAGTGCTTACCCATTAGTTAAAGGAGATTGTATAACGCCGCAAGTAAAAGATCCAGTCCGGATGGGCCGTCCGAAAAGGTGACAGGTGGTAACAAAGAAGCCTCATTTTGAGTCGGAAGCCAGCATAAACGATGACGCCAGCCAGTAAGATTGATGGGCGGGGCTTCAACTCCACTCTTGAAATCTCCTTGATTATAATAAGCCTCGCAGAGCGAGCAGTGCATGCGTGCTGCAACGCAGGTCTGCGAGACCTAAAAGTAGAACCCAGCTGAATTCCAAGCGTTCACCACTAATGAGCAGGGGGGAAGGCAGACAGTCTACAGCTTCTGCATACACAAACACGGTGAGTTTTAACAGGAATGTCAGGAAGGCAGTGCTAATGATCCTCCATTGGGGAGTAAAGAGGAATCTTTTCAAGGGCACAGAATGTTCTCCAGAAATAACGAAAGTCCAGTATTTCTTTGAGGCAAGATAAGGATATCGAAGTGAGGGAATCAGGAAATAGGGGGGCGTGGTCCAACACAGTATGTAAGTAAGCCAAGCCCTGTGTGAAGGAAGAGGCCCTCTTTTATCACTGGCCCATCACACTTAAATTGGACTCAGGTGATATTCTGTGGCAATACACAAACAAGCTCGCCACCCGAAAACACCACCAACTGATCCACGCCACCAAGAAAACTGCATTCAAGGAACGACTGGACAACAACGCCCACAACAGCAAGGAACTCTTCAACATCGTTAAAGAGCTCTCCAACCCCAACGCCGGAAACAACGACATCACCCCTTCGCAAGACCTCTGCAACTCCCTCGCCTCCTACTTCCACAACAAGATCGCGGACAAACACAACAGCTTCAGCTCTCAACCGACGCACGCCACGACTGAACCACCGCCCCCTACCACCACCCTCCGCGCCTGGACCCCGATCAGCACCGAAGACACCATCCGCACGATGAACTCCATCCACTCCGGATCTCCGACCGACCCCTGCCCTCACCACGTCTTCAACAAGGCCGACGCTGTCATCGCACCCCACCTGCGGGACATCATCAACACCTCCTTCGACACCGCTACCTTCCCGGAGAGCTGGAAGCACGCCGAACTCAGCGCCCTACTAAAGAAGCCATCAGCCGACCCCACCGACCTCAAGAACTACCGCCCCATCTCGCTGCTCCCGTATCCAGCAAAAGTCATCGAGAAGACCGTCAACAAGCAGCTGGCCGCCTTCCTCGAGACGAACGGATCCCTCGACCTCTCGCAGTCTGGCTTCCGGGCCAACCACAGCACCGAGACCGCCCTGATCGCAGCTACCAATGACATCCGAGCCCTGCTCGACAATGGAGAAATAGCGGCCCTCATCCTCCTAGACCTCTCCGCGGCCTTCGACACTGTTTGCCACCGTACCCTAGTGCAGCGCCTCAGCAACGTCGGAATCCAGGAGAAGGCACTGGAATGGATCATCTCGTTCCTCGCCGGAAGGACACAGAGAGTCCGCCTCCCCCCGTTCAGATCAGAAGCCAGCGAAGTCATCTGCGGCGTTCCTCAAGGCTCCTCGCTCAGCCCAACCCTCTTCAACGTCTACATGAGCCCCCTCGCAGCCATCGCACGCCAACACAACCTCAACATTATCTCCTACGCCGACGACACCCAGCTGATCCTCTCCCTCACCAACGACCCCGCCACCGCCAGAGCCAACCTACACGAAGGGATGACAGACGTAGCCAAGTGGATGATAAACAGCCGCCTGAAACTGAACTCGGACAAGACGGAAGTCCTCATCCTGGGTTCTTCACCCTCCGCCTGGGACGACTCCTGGTGGCCCCCCGCCCTGGGCAGCACACCCAAACCAACAGACCACGCACGCAACCTGGGCTTCATCCTGGACTCCTCCCTCTCCATGACCAGACAAGTCAACGCCGTCATGCTTCAACATCCTGCGCATGCTACGTAAGATCTTCCGGTGGATCCCCACCGAGACCAGGAAGACTGTGGTAAATAATTTTCCTTTACCGGGACTTAATTTGATACGGAAACATAATAAAACAGCTCAGTAAAATGAGAGGCAGAATCCGTGGTATTAGAGGTTCGGAATGGGCTTTATTCCAATGAACGATTATAATCGGTTGCTCCAAGTTCCATCACCACGGAGGTTCAGGAAGTGAAGTACATACATTATTGACAAGAAATGACTTTTATAGTACATACATTACAATGAAGCGAATCCAGTAGGCGTAACAATTGATAAGGAAAATGACGATTTATATGCGTAACCGAAAATGGGTGTAATAAAGAGTAAAAAGGAACATAATTGGTTATGATGTCACATATAGGTGGATCTATAAGATAATACTTGGCATAGATGCGCGCGCAGCAGCATGACGTGTGATTGACGTGCAACTAGGGGGTGAAGGGGACTTGATATTTAGCTCTACATGTGTAGACAAGAAGTCTGGGGGGTCAAGTCAACCTAATCCCAAATCATATCTAACATCCTATGTTTAAAGAACTATGTTATCCACAAAAGAAGGACTCTCGGACAGAATCTATTCTATACTGACTGTGTGTGCGTGTACAAGCGTCTAAGTGTCTACACTAAATGCGAGGGGGTAGAAATATTCCATGGTAACAGGGCTATGAATTACTTACATGAGGACAGAGAAGCCGGGCCTTTTGCTTGGTAACTGGAAGAATGTTTACTTAAACTACTAGGCAGGAATGCATCGGCTGAGGGGGAAGCAGATAATTCGAAGGTGAAATACAGTTCTTGGCAGAGAATAGGCTGATGTCAGGCTTCGTGAGCCGCGCAGAGAATGAGACAAAGTTCATGGTCACAGATGCAGGCTCAGACTGGAGTTTTCAGAGGCAGAAGGCAAGAAGAGTTAATGACAGAATCAGGGCCTACTTGCCTGGACTGTAAAATGGCATAAGTGAACCGTGTAAAGCCGGTGGCTTTTCATACTTAGGAATGGAATATCCGGCCTATTCATGGCGGATCTGACAGAGGACATGTTGACGGTGGACACACATGTGTTTGCGTCTTCATAACTGGAACTGGAGGGAACATACATGTACTTGTAACATGCACATAGAACCGTTGGGGTCCAAGATAGGGGACATAACTGACCAGAAAAATCCATATTTCCACATTCCCTCCTTGTCCCCTACTTGCCCGTTAAGAGATATCAATCTTCATCAATCCATTGATCTGTTCATATAACATCATTTGTTCTTCTTTCTTCTTCCGTGACGAATGAGATCTTGGTGGTGGAATACACGATGTGGCACACAGGCCACAGATCGCTGGTCCACATTGTAGACATAGACAGCAACTGAATAGTATGAGAAGGCCAATACCTAGGAAGGATAGAACTCTCCATCCCCAGGCTGATATCACACTCCAAAACCAACTGGACCAAGTCCAAGTGCCTGGATTCTGGTGTATCTGGCTTACAATCTTATGAAGGCGAGTTATAGCTTTATATACAGACGGTGAATTTTCTGGTATGAATACGCAGCAGCTTGATCCGATGACCCTACAAGCTCCGCCCCTATCAGCCAGGATGACGTCAAGGACAAGACGATTTTGAAGCACAACAATCCGCATAGCAGACTGCTCTTCTGTTAAATTGCCTAAGGCGGAAATAGTTTCGTTCACTACTGCTTCAAGGGTTCTAGTTAATCTACGTATCAACTTACTATTAGTAACAGTACCTATATAGGGAAAGATGCCTTTATTGAAATCTGTGTATTTTCCCCATGCTGTTTCAGTGTAATCGACAATTGGGAGATCTCTCCGCTCTCTGTTGTGTACTAAATGAATATTTCTATAATAATCAGGAGGAGCTAGGAAAACAGGTGGCAAAAGGAATGCAATGTAGCAGGTACCATCCCAATCTAGAGGTAGACGCATATATGCAGTCTGACCACATATAAAGTAGGAGTGGCGATAAGCTCTAAATGAAGATTTGCCTTGATCACTGAATTCTACTGTAGTGGTGCATTTACTATGGCCCATATGTATGGAACCAACTTTTCTTACACACAATTCACCTTTCGCTGGGAATACTGACATAGTGGGCAAAATTAGTTCAACTTCGGATTCGACATTTAGAATCATGAGATTAGGTGTAAAGTTACCTAATCCATATACTTCATTTTCTAGATCAGTTCCTGTTCCTTTGGGGCGACCCTCCTGGTCAGGGTAACAGACTTTGAATAAAACTAGGTTCAGATTTCCCCATACCCACTGGTCTTGGTAAACTGCTGTGTCTGAGTCTATGGAATTGATTAAACTAAACCATGCTCCACAGGAGCCATTATGTGTAAATGGGTGTGGAAAGAATGGCAGGACTCCTTCATAATTCTGATAGGGAGGGAGCCGACCACACACCCAACAATTGGTGGCATTACTAGTCTGATGGGAATGATGTAACATACTAATGAAAGTGTTATTGCGCAGCGCAAGTCTATAAGACAATTCATGCGGAGGTAAGTCACTAAAAGAATGTTCAGCAGTAACATTGTAAACATTTCTGGCAATAGGGTAATATATGTGCAACACTATACTTGCAGTAATTATTAAAAGACTCAAGAAAAACAAGATTAACAATGTCACTATGCAGTGGCTACGCAGTGATTTACAATACGCCTGTCGTTTCAACATTTTCCGGGTGCTTTCTCTACTCAGGTCCAAGGGATACATGTCAGAGACAATTCAACCGCTTCACCTTGGAGAGGACTTAAACAATCAAATTGCTCGACTGGTTGGGCCTAAGCTTCAGTTTATAGTGTTCAGAGTTGCTCTGTTCAACAAAAGGAAGTTTTGAGTCAATGGATGAAGACACACGAGGTGGGCTGTTTACATCTGCAGGAAGTCCATGAAATTTTTTGATATGGCTTGAATGAATCCATCCTTTCTTGCCCTCGATCTTCACGGCTGTCCTTGTGGTCAGTAAAACCAACTTGGGTGCCTTCCACCTGGGCTCCAGCTGAGTCTTTCGGTCGAAATTCCTCACAAAGACGAGGTCCCCCGGAATTACGTCATGGGGTTTCACCTCAGTGTTGTCAGGAAAGGCTGCAGCTACCTGTGAACGACAAGATTGTAGTGCAGACATCAAGGAAGCCAAGTAATCTGTCAGCATATTACAGTCAATATCAGTTATTTTGTGTGGTATAGGCGTCCCCCACATATTTGGTGGTCTGCCGAAGATCACCTCATACGGGGATAGCCCTGTTCGAGAGTGTGCGACCATTCTTGTGAAAAAGAGTGCAACTGGTAGTGCTACTACCCAGTCGACACCTTTCTCCCTGCATATTTTGGACAATCTAATTTTCAGGGTCTGATTATGTCTTTCTACGAGACCTGCTGCCTCGGGGTGTCGGACACAGTGGAATCTCCACTGATAACCTAACAAAAGTGAAACGTGTTTCATTAATTCGGATGAGAACGGCTGGCCGTTATCTGAGTGAACAACACGTGGTAAACCGTATCGTGGGAAGAATTCTCGAACCAACTGTTTGGCAGTAGTCGGGGCAGTGTAATCTGAAACCGGGTATGCCTCCGTCCAGCGGGACAGAGCGCAGACAACTACGAGAACATATTTGAATCCTCGACATCGTTCCATCTGGATATAATCCATCTGGAGGACTTCAAAAGGGTGATTAGGAGGATGAAATCCACCTTGTTCTACGGGAACACTTTTTCCTGGGTTGAACTGGCAACAGATCATACAGGTACGGACCTTTTGTTTGGCTGCTGCTCGTAAATGTTTATTGAACCAAATGTGTTGAATGCTGTCTAGCATAGCTTTCTCTCCTAGATGCGCTGGACTATGGATAGTGTTAATAATGACTTGGACCATTGAATCAGGAAGGAACCACACAGATTTTTCCTTCGTCATCCATCCTTGGTCCGTTTGGATCCCTCCTAATTCAGTCCATTTCTTTATTTCATCTGGTGTAGCATGTGTCTGTATGTCAATTACGTCAAGAGTAGGATCTTTAACTGTCATACAATGTGTCGGCATCGGGACTATTGTCTTTGTCATGTCGGATGTTTGTGTTTGAGCAGTCTGTTTAGCTGTTCTGTCAGCTAAATCATTGCCTTGAGAAATGATATCAGTAACTTTCGTATGAGCTTTACATTTCATAATTGATATTGCAGTCGGTAGATGTATTGCATCTAATAAGGCATGAATGAGGGGTCCGTGCTGAATGTGGACACCGTGGGAAGTTAAATAACCTCTCTCTCGCCACAGCACGCCGAAGTCATGTACAACTCCGAATGCATAACGTGAATCAGTGTATATGTTGACTTTTTTATTTGTGGCTTGAATACAGGCTTGTGTCAGAGCGATGAGCTCTGCGGCTTGAGCTGACAAAGTATTTATACGATTAGTTTCAATGACTTCAGTATCTGTTGTGACTGCGTAAGCAGCCACTAATTCTCCTGTATTTGTTCTCATACATGAACCATCTACATACAATGTCAGGTCTGGGTCTGACAATGGGACATCGGTTAAGTCTTGTCTGGGTTTCGTCGTTATAGTAATAACTTCAATACAGTCATGGGCTAGTGGGTCTGTTCCGGTTACTGGCAAAAGTGTGGCAGGATTCAATGTGTTACAGCGTCTGATTTCTATATGTGGCTGAAACAATGTAAGCTCGTACCCTGTAAGTCGCGCTATAGTCAAGTGTTGTGTTTGCGTTCTATTTACAAGAACCTCTACTGCATGTGGTACTTGAACTGTCAATGGATGTCCTAACACTATGGCATCGCTTTGTCTGATTGCTAAAGCTGTCGCTGCCACTGATTTTAGGCATGCAGGCAAAGCCTGAGCTACGGGATCTAATGTACTAGAAAAATAAGCACATGGTTTGTGTGCCCCTGCTTGTTCCTGTGTGAGTACTGACAAGGCAGTACCTTCGCGTTCTGTAACAAAGAGTGTAAAATGTTTTCTGTAACATGGCGTTGCTAAAACAGGTGCTTGACATAAAGCTTTCTTTAGGCTTTCAAAAGCTTGTGTATGTTCCTGGGTCCAAGGGAGAACAGTCGATGTGGCTGCCTCCTGGGTTGTCAACTGAATGAGTGATTTTGCTAGAAATGCGTATTGCGGGATCCACTGTCTACAGTATAAAGTGAGGCCTATGAAAGCCCGCACCTCCTTTTGTGTCTTGGGTATTTGCATGTTAGCTATTAACTGAATGCGGTCGGGTGTAAGCTGCCTTCCCTCCTTGGACAGCGAGTGTCCAAGATAAATAACTCGCTGGACACAGAATTGCAGCTTAGAAGGGGACACCTTATGCCCCTTTTCGGCTAGAAATTGTAAAACTGTCAGTGATGCTTTCTCACATTCCGGTTCACTTCTCGCGGTGATCAACAGATCATCGACGTATTGAAGCAGAGCAGTGTTAACTGGCATGTGGATACTGTCAAGTTCTCGTTTCAGTGCTTGGCTATAGATGCTGGGGCTTTCTGTAAATCCTTGAGGTGCGCGTGAGAATTTAAAGCTACGCCCATTTAAACTAAATCCGAACAAATATTGGCTTTCCGGATCTATTGGGACGCTGAAAAAGGCATTTTTGAGATCAATTACAGTAAAGAATGTCGCTTCGGAATCAATGGCTGTCAGTAATGACGAGATATCTGGGACCACAGGGAATTGTGGCACAATGCATTTGTTTAACTCGCGCAGATCAATAACCAATCGATAGACTGGCGGGGCCTTTGGATCTGTTCGTTTAAGAATCGGAATTATCGGTGAATTACATACATTGGAGTCTGTTTCTACAACCACTCCTTGGGCAATGAGCTCGTCAATGATTTGTAGTAAAGCCACTACAGCATTTGGTGGTAACTTGTATTGTCGCATTCGTGGTAGTACCACTCCTGCCTTTAATGTGACTCGATATGGTGTAATATTCATGCAACCAACATCAGTAGGGCCTTGTGCCCATAGATGTGTGGGTAAAGTCTGTAATCGGGGATCCATGTCTCTAGACACATAATGACCTTTAAAATCACGTAAAAACAACCTCACTCCTTCCGGAGAACAACATATTATGGCTCCTAGAGCTTTCAGCGTTTTTATTCCTAATAGATTTTCTGGACATGATTTAGTAAGCAATAAATCGGTAGTTCGGGTCAAAGGTCCTATCGTAAGTGGGAGAGGCTGTGACACTTCATTAACAATAGGTTTTCCTGAAAAACCAAGGGAAATATTCTGTGAGCCTGAGAGGGGTGCCCCTGGAACTTCACTACGTTTTATGGTCGTTCGACTTGCCCCTGTATCGAGTAAAAATTTTCTGTCTTGGCCTAATAATTCACTATGTATATAAGGTCCTTCTTGGTCTACTGGGATTTCAATAAGGGGTAAGTCAACTTCCCTCTCTAGGCTTTTTCATGCGTAACGCTGGTACTCAGGATATTCATACTGTGCGGTCTGATACATTTGTCGTGTTGTTGTCTGTGTGGCAGCAACAGGCAACGGTGGTGCAGCTGGCACAAACTGTATTGGCTGTTGTGCGGCTGGCATGGACTGTGCATGCTGCGGAGCTCCTTGTTCATTCTGATCCTGTCTAGGTGGCCGTAGTCTTTCTTGTGTTTTACCTATGCTGATATTATGTTTCAAAACTGGACAATCGTGTACGTAATGACCTGGCTTTTTACAATAATTGCATGTCCCTTTTACAGGTCCTGCTGAATCACCGGAATGTGTCATACCCTTCTTATGTCCTTCAGCTGGAACTGTCTGAGAAACTAGCATTTTCATTTTCGTGTCTTTCATGCGTCTGTGTTCATGTTCTTGTTCCTCTCTAATTCTATTGTGATGGTATTGTAACATTTGTAACATTTGTGATGGAGTGTTACCTTGCCAGGTACTCTCGAATTTTAATACTCTATTCTTTACTTGGGGTAGAGCATTTTCTACTAATTTTGTTACAAACAGATGTGGGTATGATTCGCTACTTGCTTTTAGGCCACTATTTATACCAAAACATTTTTCAAATCGGGCATAGTAATCACTAGTGTCTTCATCTTGCTTCTGTTTACAGGCTGAAATTGTACCCCAATCTTCCTTTTTCGTAGTTAATAAACGTGGCAGTACCTGTACTAGTAAACCTGGTAATGCCTTAGTTTTATCCCCAAGTCCTGCTCCTGCAGTTCGGGCCTTTTCTTCTGCTTCTAATGCTGACCATTCTATCTTTTGGTCTCCTACCTCCCACTCTTTTTCCTTGAGTTTCTCATAAATGCCAGCAGGCATCAATACCTTCAGTATTGTCATAATGTCGGGATAGGTATACTCTCCCATGAGTAACATGTCTTTAATTTCTCGGTGAAAACCCGCTGGGTCTTTGTCATGACTGGGTACCACTTTCTTCATTTGTAACAATTCTATTTTCGATATGGGCGTATATACAAATACGCGTTTAAACTCATTGTCCTCGCCCTTTATTGGGTGCACTTCTCGTAAGGGATTCTGTCTATCCATGTAATACGTGGTTCTTTCCTTGACGGGTAATGAGACACGGTCTGAACATACAAAAAGGATATACTGCTTTCTTGATTCTAGAATTTCTTTAATTAATTTAGTACCTGAACCTCTCCATTTATTCATAAGCAATTCAGTCAATATGTCAGGTAAGGGACCAGGATCTGAATGTTGACTCCGATATAGTATAATGAGTTGTTGAATCATATAAATCCCAGCTAACCTCTGTTCATCTGGGGTGAGATTCAAAAACGTGCGTGCTACTGTATCATCACTATATTTTCCGGGACTGTCCACCCAATGGACAGCTGCCCTAGCTAAATCTTGTTCATCCATAGAATCGAGGAAATGATAACCCCTACGTTCTCAGAGTAGTTTGTCGGCGGTTTGGAACGAATGCTCGTTAGACCTTATATGGACTATGGGTGTTGGGAAACCCCTGTTATTGTCTGGACATATCGGACGTATCGGGTCAATAGGACATCTGTTACTATTACAAGATCTTCCTCTACCTACATAGGCTATAGTGTCTGACTGTCCTGTGGGCAGTCCTGATCCTTCCTCCTCGTTTTGTTCGAACTCATCTACCGCTAATCTTTCTTCGTGTAGGCGTTCTATTTCTTTACGGATCTTTCGGCACATGGCTATTATACAATTTTGTTTATCATGTCTACCTTCCGATATATTCTGGCTCCATCTGGTAAGAATTTGCATTGCTTCCGGGTCTACCCCCGGTCGGTCTTCATTTCTGATCACACAATTTATAAGGAAACGCAACAGTTCCCCCTGTATCTCCACTTTCTGGTATTCCATAGCTCTGTTAATACATTCTGGATCTCGCCCTGTTTGGACAAAATGGTATATTTTATCCAGATGCGCAGTCATTCCTGGTAACTTCCCTAAGTACACTGCGGCTCGTCTGATACGTAATGATGCTAGGGTCATTTCGTCCTCTTTTCCGGGCACAGGGTCATATCTACAATCTATCAGAAGTTCCTTAAGCGTACGGGCATTTATGAGTTTGGGTGTACGTGAATGTGCTGACTCTTGAAAAGTAAGTTTATTTATTCTGGGTGGCGTAGAAAAAATATTGGTAGCACCTCCCGTAGCCCCATCTGGGGTGTCGGGTGTGAAAGGATTCGTTGAACGTGATACAGCAACTATAGGTGTGGACACAGCTATAGAAGCAGCTGTAGGAACAGATGTAGAGACAGATGTGCTTGCCGGAACTTGTTGCTGTAGAGATACGGGTACCGGATCTTGGCGTTGAACCTCCCTGATAGGTGGTCTATGTGGGGCGGAATTAGCATACTCGGGAGCTGCGTCATCTAAATATGAGGAAAGAAAAACATCTTCTGCGGTTCTAGGATGTCCCTTAGGATGTACCTTTATTGGGAATAATGGGGGTGGCAAGTCTTTCGGTATCTCTGGAGTAGCCTTAGGTAATCCTTCGGCCAGAAGGGGATACATACCATTCATAAGGGCATTCCTTTGTCTATCTACTTGTTCTGATTTCACTCGGATACCCTCCTCAATTAATAGATTTTCTCGGACTTTATTAGAATTCTCTTTACTCTTCTCTTCCTGTCTACGTGCTTTTTCTGTTCGTCTATGTGATTCCTTACGCCATAATTCAATGGCATCTTTCTGTGACTGTCTGACTTTCCTTTTCCATAACTCTTCTTCTACTTTCATGATGCACTCTGCATCCCAGGTTCCCGCTGTGGGCCACCTCTGACTTTCTGGTAATTCCTTGGTGTAGTCTACCCATAAATCAAGAAATAATATAGCATCTAAGCCATGTTTATGATACATGAAGTACCCTGGAGTGTCCCTAGGAGGAATAGGAACGGCTTCTTCGAGTACCCCTTTTCTTGTAGTGATCTGTCTTAGTTTCGAAAAGAGCGGCATATTGAGAACTGATCTGATACTTAATCTTGAACACACTTAGTACAAAAGCACAATAATGAACAACCATTCATACCACAATATGCAGGACGTTTAACACATTAAACATTAAACATTAAACATTCTTAACCTTTAAAATAACCAACAATGATGATCGTCTGCATAACTAATCACCAAGCATAATTCTTGACACTAACTAGATACTTCGGAATACTTGATATACTGCTAAACAGTACATATACACTGCTAAAACAGTGCAGACCGGATTTGTGTACCCAAACCCGTCTTGACCGGCACAACCTATGTGCACGTCAGAAATGCCTCCCCAGCAATGGTACTCACCGGGTAGCTTCGGAAACGGAAGGCCTCGGAAACTGGACTTGGACCGGACTGGACTCGACTCGACTCGTCGGAAACTGGACTCGACTTGGGACTTCGGAAACTGGTGGGCCTCTGTATACCTCGGATCTTGCTCTCTCAGCTAGGCTCTGGTCGGGATACTTCGCACTTCTCACCGCCTCGTCTGGGTGTTGATCGCAGCCTCAGTCGCCCCCGCTTGACCGGAGGGAGATACAGGAAATCCTGCTGGTACGCGTTATTGTCCGTCCAGCTGTGGCAGGAGACCGGGCCTGCAACTCACCGCCGGCGCGTGAGATGAGAAAGTGTCCCTATTCGGGCGCCATTCATGTGGTAAATAATTTTCCTTTACCGGGACTTAATTTGATACGGAAACATAATAAAACAGCTCAGTAAAATGAGAGGCAGAATCCGTGGTATTAGAGGTTCGGAATGGGCTTTATTCCAATGAACGATTATAATCGGTTGCTCCAAGTTCCATCACCACGGAGGTTCAGGAAGTGAAGTACATACATTATTGACAAGAAATGACTTTTATAGTACATACATTACAATGAAGCGAATCCAGTAGGCGTAACAATTGATAAGGAAAATGACGATTTATATGCGTAACCGAAAATGGGTGTAATAAAGAGTAAAAAGGAACATAATTGGTTATGATGTCACATATAGGTGGATCTATAAGATAATACTTGGCATAGATGCGCGCGCAGCAGCATGACGTGTGATTGACGTGCAACTAGGGGGTGAAGGGGACTTGACATTTAGCTCTACATGTGGAGACAAGAAGTCTGGGGGGTCAAGTCAACCTAATCCCAAATCATATCTAACATCCTATGTTTAAAGAACTATGTTATCCACAAAAGAAGGACTCTCGGACAGAATCTATTCTATACTGACTGTGTGTGCGTGTACAAGCGTCTAAGTGTCTACACTAAATGCGAGGGGGTAGAAATATTCCATGGTAACAGGGCTATGAATTACTTACATGAGGACAGAGAAGCCGGGCCTTTTGCTTGGTAACTGGAAGAATGTTTACTTAAACTACTAGGCAGGAATGCATCGGCTGAGGGGGAAGCAGATAATTCGAAGGTGAAATACAGTTCTTGGCAGAGAATAGGCTGATGTCAGGCTTCGTGAGCCGCGCAGAGAATGAGACAAAGTTCATGGTCACAGATGCAGGCTCAGACTGGAGTTTTCAGAGGCAGAAGGCAAGAAGAGTTTGATGACAGAATCAGGGCCTACTTGCCTGGACTGTAAAATGGCATAAGTGAACCGTGTAAAGCCGGTGGCTTTTCATACTTAGGAATGGAATATCCGGCCTATTCATGGCGGATCTGACAGAGGACATGTTGACGGTGGACACACATGTGTTTGCGTCTTCATAACTGGAACTGGAGGGAACATACATGTACTTGTAACATGCACATAGAACCGTTGGGGTCCAAGATAGGGGACATAACTGACCAGAAAAATCCATATTTCCACAAGACGGTCACCCAGGCCCTCGTCACCAGCCGTCTGGACTACGGCAACTCCCTCTACGCCGGAAACACCGCCAAACTCCAGAAGAGACTCCAGCAAATCCAGAACGCCTCAGCACGACTCATCCTGGACATCCCCCGTCGCAGCCACATCTCCGGACACCTGAGAGATCTGCACTGGCTCCCGGTCAACTAGAGAATCACCTTCCGTCTCCTCACCCACGCACACAAGGCCCTACACAACCAAGGCCCAGGATACCTCAACAGCCGCCTCAACTTCTACTCTCCCACACGCCAACTTCGATCGACCGGCCACGCCCTCGCCGCCGTCCCCCGGATCCGAAGAGCCACCACAGGAGGAAGGTCCTTCTCCTACCTGGCCGCCAAGACTTGGAACTCCCTCCCGACCCACCTCCGCCTGACCCAGGACCACCTCACCTTCAGGAAGCAGCTCAAGACCTGGCTGTTCGAGCAGTAGCGGACCCCCCCTCCCCTAGCGCCTTGAGACCCTCCGGGTGAGTAGTGCGCTATATAAATGCTGTGATTGATTGATTGAAGGTTACTGGATTTCTAGAAAGGGTGCATTGTGAGAGTTGTTGTTGGGAGTGGTTTAAACCAAGCCAGGGCGCATGAGAGTAGCAGTGGTGCAGAAACACACAAGATGGAAAATTAATGAAGCAGGTTTGATTAGTTTATACAATATATGCAGAGAAGATTCATATAGCTCTACAGCAACACTGTCCAAGACAGATAAGTTCCAGACCGACTGCAGTGGGGGTGACTTGGCCTGATCAAATTCCAGAAGTGTTTTATACCAATGGCCTGCCTCTTTTTTGATAGGATTTGTTTTTTGAAAAAGAGACTCTATTTCCCAGTTTCCACCTATATGTTCTTTCTCTGCGGTAAACCAGGAGACCAATTGGAGATATTTAAACCTTGAGAATAGGCTACCAATTCGGGCCTTTAACACCTCCCATGGATGGACGCCTTCTGAGGAAATAGGGTCAGACCAAATCATAAGGCCAGCATCCTTTATAGGTTTCGCCAGGCAGTCTTTCAAACAGGCAGGCAGACCAGGGGAGTCCCAGATAGGGGCGAAGTCTGAGTAATAACGGATCCCCCACATTCTCCTGATATTATACCACCCATTTAAGGCTGTTTTTAGTACCTTTAACCGTACCTTTTTGAAATACCTTGGAGCACCAAACTTATATAAGAAGCCCCCTCCTCCTCCCTCAAAAATAGCCATTTCTTTCAAAATCATCCCCCAACTAGAATCACCCGGAGACATAAGTAATGCCCGAACATTTTTAAATTGGAACGAGTGGACATACCACGAAAGATCGGGAAGGGCCAAACCTCCCTTCAGAAGTTTCCGCCTTAGCTTCTTCCAGGAGAGTCTTGATGTTTTATTTGACCAGATGAAACTGCCAATTTTGCCTTGTATTTACTGATATCTCGATCTGAGAAACCAAGAGGAATGGTACTAAATAGATAAGTTAACTTTGGCAGGATTACCATTTTTATCAAGTTAACTCTTCCATAAATAGTTAAGGGCAAGTTCTTCCATCTTAAGAATAGATGTTCGATCTCATTTGACACTTTTTTCAAGTTGATCTTAGGGATATCATCAATATTTCTCACTATAGTTACCCCGAGATATCTAAATTCCTTGCTGATACGGCCAGCCCGATTCTCGATGTTCCAGCACATCACCTCCGTTTTGGAGGAGTTGGAGAGATAGCCTGAAAGAGCTCCAAACTCCTCCATAATAAATTCTACTCTGGGAAGTGCCTCATTTGGGTTACTGGTATAGACCAGCAAGTCATCTGCATATAGGGCTACCTTACTTCTATATAGATTAACACCAAAGGGAGTAATTGCCTCATCTAATCTTATGGCTTGAGCCAGCGGTTCTATATACAAGTCGAACAGCAGGGGTGAAATGGGGCAACCCTGCCTTGTACCCCTAGTTATTGCAAAACTAGATGTTAACAGGCCATTTAACAAGATTGTGGCAGAGGCACCCTGGTAGCAATTGGTCAAGGTCTGGATAAAAGTTAAGCCCAAGCCCATTGATTTCAGAAGTTCCCAAAGGAAAATCCAGCAGACACGATCAAAGGCTTTAGCTGCATCAAATGCAGCGACAGCCAGGGGCTCTGACCTTGCTATTGCTAGATCAATGCTACCAATTAACTGCAGAGTCTGATCTTGAATATATCTGCCGGGGATAAAACCCTTTTGGTCCCTATTTATCAAAAAAGGGATTACCTTAACCAATCTCCCTGCCAAAATACTCATAAAGATCTTATAATCAGCATTTAGGAGGGAGATTGGTCTATATGAATCTGCTTTACGGGGGTCTTTCCCGGGTTTTAGCACAAGAACGATCGTGGCCTCTTTCCATGAGCTTGGGACTCTACCATTAGGGCTGTATATGGAGTTAAATAGTTCACACATCCCGGAAAGTAACTCATTCTGTAGTATTTTATATATTTCACCCGGAAGGGCATCTGTCCCTGCAGCTTTGTTACTCTTGACCTTGCTAATATATAGTTTTACCTCTAGCTCTGTTATAGGGGCATCTATAGAGAGACGGCAACTTTCAGTTAAGATAGGTAATTCTTTAAGTTGCAACCACTTTTGGATATTATCTGAGTTTGGTATGGACTCCTCTCTATACAGCTTCATTAAAAAAGAACCATTTCTATGTTATCAACAGACTATACTACACCCCTAAGAAAATTGCCAAGTTTGCTACCCATGTATCTGCAAAATGCCCAAGGTGTGAATTTTCTCCAGCTGATGATTTACACATTTTCTTCGAGTGTGGAAAATTAAGGCCCTTTTGGCAGCAAGTGGAATATGCGCTCTATGCTATTTTTAAAGTCAAGATCATCTTGAGCCTTCCGTTAGTAATCTTTGGTATTAATAATGACTTGATGGATTGGATGTCAGTAACGCAAAAAGGCTTGATAATGTACTTAATACTTATTGCCAGAAGAGAGATATGCAGACTGTGGAAAGATCCAACACCCCCACTGTATGAAAAATGGCTGAGGGCCTCATTCAGTGCTGCCCGATTAGATCTTGGCCACTTGGATGGTATGGAATCTAGCATTTGGTCACCACTCTTAAGCTGGGGCAGAGACCTGAGATTGATTTAGTACCCCCAGGTCCTATGATTACACCCAGCTTCAAAAGAAGTTGGCCTGGGCAGGCCTATAGCTAACGCAAAAGGCAGATGCCAGGGGGAGCTCAGGATATCGGTTGGCTTACTGCTTCTCATTGCAGGTGCTATATGGTGAGATGAGGACAAAAAAAAAAAAAACAAGATGGAAAATTAAATATCTTGAAAGCTTTACTGGCAGCAGTAATTGTACCTATGAGTGCTCCTCAGCATTGTGGTGCCAAGTTGGAGCTACGCTTGCATCCAGATTGTGGACTCCTGGTATGTGCAGCTGCTGTAACTTCTGTGCACTGAAATAATTTGTGGCACAAACAAATATCCAAATGTAGTACGCATGTCTGAAACACGCTTGTAGGAAGGGATGAGAATCAAAGACCTGCTCTACCTCAGCCATTGTCTGCAAAATAATGCATAATTCTCGGATTATATACTCATATATACCTGTTGGAGAGTAAATAAAAGTCATAGCAGAACTTCTTAGAGATGCTAACCCTATTTTGAGAACCTGAGTGTACAGTCCTAGTTTCAGGTGACCTCTGTTGTACTTTCTGGTTCCTGTGAAATAACAACAGCGCTCAGATACCACTTGCAGGAAATGTACACAGGTGAATCATCTGACGCTTACTTCATCAAAGTTTAATTAACATGAGGACCACTCAGATTTATATTCAATCACCTCTTATAGTTTGGAAGTAAGGCAGAATGCTCCCTTGCTTTTGAAATCAGAAACAAACTCCAGAGTAGGTATGGTGGTCCATGACCCAAAACTTTGGCCTGTAGATTGGACTTCCAGAACAAATATGCCTAGAAAATCCTTTAAATGCTGAAACACCAGAAGGAATGTTCCAAAGAACTTTCTTCATCAGCTAGAGCCGATACCAGTAGTAGGGTGTATCAGGAACTTCCTCGATCAATTGAAGATGATAGCATCCTCTTGGGTCCAGGGCAGACCACACTTGTGGCTAGCATCCTCTTGGGTCCAGGGCAGACCACACTTGTTGCTGGAATTTTGAGTTTGGCCTTTCAGCAACTAGAATGGCTGGTGGAAGATGCCACATTCTGAAATGATACAGTTTTCTGTCCCACTGATGTGCAGTGTTATGGAGTCTGCAAAACAAAAGGCAAGAAAGGGTATCTATTGTAAGGCCAGTCTAAAATGTCCTGACGAACTGGCAGTATGCAAAGTATGAGAGATTCAGTGTGCTCGTTCATGCTTTCATAAGAATCTCATTTTTTATATCTTGGCTTCTCCCCCAATTTTCCATGTCATTTCTACTGTTTGTTCTGATATCCGCTTGGGTTTCATTTTCTTTTTTTGTCTTGAGTAGCCACTTCTGAGATTCATTCTTTATAGTTTCTTTGATTTATGTCCATAGTTCTTCTGGCTTCCTATCACTCAAACTTAGCATTTCTAATTAGTTGTTGACATTTTCGCAACAGATACTTAAGTACAACCGGTATGCCCAGAAATGCATCCTGTGCTCACTGTGCCACATGACTAAAGCTTTACCTCACTGACAAGATCTGAGTAGGTAGAAACTAGTCTGGGGTTGCTTCTGTTCCCGTCTAGAGGGGATCTGGCCTGGTAGGTCAGGCTGGGCTGTTCCAACTGGAACAGGACCAACACCGATGAATTTGCATATGGTAGATCTCTGGTGTGGCAGACAGGGCAGGGCCGGACTGGCCGCAGAGGGCACCGGGCAATCCCCCGGTGCGCCGCACGGGTTGGGGCCGGTTTTGGGCCCCAGGGGGCCGTTTTTGTTACACGGCCGTTTTTGAAGCATAGCTGCAAAATCGGCCCTGTAACAAAATTGGCCGAAAACCGGCCCTGGCAAAGAGCTCGGCGGCACCCCCAACCCCCTCCCTCCCCCCCTCCCAGGGGTGGGGGCCTGCCGAGCACTTTGCCAGGGCCGGTTTTGGTTCCCAGTCCGGCCCTGAGACAGGGTGATTAACGATGGTGTTGAATATGCCCATGAACAATCACCAGGGGCTGAGTTTAATTCAAGCATTCCTTTCATCACCTTGTTGTTTTTCGAATATATGAAGGCATCCGGTTCAAAATAAATGCTGCAAAACACTAGATCCTAAACATTTACAACCCAGTGGACAAGATGGCCCCTCTCCAGTCCCAATTCCAATTTCTCAGGCTGACTGGGGATTTAGATGCCTAGGGATATGGACTTCTCCTTCCCAGTGGCGTCACCCCACTGCCTAGAATGCAGCAAAAGAAAGAAAAAAAGAAAATGATAATAACTAATGTTATTATCATTTTATTTAGTCCTCCTGCTGCGGCAGCTTGCATGAGGGGGCGGGGCAGTGCAGGGTGGGGCTGCAGAGCAAGGGAGGGGGGTACAACTCTCCTAAGTGCGCAATGGCTGTTTGGTTGGCCCTCTCAGGCTGCCCACAACAGTCAGCCCACTTTCCCTGTTCTCCATGCAGGCTGCATTACAGCCTGCATGGAAAACATGCCCACCCCTCCAGCCCCCACCATTGTGATTGGCTGCGGGGAGTGTGGGAGTCCTTGGACTTCCTGTTTCTCCCAAGAAGGAAGGGTGCAAGCGAGGTGAAAGTGATTTTTTTTTACCCGATCCCCTCCACCTTCCCCCCTGCCACTTCTCCCCCACCCGCCCCACTGCGGGTGGGAGGTAGCAGCCGCGACCGCTCCTTCCACTAGTAAACGATGCAGATAAAGTATGCCTAGCTGCTCCAAGACGTCCGACAGGACTACCAATCCTGGTAGGCAGGAGGTCTGTTTTGACATCCCTATCCTGAATTCTTCATTTCTTTCACATCCAACTGCTTACAGTACCTAGGAAATCTTGGGGAAAACCAAGAGGCTAATAAACAGCTGTATGGGTAGAGAAAGCACTGAAATTGGCAGGGAGGGTGATACATAGATCTCACCATGGAGGGGCAGCTGAGCCTCTGCATTCTTTTGCAATACTACCATGTGACCCAGATAATAATTTTCTCTCAGCATTGTCCCTCGAAATAGCCCCCCCATACGGCCCTCCCGCCCCACCGCTGTTACCTGCATGGGCTGCTGCTGCTTTTACTATCACTCCCTCAATTTTACAGATGATGCCCCATTTTCCAAAATGTGCCCCCTTTCCCTTTCAACACCAGGAGCACTTAGGAAACTCCAACAAACCTCACAGGTCAAGACTCAATGCATCAACACCTGCTGTAGGAAAGGTTACACTACTCTTCACTGCAAGGAACCAACTACAATCAAAGAGTTCCAAAGTTTAATTGGATTAGTGAATGGCTACTGGAAGTCATCTATCATCTAGGAAGAGGTGAGTCTGGAGGAATTATAGCGGGGCAAATTATCCCACCCGGTACTATTTTCTGTGTCATTACAGGAAGTGCAGGATGGGATTCAGCAGA
Organism: Triturus cristatus; assembly: GCF_964204655.1. Taxonomy (NCBI): domain Eukaryota; kingdom Metazoa; phylum Chordata; class Amphibia; order Caudata; family Salamandridae; genus Triturus; species Triturus cristatus. The sequence goes on from NC_140584.1 coordinate 941,766,774, forward strand.
GCCCAGGTGGCAAAGCCCCAAGACCAGATTGACATGATCAAATTTAATATTGACCTGTGTGGATCCCTGATCATGAATGTATTTAATAATTATTACAGCAACAACATCCCTTTTTCTTGTACCTTATTCACCATTGCACCTATTTTCAAAAAAGAAGATCCTATTTCTTTTATCGATAGAACAGTCAAAGTAATTGACAGGGTGGTTTTTAATCATCTTAAACTTTGGGCAATAGGTAGTAACATCCTTTGTCCCTTTCAATGTGGTTTCCGCCCTGGGCTGGTGTAGGAGAGTAGGGTCTGCTATCCTATGGTCACCCCAAATTTTTGCTTTTTGCTTCACTGGTTTTTGACATATTGAGGCTGTGGGCCTGCCAATCAGACCCCCAGCCTGCTGTTCTCTCTACTAAATTAAAACTATGCACCCTAGGTGCATAACCAATTGGAAGTGGATCACCCTGTCAGCCCCTGTACCAGTGTACACTAGGTACCCAGGGCATTGGTGTACCCAAGGCCTGCCAGGGGCTGAAGCATGTATTATGCCACCCCAGGCTTGGCCTAACAATTTGACACAACTGGCTGATCACTCAGCTGGGGTAAGTTGGTGTAATCACCTCTTACTTAGGTGTAGTATACCTATACCTAACCTTAAAAGGGACACCTGGTAACCTATAAGTCACTCCTATGGCGGGCCTTAACAATCCTGAAGGCAGAGTGCTTGGTTCCATGTGAGATGGTGCTCTGCCATGAGCTGAGCCTGTCTGCAGTGGTCGGAACAACTTCCTTCTACTGTTTCCAGATATCGTCATACCATATACTCTTAAGTGCATTATGAACCTCGCGGTTAAATGCTATCTTTGGTTTGGCTTTATCAAAACATGTCGAGTAAGGTGTCATACGAATTGGAATACTAACCCCTCGCCAATTCTGGCGACGGGGTTAGCATTCCACCCTTCTAGAGGGACACGACATGTACAGTACCTGAAACCCGGGTAAAATCAGACATAGCCTCAGCTCCACAAAATGGATGCTGCCACCACAGACACAAGTCTGCCCTCCTGCTGCTGGGAGTCCTTCCAGCTTGGGAGGTGTGGACAAAGGGTTTCCTGCCAGGGGAGGTGCATGCACCACCCCAGACAGGATTTTGTGTATTGATCAGGTAGGGCTTGAAAGAAACCAGACATGCCTGTGGCTCACAAGGAGCCTCGGTGCATATGCCAGTTCAAACCGGTCCTGGGGCACACCAGTCCCGGGCCTGGGGCGAGCTGGACAAAGGATTGGGGGTGTAACCACCCCCCTTCCTGGTCCCACCCATAGGGAGGGACCTAGCAGGTAGTCCGGCCCCTAGAATCCGCTTAAAGGTAGGAGCTGTGTCCTAAGACTTCAGACATCCTGGAATCAACTTGAAACTAAGAAGAAGACGGGAACTTCGACATTCTGCTGCACAGAAGACTGAAGGAAATCTCCCCTGTGGTCAGGGAGTGACCACCTTGCTAACGCAAGCACCATCCAGCGAATCAACGTCTGCTTTGCCGCCGCCTCCCGCCGGAGCCCGAGCCCAGAGACTGACAAGACCTGGACCTCCAGACCTCTCACCGCCCGATCCACAGTCCCTGAAAAGAGGAGACCCGTGGAGGCACCGAGACACGTGGAGCCAGCCATCTTGAAACAACCACGACAAGCTGACAAGTGCAACAACCGAGGCTCCCTCCAAGTTGTGCTTTGGGATCTGAGAAGCCCAGCCCTCGAGCAGCATCTGCACCAAAGGTGAGCCCTCCAGCATCTCCACGATCTGCGTGGGGTCCTTCTGCATTTTGCCACTCGACGCGCCTAACCGGTTGCTGGCCCGCTGGCTAGTAGCCATCTTGGCCATGAACTTTATGAAATACACCACTGGTCTGGTTGCTCCAGACTGGCCCTTGCTCCCCTCCAAAGGAGCAGTCCTTCTGACCTTGCTGGTCAGAACTATCAGCTTATTTCATCTCCTACAACAATTGCTTTTGCCAAGGCTTGTTTGCTTCGATCAAGTCGCCGACACCGCCGACAGCGAGAGCCTGCGTGGGACAGCTCGTGAACCGACTCCTGGACGTCGTCGACCTCCAGGGACCACGTGGCTGCAGAGACAAGCTACACCTTTCTTCCTGTTTGCACCCGACATTGCCTGGTACCCACCTGGTGCCACGCTGGTCATTGGCTAGTGACTGTGAACACTGTCCCCTCTGCTTACAGGTCTTCAACATCTCCGATCCACTCTTGGATCCACCACATCTCTCCCGGACCGACCGCCTGCAGCATCTTTGTCCACAGGCTCCACGGAACAGATAGAAGAAACCCGACGCACTTCGAGGCCTATGCACCTGCTTCCTGTGGGTGAGGTAAAGCTGGCACTCCTGTGCCCAAGTGTAGTATTACATCTCCAGTGCATGTGTTCCAAATCATGAGTTCCTAGTCCATCCGGAAGATCCTTTTTGCAGTAACTTTGTACTTTTTACGCACCCATTGAAACCTATGGGAGCACGCGTGTGACTATTTGCTCTGCACACGCCACCCGTGGACCTCCTGGTCACTAACTGAAGTTAGCTCCTTGTAGGCCCAGCGATTCTAGAGGCCCTAGGCCTTTTCCCTTTTCTGTTCGTGGTACTTATACCACTATTTTAGTATATGGTTCGAGCGGCCACCAGGGCCTATCCATATAAAGTGCAACTTCTGTGTATTCTACTGTAATCTTGTTTGACGATTTGTGCTCCTGTGCTCATAAAGAGACTAGGGGTTACTTTGAGAAATAAATACATATATATATTGTATATATATATCTGTGTGGTGTCCTTTCATTGGTATAAAAGGGGGTTACATTTGGTAAAACAGCTGGCTTAACACGCTTCACGAGTTTAGCCTCAAAGACTGCTTAGCCTACGCTACCACTAGGGCAGCTAGTCCGAAAAGGTTGACTTACAACCACACCATAAGGGTTGCTTGGCATGGTACAAGGTGATCACTTTAACTAGTGAGCATCATATACCAGGCCAACTTCTCCCATTGGTGAGCAGCGGTTGGATTTGAGCTTGCTGTGTTTTACCATTGTAATCTCTTGGTTACCAATTGAAAGATCACATAGGTACCTGTAGGTACATATAAAACAAGATTAGATATACATAAGTTCTACTGAACTTAGTTGTTGTAGAGCAAAGGGAGTAGCACACCCTGACTACAACTACTAGATAGGTTTAGTAGGTAAACCCAAGTGGAGGTAGATTGCAACACATCCACCCACACTTAAGAGCAATGGCTGGGGCAGAGGGGTCCACTGTACCCATCTCTGTTGAGAGTGACCCCCAGAGGGCACCATCCATCTTTGCTACCCTTAATCAGAACGAGCTCAGGCATTTGGCAACTCTTAGAGGCCTTAAACAGCCCAAGAACCCTACCTCTGCTGAGCTCAGAGAACTCTTGCAAAATGATGAAAATCAGAGAGAGCTCAAGAAAGCTTCCCAGTTAGCCCCCTTAGGGTCAGGAACAGGAGGCCCCCCTTCTGAAGATGCTACAGAGGTACCCAGTTCCAATAGTCACCCCTTAGATGGCAATAATACCACAGAGGATGAGAGTGATAAAGGTACTGATACAGAGAGTAGTGATGATGAAGGGAGAACTAGCCCAGTGCCAAGTGTTATACTTGGCCCAGCTAAACTAAGGCTATTGGGGACTGACAATGGGACCATCCCATTGGATCTCCCCAGTGGACTTAACCAGGGGCTTGGGAGGCAAAGGAATCGCTCAGGTGACTCTAATGCTTCTCATGCCTCTAGAGGCTCTCAAGGTCACTCCAGGAAAAGGATGACCACCCCTCAGAGGAGGGAACATGAGGCCAGAATGCAGGAAGCCCAGCTGAGGATCAGGAAGCAGGAGCTAGAGGTAGCCCTGATGGAAGAAAAACTGAACAAGGCTAGGCAACCTAGAGAGAGTGGGTCTATACCCACTGGTGGCAGCATTGTCCCTAAGGACAAAGATAGGGTCTTTGATAATAGGAACCTGTCTAAGGTTGTGCCCCCCTACAAAAGTGGGGATGACATCCACAAATGGATAACTGCTCTTGAGAGAGCCTGCAAAGTACAGCAGGTTCCTGAAGACCAGTGGGCAGCAATCCTCTGGCTCTCCTTTGAAGGAAGAGGCAGAGACAGACTCCTCACTGTTAGAGAAGAGGATGTCAGAAATTACAGAGTCCTGAAGAGTGTTCTGGTTGATGGGTTAGGCTTAACCACTGAACAGTACAGGTTAATGTTCAGAGACACCCAAAAGACACAGACTCAGGACTGGTCTGAATATGTTGAATGTGCCACTAAGGCTTTGGAGGGTTGGTTGCTGGGAAGTAAGGTATCTAATTTTACAGGATTGTATAATTTGATGATGAGAGAACAGATTTTAAATAACTGTCAAAACCAGCAACTGCATCAACACTTGGTTGACTCTGATCTGACCTCTCCCCAAGAATTGGGAAAGAAGGCAGACAAATGGGTCAGAACCAGGGTTAAGCAAAAGAACCAGAACCAGGGCCAAGGGGGTGATCAGAAGAAAACAGACCAAAAGGGTGGAGATCAGAAATCTAAAGACCAGAAGTCTTCAACAGGGCCCCAAACTACTGCTAAGGAGGGTGGGTCCCAACAACAATCCAAGGGAAAGAAGAAAGAAGGTCAAAAGAAACCCTGGTGCAATCATTGCAAGAATACAACTCACTGGACTAGTGATTGTAAGAAGGGTGGAGCCCCCAACACTGTTGCCCCTAAGGCACCTGCTCCCAGTACTACTGTTAGCAGTGTTGGTCCCCAGACAAAGGGTGTAGTGGGAATCACTATGGGAACTGAAGGAGATTCTGACTTAGACAGAACCCTGACACAGGCAGTCTTGATCTGTGATGGGGACATTGATTTGTCCCTGACTGTGAGCCCCAGTAACCTGGGCAAGTACAGACAGACTCCTTTAATAAATGAAAAAGTGGCTCAAGCCTACAGGGACACATGTGCCAGTGTCACTATGGTGACACCAGGCTTTGTGGACCCTGGACAGTACATACCAGGTGAGAATTACCTGGTGACCAATGCCAGCAATGCCACTACTTCACATAGTGTGGCAGTTGTTAACTTCTCATGGGGAGGGGTAACTGGCCTCAAAAGGGTTGTGGTTAGTGCAGACCTCCCAGTAGAATGTTTGTTGGGCAATGACCTAGAGTGTTCTCTATGGTCAGAAGTGGAGTACAGGACTCATGCAGAGATGTTAGGTATATCATCACATGTCCTTGCTGTGGCCAGGTCACAGGCCAAAAAGTGCCTCACTGAACCTCAGGTCTTGGATCCTGGAACAATGGACCAAGCACCTACCAAGAAGAAGAACAGGAGGGTCAAGGCTGTGCCTTCCCCCCTGCCTCAGAGTGATAATCAGCCTTCCCAGGAAGCTGATCTAGAGGACCCTGAAGGAACTGTCCCTGAAGAGCTTGAACCTGATCAGGTTGAGTTTCTGGGGACAGGGGGACCTTCAAGGGCTGACTTGAGGCAGGCTCAGTTATCCTGTCCCTCTCTTGAACCCCTCAGACAGCTGGCTGCTGCTGAGGCTGCTGGGAATGCTCAAGGTACCCATAAAGTGTATTGGGATAAAGGGCTCCTTTATTCAGAGGCTAGAGACCCCAAGCCTGGTGCTACCAGGAGGTTGGTTATACCTCTGCAATTTAGGGGCTTCCTTCTTACCTTGGCCCATGATATTCCTTTAGCAGGACACTTAGGCCAGAATAAGACTTGGGACAGGCTTGTCCCTCACTTTCACTGGCCTCACATGAATGAAGATACAAAGGAGTTTTGTCGCTCCTGTGTGACCTGCCAAGCCAGTGGCAAATCAGGTGGCACAACAAAGGCCCCCCTAATACCACTACCTGTGGTGGGGGTCCCCTTTGAAAGAGTGGGAATAGATATAGTGGGTCCCATGGATCCTCCCACTGCATCTGGGCACAGATTTATACTGGTGGTAGTGGATCATGCCACCAGGTATCCAGAGGCAATTCCCCTTAGGACCACTACAGCACCTGTTGTGGCCAGGGCCCTGCTGGGAGTATTCTCCAGAGTGGGGTTTCCTAAGGAGGTAGTATCTGACAGAGGTACCAACTTTATGTCAGGATACTTGACAGCTATGTGGAAGGAATGTGGTGTCAACTACAAGTTCACCACCCCTTATCACCCACAATGCAATGGGCTTGTTGAGAGATTCAACAAGACCCTAAAGGGTATGATCAAAGGATTACCTGAAAAGCTCAGGCGAAGATGGGACATCCTTCTACCCTGCCTTCTGTTTGCTTACAGAGAGGTCCCACAAAAAGGAGTTGGCTACAGCCCCTTTGAATTGTTGTTTGGGCACCCTGTAAGAGGCCCACTGTGTTTGGTGAAGGAAGGATGGGAGTTACCTCTCAAAAAGCCTAAGCAAGACATAGTGGACTATGTACTTGGTCTCCGCTCCAGGATGGCTGAGTATATGGAGAAGGCATCCAAAAACCTTGAGGCAAGCCAGGCCTTACAGAAAGCTTGGCATGACCAAAAGGCTGTCTTGGTTGAGTTTCAGCCAGGACAGAAGGTATGGGTGTTGGAGCCAGTGGCCCCAGCAGCACTCCAAGACAAATGGTCTGGACCCCATACAATCCTGGAAAAGAAGGGAGAGGTCACCTACTTGGTAGACCTAGGAACTCCCAGGAGTCCCCACAGGGTACTCCATGTTAACAGGCTTAAAGCATATGTTGACAGGGCAGACATGGGCTTGCTCATGGCTACAGATGAGGGACAGGAGGAAGAGAGTGACCCTCTCCCAGACCTGTTGTCTCAGAACCCTGAAGATGGCTCAGTTGAAGGAGTGACCCTTGGAGGCAACCTCACTGCCCATCAGCAGACTGAATGTAGACAGGTTCTACAATCATTTTCACATATGTTTTCCTTGATACCTAGTCAAACTGACTGGTGTACCCATGTGGTGGACACTGGTGACAGTCTGCCTGTAAAGAACAAGCTTTACAGACAACCTGACCACGTCAGGGACTGTATAAAGGCTGAGGTACATAAAATGCTGGAATTAGGTGTCATTGAACCCTCAGAGAGCCCCTGGGCTAGCCCAGTGGTTCTGGTCCCCAAACCTCACACCAAAGATGGCAAGAGAGAGATGAGGTTCTGTGTGGATTACAGAGGACTCAATGCTGTCACCAGGACAGATGCACACCCTATTCCAAGGGCAGATGAGCTCATAGACAAACTAGCTTCTGCAAAGTTTTTGAGCACATTTGACTTGACAGCTGGCTATTGGCAAATCAGATTAGCTGAGGAGTCTAAGGCCAAAACAGCATTCTCAACCCCAGGTGGGCACTACCAATTTGTGGTGATGCCCTTTGGTCTGAAGAATGCACCTGCCACCTTCCAAAGGCTGGTGAACCAAGTCCTTACTGGGTTGGATGACTTTTGCGCAGCATATCTTGATGACATTGCTGTCTTTAGCTCCACCTGGGAGGATCACCTGATCCACCTGAAGAAGGCTCTTGAGGCTCTGCAAAGGGCATGCCTCACTATCAAGGCTACTAAGTGCCAGATAGGGCAGAGTAAGGTTGTATATTTGGGCCACCTTGTAGGTGGAGGCCAAGTTCAACCACTGGAGAGTAAGATACAATCTATCAAGGACTGGTCTCCTCCAACCACCCAGACTCAAGTTCGAGCTTTCTTGGGCTTGACTGGGTACTACAGGAAGTTTGTTAAGAACTATGGGTCCATTGTGACTCCTCTTAATGATCTGACATCCAAGAAGATGCCCAAAAAGGTTCAGTGGACAGTAAGCTGTCAAAAGGCATTTGATGACCTGAAGGAGGCCATGTGCTCTGCACATATCCTGAAAAGTCCTGACTACTCCAAAGAGTTTATTGTCCAAACAGATGCTTCTGAGTTGGGTGTGGGAGCTGTGCTGTCACAGCTTAATGTAGATGGTCAAGACCAACCCATTGCTTTTATTAGCAGAAGGTTGACCCCCAGAGAGAAGAATTGGTCAGCTATTGAGAGGGAGGCCTTTGCTGTGGTGTGGGCCCTGAAGAAGCTGAGGCCATACTTGTTTGGCACTCACTTCAAGATTCAGACCGACCATAAGCCCCTCTTGTGGCTAAATCAGATGAAGGGTGAAAACCCCAAACTGCTTAGGTGGTCCATTTCCCTACAGGGGATGGACTTTACAGTGGAGCCCCGGCCAGGTACTGACCATGGGAATGCAGATGGTCTCTCCAGGTACTTCCACTTAGGACATGAAGACGAGACTGGTCAAGGCTAGTTTAATGTCCCAGCGTTTGGGGGGGGGTTGTGTAGGAGAGTAGGGTCTGCTATCCTATGGTCACCCCAAATTTTTGCTTTTTGCTTCACTGGTTTTTGACATATTGAGGCTGTGGGCCTGCCAATCAGACCCCCAGCCTGCTGTTCTCTCTACTAAATTAAAACTATGCACCCTAGGTGCATAACCAATTGGAAGTGGATCACCCTGTCAGCCCCTGTACCAGTGTACACTAGGTACCCAGGGCATTGGTGTACCCAAGGCCTGCCAGGGGCTGAAGCATGTATTATGCCACCCCAGGCTTGGCCTAACAATTTGACACAACTGGCTGATCACTCAGCTGGGGTAAGTTGGTGTAATCACCTCTTACTTAGGTGTAGTATACCTATACCTAACCTTAAAAGGGACACCTGGTAACCTATAAGTCACTCCTATGGCGGGCCTTAACAATCCTGAAGGCAGAGTGCTTGGTTCCATGTGAGATGGTGCTCTGGCATGAGCTGAGCCTGTCTGCAGTGGTCGGAACAACTTCCTTCTACTGTTTCCAGATATCGTCATACCATATACTCTTAAGTGCATTATGAACCTCGCGGTTATATGCTATCTTTGGTTTGGCTTTATCAAAACATGTCGAGTAAGGTGTCATACGAATTGGAATACTAACCCCTCGCCAATTCTGGCGATGGGGTTAGCATTCCACCCTTCTAGAGGGACACGACATGTACAGTACCTGAAACCCGGGTAAAATCAGACATAGCCTCAGCTCCACAAAATGGATGCTGCCACCACAGACACAAGTCTGCCCTCCTGCTGCTGGGAGTCCTTCCAGCTTGGGAGGTGTGGACAAAGGGTTTCCTGCCAGGGGAGGTGCATGCACCACCCCAGACAGGATTTTGTGTATTGATCAGGTAGGGCTTGAAAGAAACCAGACATGCCTGTGGCTCATAAGGAGCCTCGGTGCATATGCCAGTTCAAACCGGTCCTGGGGCACACCAGTCCCGGGCCTGGGGCGAGCTGGACAAAGGATTGGGGGTGTAACCACCCCCCTTCCTGGTCCCACCCATAGGGAGGGACCTAGCAGGTAGTCCGGCCCCTAGAATCCGCTTAAAGGTAGGAGCTGTGTCCTAAGACTTCAGACATCCTGGAATCAACTTGAAACTAAGAAGAAGACGGGAACTTCGACATTCTGCTGCACAGAAGACTGAAGGAAATCTCCCCTGTGGTCAGGGAGTGACCACCTTGCTAACGCAAGCACCATCCAGCGAATCAACGTCTGCTTTGCCGCCGCCTCCCGCCGGAGCCCGAGCCCAGAGACTGACAAGACCTGGACCTCCAGACCTCTCACCGCCCGATCCACAGTCCCTGAAAAGAGGAGACCCGTGGAGGCACCGAGACACGTGGAGCCAGCCATCTTGAAACAACCACGACAAGTTGACAAGTGCAACAACCGAGGCTCCCTCCAAGTTGTGCTTTGGGATCTGAGAAGCCCAGCCCTTGAGCAGCATCTGCACCAAAGGTGAGCCCTCCAGCATCTCCACGATCTGCGTGGGGCCCTTCTGCATTTTGCCACTCGACGCGCCTAACCGGTTGCTGGCCCGCTGGCTAGTAGCCATCTTGGCGACGAACTTTACAAAATACACTGCTGGTCTGGTTGCTCCAGACTGGCCCTTGCTCCCCTCCAAATGAGCAGTCCTTCTGACCTTGCTGGTCAGAACCATCAGCTTATTTCATCTCCTACAACAATTGCTTTTGCCAAGGCTTGTTTGCTTCGATCAAGTCGCCGACACCGCCGACAGCGAAAGCCTGCGTGGGACAGCTCGTGAACCGACTCCTGGACGTCGTCGACCTCCAGGGACCACGTGGCTGCAGAGACAAGCTACACCTTTCTTCCTGTTTGCACCCAACATTGCCTGGTACCCACCTGGTGCCACGCTGGTCACTGGCTAGTGACTGTGAACACTGTCCCCTCTGCTTACAGGTCTTCAACATCTCCGATCCACTCTTGGATCCACCGCATCTCTCCCGGACCGACCGCCTGCAGCAACTTTGTCCACAGGCACCACGGAACAGATAGAAGAAACCCGACGCACTTCGAGGCCTATGCACCCGCTTCCTGTGGGTGAGGTAAAGCTGGCACTTCTGTGCCCAAGTGTAGTATTACATCTCTAGTGCCTGTGTTCCAAATCTTGAGTTCCTAGTCCATCCGGAAGATCCTTTTTGCAGTAACTTTGTACTTTTTACGCACCCATTGAAACCTATGGGAGCACGCGTGTGACTATTTGCTCTGCACACGCCACCCGTGGACCTCCTGGTCACTAACTGAAGTTAGCTCCTTGTAGGCCCAGCGATTCTAGAGGCCCTAGGCCTTTTCCCTTTTCTGTTCGTGGTACTTATACCACTATTTTAGTATATGGTTCGAGCGGCCACCAGGGCCTATCCATATAAAGTGCAACTTCTGTGTATTCTACTGTAATCTTGTTTGACGATTTGTGCTCCTGTGCTCATAAAGAGACTAGGGGTTACTTTGAGAAATAAATACATATATATTTTGAATATATATCTGTGTGGTGTCCTTTCATTGGTATAAAAGGGGGTTACATTTGGTAAAACAGCTGGTTTAACACGCTTCACGAGTTTAGCCTCAAAGACTGCTTAGCCTACGCTACCACTAGGGCAGCTAGTCCGAAAAGGTTGACTTACAACCACACCATAAGGGTTGCTTGGGATGGTACAAGGTGATCACTTTAACTAGTGAGCATCATATACCAGGCCAACTTCTCACAGCTGGGTACAGTGGAGTAGTGCTTGAATTTGAATCTGATTGTCGGCAAATACACTATTGCCAAGCGCTGCCCACTGTACCTGGCCTTATAGATCTTTCAACAAATTTTGACTGTGTCGATAGAACCAAATTGTGGCTGATGTTATTGGATTTTGGGGTATGGACAGTATTAGTGAACTTTCTGTATGTTTTACGCAAAGATTTAGCTGCAATGGTATGTTTCGTCCTGAAGTTGGAAATGTCTGATGTTTGCCCGCGGCAAGGGTGCATTCTAGCACTATTACTCTTTGTAATTTATATAAATGGACTATGCCCCTCCTTGATGAAGGCCTCTAATGGCATCCCTAAGGTGGCCCACACACAGGTACCTGCGTTGATATCTACCGATGACATGGTATTATTGGCACAGATTCCGAAAGCACTTCGGGTGTTAGTTGAGTCCTTCCTTTCCTTCATGAGTAGCCTAGACTTAGTTACAAACTCTGGGAAGTCACACATAATGGCATCTGAGCCAGGTGGGAAAAACATTCCCAAGCGTATTAAAAGAGGCCAATCTCTTGGTAGTGTATGTAATTTCAGCTGTCATGGGGTCATTTTTAATTCTATTATCTTGACAACAGCAGCTCAAGAGTTCACACTTGAAGCTCAGTAGGGCGGCTAGGGCAGTACTCAATCTTCCTTGGTCTGCAGGGAAAGGAACTGTTTCCCCCTTTTTAAATATATATAAAACCCAGTGCATCTCCACCACTCTGTATGGACCAGGGTTTTGGGGTTTCAAAATATTACCTCCCTTCAAGCCAAGGAAAATCGAATGTACCTGTGCTTACTCCATCTTCCCCCTCCAGCTCACATTTTATTATGCACTCAGAGGTAAGCTTACAGTATATTGCAGACAAAGTTAAACTGGCCCCACTGCAGTTATGGGTTAGTGTATTAATCAATCCTGAGGCCAGTTTAGGTAGGGATGTCATCATCGATTGGCTTAATTTGTTTAAGGGTCTCCTAATTCCATTGTTGGACTATAGCTCTAAAACTCTAAATGTAATGGGTTTGTCTGCCATGGTCACATATCCCACAAGTATAAAGAGTGATGATAAATTGAAGGTTAAGTAACACTTTTTGGAGCTTTGCCAATCGGAGATGCTGGGTAACGAACTGAGTAAAATCTCTGTGAGAGATTACTATAGGTTCTTAGTGTCCACTGAACACGTATTGCACCTGACCCCAGATCCTACACACTGGGAGAGGTCTCTTCTCCTTAGTTCCAGGGAAGGAACGGTGTGGCAGCTTCTGGGTATTTGGTCGGATTGCAGCTTCTTGGGAGGATCAGCCCTGTGCTGCTCATGTGATGGTTTGTCAGCTCAAATTCTGATGCATTTTATGTTTTTTTGTAATTTTTTAAAACTATTTCTTTCGTTTTTTTCTTAAACCTATATTAAAATCCTAAGGGTTTCGAAAATGTGGGGAAGCCTTATTTCACCTTAATCTTTTAAGCAGCCCCATTGTTTTTTTAGGGTCTGCTCCTTTCTCAAAGTAGGGGTGAGATGCAAGAAATAAGGAGGGCCAGCCTGTTGGATGAGGGCAGCCCTTTACAAATTGCACCTACCATAAAGACTGAGGGTGGACTATCCTGCCCGGTGGAGCATAGAGGGTTCATTAAAAAAAAAAAACGAAGGTTGGGATATATTACTAAATCATGGTATGGTAGCGGGCTGTCATTTAGAGAGACAGCACATTTTCTATTGAAATGGCTATAACATTCTCATTGGCATGCATGCAGTCTTACTGATAAACATGTGTTGCACACAAATGATACTGTGGGAATCGGTTTTCAGCAAATATTTACCAACAGCCCATCACCAAGTAAAGTCTATCGAATTATTTTGATCCTATTAAAAACTTTGTTTCCATAGCAGTTCAGCATTACAAAAAATCCTACATTTGTGCTTTCTTAACTGCTGATGGTTAGAAATATTTGCACCGGTAGTTATTTTACAGATATATACATGCTGTGTGTTAAAAAAAATGACATCCTGCAGCCTTCTTTTCACACTTCTATTACGCTAGCAAGATTGTCAGTTCATGTTTGCATATGCTTTGGTAACCAGGTCGAAACAAGGAAGCAACAAAGGGCGCCCAGCATTATACACGGGGAAAGTATAATCCAAAGTGATCTTTGGAAGGTGCTCAAACGACCCTAATATATCCCTCAGAGGAGAAGGACAAACTGTATTGGCAAACTAATCCGAGCACTAACAGAGTGTCGCAGCAGGGAGAGTACTCGCTGTGAGCGTACACACTCCCCGCCGCCACACTCAATGTCGGCTTATTGCAAAACATTTATCCACTGACTTGATTCTGGCCCCACTGTGCCGAAAATCAAGATATTCATTGCATGAATGAGCAGATGTTTATCTGCTATCAGCACTGAAGAAGTCGAGGTGCTGCTATTTGCCTATCGACGAAGCACGTGATGGCTGTAATGTTCTATGCTGGCTGTATGACCTGTTCCTGATTGGGATGCATACTGGCTGTCAGGATCTCAACTAGCCAACCTGTGAAGAGTTATGGATTACACCTCCTTGGCCCGAGCAGATGAATTGGATTAAAGTGGAGTGTATATCATTTACTGTTGGACTAAAGACTGAGGGGCATATTAACAAGGGCCATATCGCCGCTTTTCTGGTTTTAAAAGCCAGGAAAGCGGTGAAAATGTCATCGCCCTATCAACAATGCGGTGCTAACATGCAGTAGCGCATGTTAGCAGCCGTTCTCCACACGCCTAGCCTCACATTTCTAATGAGATGCAAAGAAGGCATTCCCAAAGTAAACAACAGGGAAAAAGTCGGTAACCGCACTTTGCGGTATTTACAAGCCATTCCCTGACACCCATAGTGTTATTAAAAGCCGCGCTACCCGCAGTTATTGCCGGTATCTAACGTCTGATAAATTTCATGATTGTCTATCTGTTCAATGGGAGGTGGATTGAATGGCTGACTCCACATCTCCCTATTAACAACATTTCCTTTAGCGCCGTCCTGTCGTCGCTGGTTTTCGCACGGTAATGTGGAATGTCGCTGTCAATCGCCAGATTTCACATCGCCTTTTAGGCAAGTGTTTTAAATACGCCGCTAACACGGCGATGTGAACCAGCGATAGACGGCAAAAATGACAAATGCGATAAACGCGTTCAGTGATTATTATCGCCTTTTGTTGTTGATATGTCCCTGATTTTCTTATCTTTCTGGTGCTCGGATTAGTTTGCCAATAAAGATTGCCAGTTCACTTCACAAAAACCTGCAATGCTGCTGCCGGAAAAAGAAAAGTAAACGCCAATCTCCATGTTAAAAGAATAAGTAGGAATTTATCAGAATACATAACATGACATTTGTCCTTTGTCTTTGGATGCACAGCAAATGTTTCAAGTTAAAAATAAAATCCAAAGGGATCTGCATTGCTCATTCACCTTCTGAACTCAGAGTAGGCCACTTGAACCTTCCATGATCATTGTTCGAAATGGACTACGCTCATTCCTTTGTGCTTGGTGTGAATCTTTATTGCAACGTAAAGTTGGTAGGGGCTTATAATTGTAGGAGGATTAAAGCTTAATCCCTGATGGCCTGCTTAAGTAATAACACTCGTTTTTATTATTTAGCGTACCTAACCTTCTGTCAGAACCCATTTGGGAGGCCACTGAGCAGACAGGGGCTATTAGGTTGCAACTGTGGTGGTCAATTTTGTGTGCCACTGCTGTTCTGGAATCCATCCTACGATTGTTCTGCGACTCGGCCAAGTGCATCCAGTTCACACTTGCCTCACAGGGTAGTGAGGGTGACAAGTCAAAGGCTTTTCAGGGAGGTAGGGTAGGGGGCAAGTGGTCAGAATTCAACAATCAACAGACATAATAATGTAGTGTCCAACCCAACGCTTATCATTAGATAAAAAATAAAGTCGTTTAATCTCACAGCAAACGAAATACCATGCTGTTCAGTAAAGGCACTACTACATGGTTGCAATCTAGAATCCCCTGTAAGGTGCTCTCTGCCCTCTCATGGAGTTCTAATCTCTTCAAAACCCAGTATGCCATATAGGTATAGACATTAATCAAGCACAGATGAGGCTCACTCTGAATTACCCCTCTGGCTAATGATCAGATCAGTTCACCACAAAGAGTTCACGCAGAAAGGTCTCTGTCTCACATGGCAGGCTTCTCTGTCAACTCAGACATTCTGTCTATTTGCACTCAGGTCCCACATTACCTTCTTGGTGAGCTGTGGCTCTGGTGGCATTTGGCAATCCCGTTCTTGTTGCAGCAGCTGCAGGGGTGTGGTGCTGTGACTGCAGCCTCGCTTGGGTCACAGGCCACTGCCGAGAATCAAAGCAGGGGGGATGCTCAGCAATGCTGATTTTTGGCAGCTGCGGCCTCCCAGGCCAGTTGCAGATGATGGCTTGGTCATGGCAGTTGCAGCTTCAAGACTGGGTCTTCATTAGGTGATTGATTGTGGCAGTTGCCTCTTAGACCAGTTTTAGATGCAGTCTCCGGACTGGATGTTCAAGTACATTTAGCAGAAGTTGCCTCCCATGCTGATCAGGACTTCCACATCGGCGATAAGAGCGTTTTTTCTTCAGGTAGTTATTGCATCAAGCTGTGGCAGCACCAGTCTTTTGTGCACACAGCAGGACACTGGATGACACAATGCTGCTTCTCACTACTGTAGCTTGGTACAAATCACAATGGGAACCACTCAGGGAGACACCACACAGCACAGGTCGCTCCTGGCTTCGCTCACACAGGCAGTCCGCTTCTATATGTGTTCCTCATTTCTGGAACACGTTGGGCTTCTCCTGGGCAGTCTCTCCTCCTGTAGGGCCAGGCACGCTCCTTCTCTCCCTCAGCAGGCAGGCTTCTCGAAGATATGCAGACCCTCAGCACCTCCAGAAGGAAGAAGACTCTTCAGATGATGTCCCCTCAACTACTGAAAATTGGCTGTCATGCAGACATCAGCCTTGGTCACACAACAGTCCACAGAATACTTTTCAGAGCATTCTCTTCCCTGGGAACGAATAACTTGAAACTGGAAGAAAGTGAGGTGGTTTGGGTCCCACGTTTATACTCATTGTCTAGACAGGGGATGTGGACCCACTGGTTTGGGTTGGTTATCTTTCAAATGTCATTTTCTGTCTCTCATACACAGCCTTGGTGCAAGGTGATGGCTCTTACATCAAATAGTGATGATGCTGACTTCAAGCAGGAGCATCCAGAACAAGCGCACAGTAGAGTGTGAGATCTCTGCACCTGGGTGTCATCATCCTTCCAGAAACAGTAATTAGGGACAGACAAAACCTTCTTGCCTTGAACAACAGAAAATGCAGTTCGTCCTGTACCATCTATCAAATGGCAGTGCTCAGCAAAAATAATCATCAGCCCTTTGCTGACAAGGTACTCATTGAATTTCTAAGGGTAGCCTTGTCTTCGCCCTCCAGTCAGACGAATGCATCCAACACTTCCACTGTCAGGAAAACTTGCATTCACTCCCATCTTGTGCCATGCTAAACCAGTGGCTATCCAAAATGGATCTCATTAGTCCATGTAGGCAGATTCTTACCACACACAGTGTTCAAGTAAGGATCATTAAACTTTAAAATAGTGGGACTCAGACCGCCCTCTATACAGACATATGAAAAAAGGTCTGATAATAAAGAATGGTTCACAAAAACTTGGAACGCTGCCACAGCTATTTTGTATGACTGACTCAATGCAAGGACAGTAGTCCTTTGCCAACTATGAGGACATGGTTGAGACACCTTTTGAGGTAAGAGTAC
Source organism: Triturus cristatus (assembly GCF_964204655.1). Lineage (NCBI taxonomy): Eukaryota > Metazoa > Chordata > Amphibia > Caudata > Salamandridae > Triturus > Triturus cristatus. Next base: position 941,783,700 of record NC_140584.1, read on the forward strand.
AGGCTCTAGACCTCACATTACCATGAACAGGTCTAGGCTTCCCAGTCCATGCTAGATTAACATGACTACATGGTCAAACAAAAAGTCGAAATTCCAGTTTCACATGCAGAAGGTTACTCATGGAGGGGTACAAGCCTGTTTATCATGATGGGGATATTCCTTTCTCTGCTTTTTTTCAAAAGTGTAGCACTTGGGGCTGATTTACCTTAATTTATTTGTTTTGCTACAGGCGTGGCTGCACTTTTAGGTGATGAATAAGGGCTTCTGATTTATATGCACGAACCTAGTCTCTACCATGCTCCAAGACTTCTTTTTCTGACTGGTGGAACTAATGGGTGAGATATTGAAGTTTTTTTTCTCATAGTGCACAGTATTGTTTTTAATCATCCACGGACTATAACCTTTCATCTATACCCTGTGGATTTATCTGGCTGTCAGAACGTCAACGTTTAGTAGGTAATTGACTATAGACTTTGTCAGGTAGGTGGCCAAACTGGTCAATAAGCAAGGAGCATGGGTATGCCGGGGCAGCCAGTCTTGAGTCTTCTTTAATAGATCACAAAAACGTGCTGAACACATCTAATCTGCTACTTATGGAATAAATAAATAAATCCATATTTTGAAAAGTGCAAACTACTCACCCTTACGGGTCTCAAGATGCTGGGGACCGTTGTGGAAATTAAGTGAGCTATTGCCGAGAGTCACATGGTGCTGAGCTGAACTGCTGCCGGAGCCAGGGATCGAACCGTGAACCCTGTGCTCTGAAGTCAGCTGCCCTGGCCGCTGCACCACACCTCTACACTTGGAAGAAGCGTTCTTGGTAGTAGTGAACAGATCTACCAGGAGTACACCCTCCTGAGTGAAGATGCATTGTGCCATTTCAGCAAGCAGACGCCACTCATGATCGGCAAGGCAACGTCTGTTGAGTTGGTCCCCTCTGACGCATATGGCTATCAAGTGGTCCATCAGGACTTAGTCCTGACCGTGATGGAAGGGAAAAAGACTTTGCAGGCCAGATGTATAGCGGTTTTGCAGCTCCAGAAGTTTAATGTGGTGGCTCTGCTCAATTGGAGACTAAAGTCCACTTAACCCTGCTGACTACCACCTAGCCAAGAGATAAAGTCTTGATATAGCAAAGAGAATGGTCTGCTGCTGATGTGCCGGAACAAGATGGCGGCGGTTTGCTAAGCACCGTCTTTCACAGAGCTTACGAAGAAACTTTCAGCTGCACTGAGACCTCATTTAGCTCTCCTTAGGCTGGTCTTATGCCTAGTAATGTGGCAGCACACGTTTGAGCCAGTGGGAGAGCTCACAAACCCGCTTTTTTCATGACTTTACCGCTATGACGTTTTCTCACATATGCGAGCAGCCGCCATTTTGCTAGCACGCCACTCGTAATATTGCTCCTCCGGTTTCTTATGCGGCAAACAACACTTGGGTGAGCTCCTTTTCAACTTACTCTACCAGAATTTTGTGTGTTAGGAGTTGCCATGAATTTCTAAATATATCCAGGACTGAATGTCCTCACAAGTCAACACAGTCAGGTTGACTTCTTCAGAAGTTACTTCATGCTGCACCAAGTACCATCAGTATACAGGGGATAAGGAATATTTACAGAATTCAGAAGATGTTCCAGGATTCGCCTTTTGTAGATGGAAGCAGCGACTGTCTGTTGTAGAAGAATAAGGGAAGTCATTGTTCCAAACCCTCATTTGCTTAAGATGGTTAACTGAACTGTCATAGTTCCTTTTGAAAAGAGGTGCCATTTTGTTAATGGGCTGCTCATATTGCTTCTACACTGTTATCTAATCTGGCAAACAGCACTTGGGTCCCCTGCAAATGAATATATATATAATAATAATATATTTTTACCTCATACATGTGTCATTATGGCAATGTGGATTTGATTCCTCTTTCTCCTTCATGTGTTTGAGTCTGAGGGAACGTGAACGCTATCATACAAATTCTGAGGTGATATCTTGGAGGTCATTGTACACCCTGTCTCCTTACTTGTTTACATGCCAGCAGAACTCCCCAAAATGTTCTGCTTCATAGTTCTATATTGTTACATACTTGTCCAGATAATTGGTCGGCTTTCATTGCTATAGTGTGTGTATCATCGCATAATCACATTGAACTTTCTCTCTTTGATCACCGATTTTATGGGCAGGCTTTCTACTATTAAAACATTACCTCATCGACAGGTACAAAACATCAAGATGGCTAGTGACCCCCTTAACCTTAAAAAAGCATCTTTATCTGGCACTAAAAGAGTCGAAAATGATACTCCATCCCCAGGCCAGTCATCTTCTAAACCAATCCTGGATTCAATTTTAGATGAACTACGTGCACTAAAACCGTTCATGAATACCACCAATGAAAAGTTACAACAGATTGAAGACCGAGGGATCAATATGGAAGGTAAAATGTTCGAAATGTAACAGCGTGTGGGGCACCTCAGGATATAGCTACTAAAATACCCTTGCTGGAACAAAAAATTCATAAGCTTATAACACATACCAAAGTTCTCGAAAATCGCAATAGGAGGAATAATCTTCAACTTTATGGTTTACCTGAAAATGTTGAAGGTCCTGATCTTCTTTCCTTCCTTTTTGTCTGACCTTCTCAACCTTCAATGTTCTATTCCTCTCAATATCCAGCAAGCTCATCGTCTTGGTTGCCCTCAATGACAGTCTAACAGACCACGTGGTATCATAATGCTCTCCTTAGAATTCACCGACCTGATGCATGTATTAAAAGCTGCCAGAGAAAAACTTTGTCTTGTCTGGTCCGGTCATGGCATCTTTATCTCACAGGATCTTTCCAATGCAACCCATGCCAGACGCAAAGAATTCCTAGCACTTCGACCTCATCTAAGATCCATGAACATCTGTTATGGCATAGTACATCCTTGCTTGTGCAAAATTACCTATGAAGGTGTCTCTTGCTTGTTCGAAGACCTGTCTAAACTAAGACTCTTTTTGCAAACCATCACCAAGATACGTATGGACACTAATGTTCAATGTTCTTAAACTGTTAAATTGTTAATGCTTCCTGACTTCTTGTTTCTGGTTGTAATCTCCAACTTTTACTTTTCAAATATGGGACATGCGGCCTGAATCTCTCCATTTTTTACCATTCTCATTTTTATTTCTCTCTCCGTTGTTGTTAATGTTTCTGGGTGCTAACAGGCCTAGTTCATGTTTCTTTCTCTTTTTACTTTAGATCTGGCTTTATGCCCTTGATCTGTCCCTCTATTTCCTTTATTCTTATGTCATTCTTTCTATTTCTATACCCTCCTTTTCATTCTCCTCTACTTTTTCTATTCTCCTATTCCTTTCTCTATGATTGCACAAGTGCCTATTTATTGCACTTCTTTGTTTCTATTAATTCCGTCATGTTACCTGATTTTTGACGACCACAGATTTTTTGTTTCCACTGTTGTCTTTGCAGTTCGTAATCATTGTTCCTGTACCCATGTTTTTAAACATCAACTTGTATTGTTGTATTGTGGAACGTCTGTGGTCTGGGTCATTCTGTTAAGCGTCAAAAGGTACCCTCTCATTTATCAAAACATAATAGTCAGGTTGCTTTTCTGCAAGAAACCCGCTGTAATGATGTTGAATCACTCACACGTCAATGGGTGGGTCAGGTTGTTTTTTTGTCCAGCTGTCAAGGGTAAGGGTGGTGTTTCCATCCTATGTTATAAATCTCTAAAACTAAAAATGTTATCAACTGAATGTGACATGAGTGGACGATGGGTAATACTTAATACCACTGTCTATAATAAACCGGTCACCTTCTTCAACATTTATGGGCCGGTTAAGTCTGATCCGGAGTTTTGGCATATTATTAAACTAAAATTATCTTCCATTACTAACCCTAATAATATTGTTGCTGGTGATTTCAACAATCAGAAGCAGAAAATCAAACTGTAAATTTAAACCAGATAAATCACATAAAGCATTAAAATCTGTTATTGCCTCTCATCCACTCTATGATGAATGGAAAGATAGTAACACTGATGAGCATGAGTTTACATTATTTTCAAATGTTCATCACACCATGTCTCGCAATGATTACATTTTGGTTTCCAAACCTTTACTCACTTCTCTCCAATCTTCTGAGATTGGTTCCATATTTAATCATGCCCCTGTTTCAGTCTTTTTTGATTTGTCCCTTGCTACCCCCAAACATGCTAAATGGAGATTTAACAACTCCTTATTATCTGATCAAACTTATATCTTAGGAGTTGCCTCCTTCATAAGATAATTTTTTTGGTTTAACAAATCAAGTGATACCTCAGTTCACATTAATTGAGATGCTTTTAAGACCTCTTATAGAGCCTTTTATATTGCCTATACTGCCAGAAAGAAAAAGTTTTTAATTCCCAATACCTCTCCACCCTTCAACATATTAAGACTCTTGAACATTCTTATTATTCCTCTAAATCCCCTGTTCATCTCCGAGACCTTATTAAGGCTAATTTCAACAAACTAGCTACAACTGATGCATGTAACATCCTACTTAAAATAAAATCCATATATGATGGGGGTCAGAACAAAGCGGGCAGAATGTTGGCCAATTATCTAAATGTCAAATCAGAAAGGAAAACTATTGGACCTATTAGTAATTTCCTTACTAACACTTTACTACACTCTGACTCAGACATTATTAATGCTTTCCAGTCCTACTATCACTCACTATATATGGAAGACACCCATCCTCCTGCACATGATATTCTGTCATTCTTTGATGGTCTCCCTCTCCTCTCTCCAGACCGGATGCTATGGATCTCCTTGAAAAAGATGTAACCCTTCAGGAGATTTTGGATGCAATTACATCTCAGAAGTGGGCTAAAGCTCCTAGTCCTGATGGTTTTTCCATTGAACTGATCTCTTCTTTTTTTATCTACTTTGGCTCCACATTTACTTGAGCTTTTCACCTCTTTTCTATCTAACTCTAAACCTGAAGGATCCTTTCTTGAAGCTGTTATTGTGTTTATTCCTAAACCTGAAAAAGATCATTCCCTTTGTCAAAATTATCGCCCAATTTCATTAATTAATTATGATTGCAAAATGTTAGCAAAAATCCTTGCATCTAGACTAGATGATGTTATACCCTTACTCATTAAATCTGATCAATCTGGTTTCATAAAAAATAGGGTCATTTCAGATAATTCTAGGATGTTCTCCGATATTCTTGCATTGGGAAAGGGATATCCTGATCCTCTGGCTGCATTATCCCTTGACGCTGAAAAAGCATTTGATCGCATAAATTGGCAATTCATGTTCAAAACCCTTAACTGGTTTGGTTTCGGCCCCAAATTCATTTCGTTCGTAAAACTACTGTACTCAGAACCACGTGCTTGTGTCTTTGTTAGCAGCTTTTTATCCCCTTACTTTAATTGGCATAGAGGCACCAGACAAGGCTGTCCCCTCTCCCCTCTCTTATTTCTTTTATGTCTCAAACCCTTTCTTGAATGCATTTAACGTAATCCCCTGATAACTGGCTTCCAATACAACTTCCATGAAATTAAACTGTCTGCTTATGCAGACGATATTCTGATCTACCTTTCCAAACCCTCACCCTCCCTGTCTCCCTTCTTACAGGAGATTGATTTATACTCTAAAATATCTGGCTATAAATTGAATTTCTCTAAAACTGAGATTTTACCCGTAAATACTTTATTCTGCCAATTCATGTTTTCTGACACTAACTTTAAATGGTGTCCATCTAAAATTAAATACTTAGGTGTCTGGTTCTCTCCTACCATCCCTCAAACTCTTGCCCACGATTTCAGTGCATTAAAACTTAAGATTCAAAACCTACTTTCTTCTTGGTCTCCCCTCCATTTATTCTGGTGGGGTAGACTAGATACCATCAAAATGATTATTGTATCTCTCATTTTATTCTTGCTTTCTATGTTACCTATGAAAATCCCTAAATTCTACTTTAATAAAATTAATTCTCTTTCTACTAAATTTCTCTGGAACAACCAACCTGCCCGTATTGTTCTATCTAAATTAATTAAACCAAAAAAGGAGGGGGGTATATGATTTCCTAATTTTATCATACTGCTTTTTGAATTAGACAAGTTTATACATTGAACAGACAATACCAAGAAGCACCGATACCTAGCTGGATCAATTTTGAATGCTCCTTATTACATGAATTCTCTTTTTATCACATTTCTTTTATGTCCAATTCTACTTTTATTTCCAAACATCCTATCTTAAAATATTATCAACACCTGATACATTGACTGTTTCAACTTTTATCAAGCTTTTCTTGGCTCCTCTATTTGGTATAATAAATTCATTAATTCATTCATGTTTGAGCCCCACGCTTTTTAACATCTATGTGGCCCCCTTGGCCAACATCATGAGATCCCATGGGTTCATCCCGGTGTCATACGCGGATGATACCCAACTCCTCTTTCCATTTAAAACCCTCACTACAGAGATCAGGAACTCTTTTGCCCAGGGTATGAAAGCAGTGGCACACTGGATGGCGTCCAACTATTTGCAATGTAATTTGCTAAAACAGAGGTGATGTTATTCGGTGAGGCCAAACTCCTGTGGACTCCGGACTGGTGGCCTCAAGATCTTGGGCCAGTCCCTGAGCCTAAACTGGTAGTGAAGGACTTGGGTGTCAGGCTGGACCAGGAGCTTTCCTTAAAACAGGTATACAACGTTTACAACGCAACTTTTACACCGCACTACCATTACAACGAAACTGTAACAACGCGAAATCTGTTACAACGTATGCCATTACAACGCATGCCATTACAACGAAATGCACTAGATGGCGTGCTAACATTAGAAATAGTGTAGTTTTACTATCCAAACACCTTCCCTACTGCAACGTGGACTGGAGTTAGAATAGTAAATTATACATTTCTAATGTCAGCACTCCATCTAGTGTACGTCGTTGTAAAAGCATGCGTTGTAAAGGCTTGCGTTGTAACAGATCTTGCGGTGTAAAAAATGCGTTGTAACGGCATGCGGTGTAAAAGCATGCGTTGTAACTTCATACATCCCTTAAAACAACATGGTAATCAAGTGGTGGGCTCATGCTTTCACATCATTGGGCTGCTTCGGAAAGTGTTTCCTTTACTTCCAGATGCCACAAGAAAGACCTTGGTGCAAGCGCTAGTTTTGAGCAGACTAGACTATTGTAACGGTCTGTTACTATCAGCAAACGAAGGAGTCATCTCAAGATTGCAGGTGGTTCAGAACACTGCTGCTCGTCTTGTACTAAACGCACCCCCTCGAACACCTTCCAAACCCCTGTTGGTTAAACTTCATTGGTTACCAGTGAAACAGAGGGTGAAGTTTAAAATATGCTGTATCATACAGAAATGCCTGACTGGGAGAGGCCCGGCCTACCTGGCCAACAAATGTACTCCGTATGTCCCCACACGCTCTCTCAGATCTAGTGAACAGGCCTTGCTATGCGTCCCCAGAGCTAGGAAAGCAAGACAGGGGTCCAGAGCTTTATCTGTGGCAGGTCCTATGTTGTGGAACAGCCTCCCCATAGCTATCAGACTGTACGGAGAACATTTTCCTTTCAGGAAACAATTAAAAACCTTCCTTTTTCAGAATTAGGATACCACTTCAATGTTATAATGGTACACGGCTAGTGTCTGTTCCTTTGTTTATTGATGGTGCTAAAGGGCGCGGAGATACTCCTCAGGGAGTCGATTCCAGCGCGGTACAAACATGCAAATAAATAAATAAAATAAATAAATTAAGTTTCGCCATAAATCATTCTACTTCAAACACTGGAAAGAGAAGAATATTCTATATGTTCACCAACTTGTATCCAATAACTTCGTTATACCCTTTAATACATGACAAGAACGCTAGGATTTACCCTCTTCTTGCTTACCCCAATATTCCCAATTATCACAGGAACTTAAATCATTTTTATTAACTACAATTTTTCCTGCCAACGCAATTCCACTTACTCCCTTGACTCCTTTGTACAATATTTCTTCTAATTCTAATCCTAAAGTTTCTTTTATCTATAAACTTTTATCTGCTCCTATTTCTGAAAGATCAAAATGCCCAATTGAATTAGCTTGGGTACAAGACCACTCGATGACCCTCTCGATTCAAAGCTGGAACAAATTATGACAATTTTTTTTACCACCTCTAGAGCTGCCAATATCACTCAATCGCTATTTTCCCAATATAATAGAGTAGTTCGGACACCCATTTTTATCCATAAAATCAACCCCTCTACTTCTCCCCTTTGCTGGTCATATCTTTCCTCTAATGGCACACTACTTGATTTGATATATTACTGTCCTAATGTTTTTACATTTTGGAAATACGTTTGGACTAAAAGATATTTAATTGTTGTAGTTCATTATCTATTCAAAATGTTTGACTTGGTTCCATGTCTGTTGATTTTCATGATACTTCGTCGAAGTTGACATTATTTGAACTTTTTATTGCTCTTGAATTTAATTCAATTCAATTCAATTCAATTCAATTCAAATAGACTTTATTCGGATTTCAAGAACCATCCATAAAAGCACAAAATCTGAATTTAAAATACACAATTTGATGCTACAATTCAGAGCCACAGTTTTGTAATAAATAACATATTAAATATAACTTACAAGAACAACAATTAGAATGCAATTATACCTTCTTACTAGACTATGCATAAAACCATCATACATACAATATATAGAGGTGTGCAAAAGTGTAACTACTGGCTTTATAAAAGCGAATGTGATGCATTAAGTTTGTGCAAATCAGGCCTTAAAGTGCAAAATGCATATGTAAACAACATTACTCAATTTTCAAAGACCTGCGTGAACGTACAATTGCTTTAAGAAAGCCACTAACTCTAAAGATTAGTTCGTCTGATCCAAGCATTAAAAAGTGTCTAAAAGCATGATTGTGGTCAGTCAAATCATATTTCCTGCAATAAGGGATTAGAAAATACTTTGTATATTTCCTGTAGAAACTACAGCCAAAAATAAAATGGAGCATACTTTGGGTTCCACCAAAGTCACAGGGACAATGTAATTTTTCCAAATTTTTAGTGTAGCCCAGTGGAAAGCAGATAAGATTTATGATGCTCCTGTCCCTAAATCTAAATAATAAGATCCTGTTCCACCTTCCCAGATTTTTACATAAATAGGGCTGTGGTAACATCGGAAATTCAATGTATGGTTCCCGGATCATTAAGTAGTTTATTGTAGATTGTTTCAGTGAGTCCACTCTTTCCCTCTCATTATAAAAGTATTGATAGAGTGCCCTTCTCACCAGATTTTTGTGGGAGCGGTCAATCCGGGGTCTGTAAAAAGATGACCATAGTTGACACTCACAAGGCTTCTTTCTACTGCATTTATCCATGGGATTAAACCCGAGTTCTCACTTTTTAAACAATCCATAATGATCTCACGGGAAAGGGAAGCTGCTGGATTTTGCCAAATCCTTAACCAAAATAGTGCAGGTCTGGCTCTTATAAAGTCCTCAATATAATGCAATTTTAATTCATTGTGGCATACGAAGGTCGGTGCACTGATAGCTCCCCCCAGGATCTTCCGACAGAATCTATTCTCTTCTCTCTGTAGTTCCGAACAGTTCGAGAACCCCCAGACTTCTGCTCCATACGTTCCAGTTGGAAGGCATTGGGTCCGATAGATTTGTAATAAACTGGGAACCACATCAGCCCGACGGGGTTGACGAAGAGAAGTAACAGAATTAATGGATTTAGAGAGTTTGTTCCTCCCCATTGCAACGTGGGGTTGGCATGAACCGCTGTTGGAAAATAGCAAACCCAAATAAGGGAAAGTGCAAGTGCTTTTTAAAATATTTTGACCTATCGCAATCTTTGAGATTTTATAATTTTTAGGGCCGCAGGTCATTATAAAGGATTTACTAAAATTAGTGCACAAACCTAAATCAGACATATAATTAACAAATCCCGAGATTAAAATACGCAGAGCATTCGGGGTGCGGCCCATAAGGACCGCATCATCTGCGTAGAGTAACGCCGGGATTGGTTTCTTATTAATAATGGGGACGTCCTTTGTCAGATTGCATAGAGAGTTAGTTAATTCATTGATATATAATATAAAAAGCAAGGGGGCCAAGACACAGCCCTGTCTCACCCCCTTGCCAATTAAAATCTCGTTTGAAACCTCGTCTTCATTGTTTATTCGTACTCGGGCTTTCAAATTGCGATGGAGGTTGGCCAAAAAGTGGACTAAGGGTTCATCCAAACCATAGTTCAAAAGAATAGTCCATAAGCGGGAACGGTTTACAAAATCAAATGCTGAGCTTAAATCCATGAAACCAAAATATAAGGGGGATTGTTTGACTCTTGTGTATTTGGCCATTAGGAGATTGAGGTTCAAACATTGTTCCACCGTGCCAAGTTTACTCCTAAAACCCAACTGGCAACGGTGGATAATAGAGTTCTCGTCTGCCCAGGTGCTAATTTTATCAAATAGAACCCTTCCAAGGACCTTCAGGGTGTTATCGATCAAAGATATTGGTCGATAACACCCCGGGTCCATCCTATTTCCCTTTTTAAAAATAGGTACAATAGTGCTGCTAGACCATGTCGAGGGGATGGATTTCTTACTCAAGTTGTTAAAGAGATTACAGAGTAAGGGGGCCCAAAAACAGATGTTCGATTTTAACTGATCGATGGACAAGCCATCCGGGCCAGGGGCCTTATTGCCAGCACTATTGGCAATAGCTTCCTCCACCTCCTCTGATGTTATGACTATGGTGCTATCGGCGAAAATATCCTCAGTTGAATCTCCAACTGCAGCATAGAGCTTAGAAAAATGAGTGACCCATGAATCACCTGTGATATTGCAGTTTATCGGGGTAATATTACTACCCAGGGCTCTCAAGTTCTTTACTTCTCTCCAAAACCCTGTCGAATCTTTTAAGGCAGCAGTTTTGGTGAGATTGTCCCAATGGCTTGTTAGCAACTCCTCAGATCTAGCTTTTAGTGTATGTTTATATTTTAAACGTAAAGATCTGACAATGGACACATCTCGGGGTTTGGCTTCCAAGGCCTTTCTAAGTTCTCTATTAGCCCTCGAGCAATTGGTATCAAACCAACCATGATTGTTTGTATTATATTCTTTTAGGGGTTTGGAGATTGCCCTTTTTATAACTACACATAAGTCACAAAAGGACTTGATTATGTTAGGGCCACCGAATGTTAAGCAGTTAGAGATCAATAGAGGGTTATTCCTAATCACATTAGCTAGAATCTCTTGATTATCGATCCCTCTCCATACAATCCTGAGCCTATCTGTAGATACAGTAATATTTGAGGCTCCAACCTCATGTGGGCCTATAGGTCTTTTAATGGATTTAAGATGGATTACTATTGGCAGATGATCACTATATGAGCTATTGACAACCTCAGATTTAAGTAACACTCCGCTAAGGAGAGAGCAGGTAAACATATAGTCAATAGTTGTTGAACTACCGCGGCCAATATAAGTGGGGGCCGGTACCTTTTCCTCAGCAATTCCACTATAGCCCATTACATCGTCTAAATCCCTACTATGTAATAAGTCCAATAGTTCAGATCCTCGTCTACAGGACGGGGATATAGAATGAATATGAGCATTAAAATCTCCGCCTACACAAATACCATCAAATTGGCCATATTTTTCTCCATTCGCAACTTCATCAATAAAATTAAACAATTCTAAAAAAATGGGGTTAGGATGGTTGACGAAATCATTGTTGTAAAAATTTAGAAAACAAATCTTTAACCTTGCAACATATTTCACAGCTATCAGATGTTTGCTGGCCACATATAGTGGTTCAATTTTCGCGTCCTTGGAAATTTTTGCCCAGATGGATAGGCCACCACTGGGTCGCCCCATAGCAGGGGATGGTACAATAATATTATGACAAAAAAAGCCCTCCAGTAGTTGAACACATGTGCACCATGTTTCTTGCAACATTACCACATCAAAGTTACTTATACAAGTGACCCATTCTTTGATTTTCATCTTACCTGAAAGCCCAGCAATGTTCCAACTGATGATACTTAAAGTATCAATCGGTGAGATGGTTGGGGAAGGAGGAAGGGCAATGGGAGGGTCGTTGCATACTACATGTGGAGGTACTAATCTACCTGGACATGGTTTATGAGTACATATACATTTTGCCATTTCCAGAGGAACTATACTGGTGACCTCATCAGATATGTTAAGAAATATTAATGGTTGTCAATCTAGACTTCCTAAATCAGATAGGGCGGAAAATCTATTAGATAAAGGGAGGGTATTAGGGACCGTTTTAAATAGTCCATGGGGGGGCCTATAAAAATAACCCAATGGAAGGAGGGTTATTACAGTGGGCAGACTGACGTGGGTGTTATGTGTATCCATGAAAAATCTTACAGAGTTCGGGTGTCTAAAATTAATCACTATGCAGTCCCCACTAATATTTTTGTGTTGTGGGCCCACCCAACTCACCCGGCGAGCTAATATAATCTCATTTGAGATGTCCCATCTTGCCCCTTTATGTTTGGTCAGCCAATCAATACATTTATTGTGTAATTGTACCCATGACTCACTTTGACCTTCTCTAAGGGCAGGGACGCCTGCTAAAACTAAAACATATGGGCAGGCTTCTGGGGGTAAGTGGAGTGACGGCCCTAGATTATTGGTGGGTCTGTTTCTTACAGGTACGCCTCCACTATTGCTTACGCCGTCCAGAGTGTTGCCTAGTGGGGTAGTAGTAGCCTTAGCATTTGAACTTAGAGTTCTGGCCGTTGCTGTTCCTACTACTCCAGAAAAGTCATGAGTTGAACTGGTAATCCGTACAGGTGGGGTATTGGCTAAACTACTATTAGAAGAAACAATTTTAGCAATGGTTGGGCCTTTGATGTTACTATGCCCAAGATCAGCAGTAGCAGCCAAACCCCCCTCCCTCAGGCCATTACATAGTGATTGTAGCTCATTCATAAATTTCTCGCCCCGAAGGGCATCTAAGCTAATAATACCTTTCCTTTTAGTTTCCTCTTTTTTTACAAGATTTTCAATTTTGTCTAGTCTCTTAAAAATAGTATTAAATTGTTTAGCTATTTGAACTTCAACTTGTTTAAAAACGGTATCAACGATAGTTTCAATCAAGTTGCCATTGAGTTTAGGTTGATTATTTCGATCGAGAAACTCAGTCTGCGTACTAACAGAGTTATCAGTACCCTCAGTGTACAACATAAAGTCCCCACAAGTGCCTTTGTCCAGGGCTGAAGACTGTGATCCACAGGTAAAAGCAGGGGGTCTCTCGGTGCCGTCATCCAGTGGTAATGGTGGAGACGATAAATCCTCGGTGACAGTTGATGTAACTATTTCGCAGTCTTTATCTTTATTCCACATGCTCTGTGGGGTAGGTTGGTTTCTGCAGCGACTTGGTTGTTTCCTTTTATTTATGGTGCTTTTCACAGGACCTCTCTTACGTTTTTCCCTTGTTGTTTTGTTGGTACATGGCATTTTATCTGTTTCAGGTTCCACTAAGCAGTCAGTGACAGCAATAGTTGCCAAACTAGTGACTCCAATAATCGGCGTTAATGTGTCAACTTGAACTGTTGGTTTAATGACCGTTACTGTAGGGGTGAGTGGGAAACCCGGGTTGGATAAAGCATTTGGAGATTGGGAACATAGGGAAGTAATATTAGGTACTCCAATGGACATTCTTCTTTCGGTATCGGCAATCTCGTTGGTGACCATAGTAAGGGCATTGGCCAGCAATGTATCAAACGATGTGGGCAGCTCAGTGGGGACAGCAGGGACTACAGATGCGGTCACAATCGTACGTTTCCCCATGTTTTGAATAATTACCTTTGTAGCCTGAACTCGAAGGAGGGATGGCCCGCCTGACCACTGGAGACCACTGAGGGCCACAGAGGGCCCGCCCTTTGCCCGGGATTAGCCCGCGCGTGGTCCCGCGACACGGGGGGAGTGCTGGGTTTAAAAGCGCCTCAGGGCGCGCAAACGTCGTTGGCGGCTTTCCGGCCGCAAGGGAGCCTGGGGGTTGTGGTCCCTATCCTCCTCTCGGCGGCCGCGTAGGAAGCTGTTACGGCGGCGGGAGGGAAGGATCAACCCGGTCAGCACCACAGGAGTCAGCAGCCTGCTCCGAACCAAATTCAGCCCCTTCAGTGAGTTCAGAGTGAATTTAAGGTTATTCTTACTTGCTGGAAAGATCATTCTAAAGTATGTTCTCTAACTTGGTGGAATATTATTTGTGACGAACACAGAATTTCTACTGTTTCAAATTCATTGTTAGCTCAAAAAATAAAGTCTGATTTACTTTGGTTACCCTTTACTACTTTCTAATCTCACACTAATCTTCACGCTAATCACTATTTGCTTACCCCTTTTCCTTTCCTTCCCTTCTCCTCTTCTATTCCTTTCCACTTTTTTCCTTTTTCTTTTCCTAAACTATATAAATAACTCATATTTAATAGGTACCCTAACTTCTTTTCTTTTAGTCTATATCAGAAGGTTGTATTTTACAATCTTTTTTCACCACACATAGCACCATACATTTTTATTGCTCCAGCAATATGGAGGAGGCCGGGAAACTAAGAAGCCTCTGAACCATATGGGACCAGAACAAGCACCTATACCCAAAACACCAGGCTCATTGCCTGAATGTCCCCAATACGTTACAGAGGTGGAAAGGTCTGTATAGCCACTTGGAGGAGGATGAGATATATAAGTTGAATCTTCTGAACGGGACGAAGACGTTTTTTCAGTTGAATAATTAATGACCCCTTGTTGGATAACAACAAAACTGTTTCCTGCAGGTGGTTCAAGACTAGCTGAGGAAAGGATACCAAAAGCAGCAAGTATGGAAATATGTGAATGCCTCCATCAAAAGGCATATCCATCAGGAAATCTTGGACATTTCCAGAAAAGCTGGTAACATGCATCCAAGCACTGCACTAAATAACTAAACTGGCGCCGGGGGCCCAGGTGACGCAATCCATAATATCCAAGCAGATCCTTGGGATTTATTTAGCTGCATCCTAGTCTGAACAAAGGCCTTCCTGATATCCTCAGGAAGGTAGGAAATCTCTCATTTACCCTATCCCAGAGGGCAGGTGTGCAGCAGCCCAATAGGTTCTCCACATTCAAAGGCAGGGGATTTAGACTGACAGACAAAAAATTTCTTTCCTATGGAATCAATTTTGTTAAATTCCCTAAATCATTAGGGTCCCCCTTGCTCATCAATGCCTATATGACATGACGCGTGGCAGGCAGGGAGGAGCGCACCTGGAGCCCGGACGGCGACGTGGGGGAGCAGAGAGCACGTGGGGGAGCAGAGAGCGCAGGGGAAAGCCGATTCGCCTCCTGAGGGTATGATGCAACAGCAAGTGGATCAGATTCTCCGGGCGATCATTGACACGAAGGAGGCGCTGCAGCAGGACATTGCTCAAGTGTCACTGGGGCTGGGACTCCTGCGGGCGGATCATGCGAAGCTGGTAGATCGGGTGAAGCAGACAGAGACTGCTCTGGAAACCCTGGAACCATCGCAGAAAGCACTAGACGTTCAAATGTGTGATGTTATGCGTCGGATCCAAGCACTGGAGAAGAGGGCCGAGGACGCTGAAGGACGCAATAGACGGAATAACGTGCGAGTGGTGGCCCTGCCGGAAGGAATTGAAGGTGAAAGTATGCTTGACTACCTGGAGAAATGGTTCCGTAGCGAGGTGGCCCCGGAGGGTTTGACTCCGCCTTACACATTGGAGCATGCACACAGGGTGACTGCCCGCCCGTTGGCGCCTGGGAGACCCCCCAGGCCTATAGTGGCCCGCCGGCTCCATTACAAAGATAGAGACCTCTTGCTGCACAGGGCGCGTACGTCGGGCCCCTATAGGGTGGACAATAGCAATGTCACGCTCTTTTCCAGATTATACCCTTGAGGTACAGCGCCATCGGGCCTCGTTCCTGACGGTTAAGACTCTGAAAAGGGCTCGGAAGGATCGGACTCCGATGGAACTGATGCAGGGAGTGTTGCCATGCCGCATATAACTCCCAGAACGGCAGATGAGATTGTGGACGCTTGATCTGCTGTCATATGTAGTAAGAGGGGCTGGTTGATATGGGTGGGGTTAGTCTTGTGGGGAGACATGGGGGAGCACTGACTGTGTTGCGGGGCCTGTCGGGTTGTCCGAGATATGTGGATCCTCGCCTGTTGGGGGGAGGTCCTATCTGAGAAGGGGGAGTTCCTTTTATAACGGAGTTTGGTGCTGGAGGTGCGGTGAAGCAGCGGGCCTGATCTTCTTGGTGTTGGGCCTCCTCCCCCCTTGTTTCGCTATTAGAGCGACTCTCTGGTAGTTACCAGAGGGATTTTAGGGGGACTGTTTGGATGGGTACTAGCTGTTTGGAGCCTGTTCTGGGGTGCGGCGTTGGAGGGTATGGGGGGGTTGTTGGGGGTTTTGCTGTGGGGAGTTTACATCACCGGGGCGTCAATGTGGGGAGGGCAGTCACAACACGTGAAAGAATTTTATTATGGGGTCAGTACCTGAGTTGAAATGTATTACGTGGAATGTACGGAGGATGCATACGATTATGAGACGCCATAAAATTCATGCTTACCTGGTATGTAGAAGGGGGCAGATAGCTTTTCTCCAGGAAACCCATATAGATAAAGACGAGGGCCGGGCCTTACAGCGCCGATGGAGAGGGCAGCTTTTCTACACAACATATTCTGCCTATGCCAGGGGAGCCCTGATCTGCGTGAGGGCGGGGGTTCCTTTCCAACCGACCCAGCAATTGGTGG
Organism: Triturus cristatus; assembly: GCF_964204655.1. Taxonomy (NCBI): domain Eukaryota; kingdom Metazoa; phylum Chordata; class Amphibia; order Caudata; family Salamandridae; genus Triturus; species Triturus cristatus. Next base: position 941,800,499 of record NC_140584.1, read on the forward strand.
ACCCGGACGGGAGATATGTGGCTGTCATGGGTAGATTGAATGGGAGTGATGTAACACTGTGCAGTGTGTAAGCCCCCAATGTGGAACAGAAATCCTTCTTTGCTACATTAACCGGGAAACTGGCACCTTTTTTAACAAGCTCAGTGTTCCTAGGGGGTGATTTTAACTCCGTTCTGGATGCTGAGCTGGACAGGTCGCATCCCCCATTGCCCCAGGCACCTACCCATAAGCAATCGAAACTTCGGAGGGACTGGCAAGCTGAACGGGGATTGATAGATACATTGCGAGCTCACCACATAGGAGAACGGGATTACTCTTCTTATTTTCCCCTACATGACTTGCATGTGCGGCTGGATGCGGTGCTATGCTCTCCGGATGTGCATACATTAGTGCGCTGTAGTAAGTATTTGGCAAAGACAATTTCGGACCATAATCCGCTACTATTGACGGTAAAATGGTCCCGGGAGCGACCTGTAGTCCCCACCTGGCGGTTACGTTCTGAGGCCTTGGAGGACCCGATGTTTCGAGCTGAGATCCGAGAGGGAAGAAAGCGTTATTTTCTTGAGAATGGGGGGACAGCATCGACCCTAGGACTGGAATGGGATGTATTTAAAATGGTAATACGGGGATTATGCATTGCTAAAAGGACAGGTATGCGGAAAACACTGTTGCAGGATATAGAAAAGGGGGAACAACGGTTGCGACGAGCAGAGAAAGCTTGCCCGGAGAATCCTGGATTGCAGGACGAGGTTATGACGGCGAGGGAGGAGGTGGCGACACAAGTGGAGCGATTACGCTGCTTTGATCATAAGGAATACCTGGTACGAGCGCATGCGAAGAGGGATAAGATGTGCTCCCTCCTGGCATGGTTAGCGAATCCGGCTCCGCGGGGTACACCGATCCTAGCTTTGACCACCTCGAAGGGGATGCTGGAGTATACTCAGCGAGGGATTAATGAGATGTTCCTAGCATATTATGCGGAACTCTATGAAAGTAAACTACAGGGCATGACTGATGGGTTGAATGAGTTTTTAGCTGAAGTACGATTGCCGCGCCGTGAAGAAGACCAGGGGGTGCGGCTGTGGCAGGAGATCACGGAAGGAGAAATACGCAGCGCAATAAAGCATATGGCGCGCAGGAAAACTCCCGGGTCCGACAGATTGCCCATAGAATTTTACTCGGCATATGTTGATGCGCTGACCCCTAAACTCCGGGCGGTATATCGCGAAGCCAAGGAAATCGGAAAATTACCGGGCTCTGCTCGAGAGGCTATTATCATCCCGCTGTTAAAACCAGGGAAAGACTCACTATCTCTGTCGGCATATCGTCCATTATCAATGTTGACGACGGACTATAAGATTTTAAGTAGGATCCTGGCATCCCGGCTGCTTCCTTATATGACATACTAGGTCCATGTCGACCAGGCGGGCTTTATCCCGAAGAGAACCACTGCAACCAACGTGCGCCGATTGTTACGAATCCTGGGAGAGAGTCATGCTAAAACACCAGACGCGGCGGTTCTCTCTGTAGATATTGAAAAGGCGTTTGACAGTCTAGAATGGCCGTATTTGTCTCGAGTCCTTCATGCATATGGTCTTCGAAAATCCTTTGTGGAATGGACGGAGCTGCTATATAGGTCGGCGACGGCGCGCGTACGCACGGGAGCGACGATCTCTTCGGCTTGCCCGATTGGACGAGGCATGCGACAGGGATGTCCGCTCTCCCCATTATTATTTGCTCTGGACATCGAGCCTCTAGCGTCCCATGCCCGATTGGGGAACTACTATGCTGGGTTGTATTTGCGGGGGGACATACAGTTTATCTCCCTATATGCGGATGACTTATTGCTGTTCCTAGGGAATATGATGACGGACTTCGATGGCGCGAGACACTTACTTCGTGTGTTTGGCCGCTTTTCGGGGTTGAGGGTGAATTGGGCAAAGACTTGTTTATTTCCAGTGGCCCCGACTGCGACAGAACCTCTCCAGCTGTTAGAGGTCAGTTGGGAGCATAGATGTCTGTCTTATCTCGGTACCAATATTTACCACGCCCCGACGATTTACTGGAGGGCAATGTTGGTCGGACCATACGTGGCCTCAGGGGTAGCATGGCATTTTGGAGTGCGCTGCCGCTTTCGGTAGCGGGGCGGGTAGCGCTCCTGAGGATGATAGTGCTACCGCGTTTATTATACTATTTTCGGACTTTGCCGATTTGGATCCCGGGCTCTGTATTTAAGCAGCTTCGCTCTATGATTAGCGGGTTCCTCTGGGGGGCAGGTAGGAGATGAGTAGCAATGACCACAATGATAAGGCCAAGAGCGGATGGGGGCATGGCGGTTCCGGATTTTGAGTGCTATTATTTAGCAGCCCAGCTGCAGTGGCATACACAGGCTGTGGCAAGAGAGTTCCGAGTTCCAGATGGCTCGGAGGGTCGTTGGATCCCGCGCTATATCTTGTTCTTCATAGTGCTTCAACAGAAGATGCGACTTGAACCGCTTACGACCGAGGAACGGACGATGAGGCTGTGCTGGAACCGGAGTCAGCGTAAGGCTGGGTTCGCTCGCCCGTATGCCCCGGAGATACCGCTGGGTATGTGCACAGCACTCCCGCATGGAGGGGACTGGACAGCGCTGGCAAATTGGGAGGACCTGGGATACAGGTATTGGGGGACTTGTACGAGAAAGAGACCTTGCTGTCTTTCCAAGATTTGCAACATAGGTACGATCTCCCGCGGGGCGACTACTTAGTGCATTCAGCGCTTATAACCACAATACAACGCTATTGGAAGATGGGTTTGTCGGAACCTCGAACCTCAATGGCATGCCAATATGTAGTAATGGCCGCTGGGACATTTAAGGCCATAACATGCCTTTACCGGCGAATGCTGACAGAGAATCTAGACCCGTTGAGAACACTGCAGGGGAAATGGGAAGTGGATCTTGGTAAGGAAATCCCTGAGAAGGCGTGGGCTGAACTGCTTAAGAGGGCATGGAAGAGTACGAGAAATGCCCGGTTTCAATTGATACAGTTTTATGTCCTGCATAGGGCGTATCTAACTCCTGCAAAGCTTAATCAGTATATTGTGGATGCGGCGGCTCGGTGTCCGCGATGTGCTCTGGAGGGAGCAGACTTCCTGCATATATTGTGGGGATGCATGGCCTTGGGAACCTATTGGGAGGAGGTGTTGGATGTTTTGAATATGGTTACTGATAGGGCAGTGACATTGGAACCAGGCACTTGTCTACTGCACTGGTTCCCGCATACTGCCAGAACAAAAGTGACTAGCAAATTCATAGATTTGGGGCTTGTCTTGGCAAAACGAGAGATTACAATGCATTGGAAAGCACAACAGGGGCCTAAGGTGGGAAGATGGCGGGCGCAATTGATTAAATGGGCGCAGAGTGAGGGAATTATTCGATTGCAACAAGCCTCACGTATGAATAACGGCAAAGCGTATGAGACAGCGAGGGCATGGGAGGCCTTAGTTGCAGCGCTTCAGACACGGAACGTAGATTCGGAGGAGGGCTCACTTGAGGAAGAACGAAGGGTCCCAGCTCCCAGACTTGCATAGATTGACCAACTAGCTCCAGGTCAATAGCGACAGTTAACGTGTATGATATCAATGCCTCCGGTACTGTACTGCCCCTGTTGATTGATGTTGTTGAGCTGATCCGAGGGAGTTGTGTAATTGTTTATACTGTATATACTTTATGGCGCACCGGTGAATGGGGTAGGCGGGAAGGGGGTGGGATTAGTAGGGGACGCAGTAGGTATTATATTATGCTGAGTACATTGATATGTTATTAATACTGCATACACTGTTCGTATTGGAAAACTAATAAAAATATATTTATTTTTTTAAAGGGCAGGAGCATTTCAAAATGTAAAACACATGGTCACTTCGACAATTTAAAAAGCACCTGATTTTCCAGGGGCTTATCATAAATGGGGACAAAACTTGTTTGGCATTATCAGCGATCGTAAAGGCTTTGCATTTCTGGCACTTGTAAAAGCCCAGATTTGCCTTCAACCAATTTCCAGATTGGATTACTTCTGGACTACTGTCCACCAATTCTTGCCTCATGGACTTTGTTCTTTCAAAAGTGACTTGGGGCCTTCGTTTTATTGTTGCAGCCAGCATTGGATCACTTCTGTTTTCTGGTTTTATCTTTTCCTTCCATAGGTTTTAACAAGACCTCTCTTTTGATACTGCTGACTTTTTGTGAAGCTTGGTTCAGGACTTGCTCCTTACAACCCCTTTTTTTGAATCTTTTTATTAAACTCATCTGAGTTTCGTCTGGTGCCTGCCTCTCGCTACAATTTCTCTTCATTCTGAGATGCTCGGCATAGGGGATGCTCATTTTTAGTTTGGTGGGATGAAAACTGTTTGCATGCAACATGGAATTTCCTGCTGTTCTTTTTCTATATGTGCGTGTGTGTAGTCGATTGTCTTTTATATATACTTCCAGGTCTAAAAATGTAACTGCCGTTCTGTCTATTGTGTCTGTAAATGTTAGATTAAATGTATTGTCATTCAATTGCTTTACACATTCTTTTGCAGACTCTATGGAGCCTTCCCAGACCACAAAGAGGTTGTCTATAAACCTTTTCCACATGACTACATTTTCATTCCATTCTTTCACATGATTGACTGAGCACCTGCTCCTCCCACCAGCCCACATGCAGATTAGCATAGCTGGGGGCGAAGCAGATGCCCATCGCCGTTCTGAAAATCTGTTTATATGTTTCATTGCCAAACAAAAAATAGTTATTTTCTAGGCACATTCTAACCATCTCAATCAGTTCTAGAGTGCTGATGATATGAGATGTGCGGCGTGTCCAGGAAATAACACATAGCATTTAATCCTGCCTCATGTTCAATGCTTGTATACAATGAGGTAACGTCAAGCGTAATAAGCAGATACGTTTCTTTCCATGTCAATGCTTCTATTTTATTCAAAAAGTCACGAGTGTCTTGTATGTAAGCTGGGAGTGACAAATTCCTGCAAGAAGTAGTCTAAGTATGTTGAGGTTGTTTCAAATAGACTTCCAATCACGGAAATGATTGGTCTACCCGGTGACTTCTCTTTATTTTTGTGCACTTTCGGGATCAGGTATAGGATTGGTGTCACAGATTTTTCTATCTTCAAGTACACATATTCTGCTTGTGATAATAAGCCTAGTCCTCTCCAACGTGCCAGTTCTTTATGCAACCTATTTTTTATTTCCATCAGGTTGCTTTGCAGGACCTTCATATAACAGCTTTTATCACTGAGTTGTGACTTTGCCTGATTTTACATTGATAGGGGCCAGAGGACCACCTTCCCCCTTTGTTCGATTCACGAACTACTATGTCTTTGTTCATTTTTATTTTGTCAATAACTTTATTGTATTTTCTGTCATGAAGGTTATTTTCTTTATCAAAGTTCTTATTTGATGATATGGCTAGGTTTTTCAGATCTTTGACCACTGCTTCGGAGAAGGAGTCAATTAAGTCTCTTGGAACATTTGGAATGAATATAGATGTTGGTTTAAAGGGTGTTTTACCACCTTTATAAGTATCTAGTCCCAAGGTATCAATTGTGCCTCTCGTCATTTCTTGTAACTGCAAGCCTTCACATTCCATTTCTAGTTCATGAAGTTCTCGTAATGTTGGTAAGTCTCCAACCTCAAAATTTAAATTGTTTCTGTCATACACTGTTGAATTTCAGAAGTGTTTTTTTGGAAAAAGAATTCTCAGTTTTAGTTTTCTTACAAATTTGAAGAAATCTATATGTGTTTGACAATAGTCAAAATTAGTTTTCCTGCAGAATGACAATCCAAGTGCTAGTATATTGTTCTCTTCTTCAGAGAGTATCATGTTAGTCAGATTAATAACCGTTGTTTGGTCAAGTGCTATTTGCGATTGTGGTGCTCCTTGGTCTTGGTTCCTGACCTTAGCTCCATTCCCTCCTGTCCTGTTATATATATATATATATATATATATATATATATATATATTCACTTAAAAAACCATAGGTTTCACACACGTCAGATATTACATCACTGTATTTAGACACTTATTTACCCATGTCTTCTTCCATTCATCTTTAGCTATACATATATTACATTTTTTTTCATTTCAGAAAGACACATATGTCATCAGTGATGTAATATCTGACGTCATCAGCAGAGGATTGCGGTCGCGTGAGTTATAGTTGCCTGCACTAACTATAACGGGGGAATTTCATTGGTTTTTTACGAGAGAAATGCCCAGCTAACTATAACATGTGTGAAACCTATGGTTTTTTAAGTGAATTTGCAAGGTTTTTTAAATGCGAATTCCTAACTATAACGTGTGTGAAACCTATCGTTTTTTGAGTGAATTTGTACGTTTTTTTAAATGCTAAGTTATGTATTTATTAATATATTTTTTTAAACAAAACTTTTTCACGGCGCGTGCACGGTCCACTTCGTGCACCGTGCGCGCGCGGTGGGCACGCGGTGCGCTTTGCGCACCGCGCGCCCACTTTACGCAGTTTGTGCACCCAGCGAGCACGCTGCGCGCGTACAGATATATATATTGATTTAAATGCTATTTTCTCTGGAAATACTGAACAGATTTACACCAAACCTGCAAAAGGCACTTCATGGACCTTATGGCTACCTCTCTGCCAAATTTCACGTAATTCTGTTCAGCCGTTCGGGCTGTAGCTGCGACTAAAGTCCCTATGGAAAAATCCATGGGGAAAACGCGTTTTGGGACCCCCCCTTTTTCTCGGCCCCCGCTTGACGAATCACCCCGAGACTTTCAGGGTAGGAGCGGAGCGGAGAGCCCCATTAGTTTTGAAAATTTCGCGAGGATTCGTCAATCGGTGCCAAAGTTATTCAAAATAGAATTTTGAGATTTCCTATGGAAACTCGGTCCTAACTATAACTATCTACTGGCGACCGCCAGTAGATAATATATATGTATATGTATATATATATATATATGTATATGTATATATATATATATATATATATATATATATATAAATATATATATTCCAAACGACTTCTGACGTTGAGGAGTGCCTCAGCCTCTCGGGTCGGGGCCATCAATGATGCGTCAGTCATCAAGTCATATTCCAAATGAAAGCACGTATACAGCAGGACACGTGCGACAGGCCACACCAACGCTGCTTAGTAAATTCTTTTATTGCAGGCAGAGAAAGGGCATGACGCGTTTCGAATCTGAACGATTCTTTATCAAATGCAAAGTTTTTGGGCGGAGTCATTTAGCTCTTTTAAAACAGACATGGCATGAACACTGACAAAGGACTCATTGTCCACATTCATTCACGGAGGCAGTGAATTACGCTGTTTTAAAGTTCAAAGACAATTTTCTGAGCTTGCTGGTGGGTGTACATCATTCTTACAAGGATAAATCCTTCGGAAATAAAATATTTCCCACTGTATTCCTCTCACCTTCGCACTTCATCAGTACATTTGTGTAATCACCAGGACCACAATATCCATAATGCCTCACTGCTGCTCTCTCAATCTTCATCCGTCTTTCAGTGTTCCTTTTTTGTAATCATCTTTGGGCTTGCTATCGTTGTGTACCCAGTACCTCAAATCAGCCTTTCCAAAATTGTCTTTGAACTTTAAAACAGCGTAATTCACGGCCTCCGTGAATGAATGTGGACAATGAGTCCTTTGTCAGTGTTCATGCCATGTCTGTTTTAAAAGAGCTAAATGACTCCGCCCAAAAACTTTGCATTTGATAAAGAATCGTTCAGATTCGAAACGCGTCATGCCCTTTCTCTGCCTGCAATAAAAGAATTTACTAAGCAACGTTGGTGTGGCCCGTCGCACGTGTCCTGCTGTATACGTGCTTTTATATATATATATATATATATATATATATATATATCCAAGGAAAAGCAAAGCCAGATAATGAGATCCACCCAAACCCACTCAATCAGTATAGCAGGTTTATTTTTGGTACAGCAGAGAAAGACGACGCATTTCGACCACGTCCGTGGTCTTGGTCACATGACCATCGCCTCCATTACATGACTTTTAAAGGGTAAGTGCACATTAAAAACATAGACATAAAAGAAATGTTCAAGGCACATTGTTTAAATTTGTGATAACAAAAATAATCATAATAACAGGCGCAGCTGTTTTATAAAGAAGAAATAATAAGGTACTGATCATTCTCAGTGATTACCATTTGGTGGCATTTAATAAGACTCAAAAAATGTGTCCATTAACTTGGTACCAGGCTAATCAGTAATGAATGCCCGGTGTGTGATTGGCCGTAAAAAATTAGGGACTAGTGTCCTTTTACCTATGGGGTGGCTATGTGCAATAGTGTTATTAGAGGGATATCCCTCGTGAGTGAGATAAGTGTAGGACCTGCGTCAAACATTGTGCTTCTTACTCAGTGATAGTGGGGGTATAGTACCCACGGCATGCACTCAATAGTGACTAGGAGTAAAAGGTGGACGGCCTGCTGATAGACTCCGGTGCTCGTAATCCTATCACAGATGTGTAGGTCAGGGTGATTTCAGCCACAGTCCTGTACAAAATCCGAATACAATAACATTAGCAACATAGCATACCACAGACAATATTACAGTTGTTCACAGCACTACGTTCACTTTAAAAAGTAACATGAGACTTCAAAAAGATAGAGAGTTGATAATGCACCTGTGTTTAACATAAGAAAAGGTGCAATTAAAATCTGAGAAAGGGAGGAAGAGGTCGGGCGTGAGTAGTCCACCAAGGCCTAGGTGCTACTATAGGTAGTGTGACATTACAGGTGAGAATATAATTCTTCCTGATTCAGGCCGTCAGGGAATTTGGCGCCTGCTAAGAGGATGAAACGCGATTCAAGTTTGCGTATATATATATATATCACCACCACTTCAAAGGAGGCTCTTTTGTGAGCAGAAGGTCCCAGGGGTGATTCAATTTTTTCTCAAGTGAAGTGCCCAAATCACTGGCATTCTAAAGGTCATGATATAGACCAGCATCAGTATAATGAAGAGGAAGTAAATTATCTACCTAATCATAGTCCTCTTTGTTGGGAACCTGTTCAGGACCCAGGATGACATCAGAGTTAGAACCATGAATGACTTCCAATCTACGGTAATAATGTCATCAGGAAAGAGTAACAGAAGAGGAGTCATCCTCAACCAGAGGCTGCGTCTTAGTGATTTCGTAGTGTGACATGGGGCGAGCTCTGCTGGCAGATACAGAATGGATTCCACAGCAATAAAGTTTGGAGTTGAATTTAAAGCAGCACCAGGAATAACAAAGATGTTGAGTCATGGCCCAGCACTGGCAGAGGGCCGGGTTGAGGCTGAAAAAGGGTGAGTTGGCAGATGTATGACGGAATTTTGAATGCCCTTACAGCTAATGGCTTTGCAACTGAATATTTACAATGACAAAGGCATTTAAAAAAAAGTCTTTTTTCAATTTTGTTTTTTTACTACAAATATACCTTTACAACTACTGCCTTTTCCATTAATTGCTAGGTATTTTACAGGGAAGTATAAACCTATATATATTTTCACTGGAAAAAAACAAAGGTTACAGGAATGTTATAGTTAGGCTGACATTTGAGTCGTACAAAAACAGAGAAATTCAGCAGCTATAGGAAGCTGCGCTAAGGTTTTTTAAAATTCTAATATCTAATATAAAGTCCCTGTAAACTTTGTTTTTATCTGTGAATTTCTACTTTTTTTAACTAGTAGTCGTGTTTGTAGAGTGGCGGAGAAAGGCGGCAGGGCCTCCGACCAGCTCTCTCAAATCCCGCTGTGTCACACTAGAGTTAACAGGAGGGCTTCTTGGCACCTAAGGATCCTCAGCTTCCAATAGGACTGCATCCCCCAACCAGCAGTTCGCCAGTAGGCAAGTTTGCAGACTGGTGGAGAAAGGGGGCACGGCCCCCAAAGACCTCTCAGCCATATCGCTGTGTGGGACTTACTGGAGGTTACAGAAGGGTTTCCTGGCCCCCAAGGACCCTCAGCATCCAAGGGGACTTCATCCCCCAACTAGCAGTGCCCCAGGAGGCGCATTAGCAGAGTAGTGGAGAAAGGGGGCGGGGCCTCCGGTAACTTGCCAGTCCTGCATGTTTTTTTGTTTTTTTTTACCTGAGGGAATTTGCGTGGGGCAGATTTGGGTCCCCGGGACCACACCCCCAGGGCCAGGCCTTTTTAATGGGGAGGGGGACAGTGTGGCCCACCTCCCCGGGCCAATTTCAGCTCTGGAGACCCCATCCCCCAAGGCACAGCCTTTTCATTTATTTTATAACTTAAAGGGAGTGGGGCCGCAAGTCGATTTCAGCCCTGGGACCCCATCCTCCGAGGCCTGACTTTCATTGTGGGTGCCCTGGTCCCACCCAGAGCACTTACCCTTCAATGATGGAGACATCAGGGGGAACCTCAAGGCTTCCATGGTCCCTGCCAGCTCCCCACCTCTTGCAGGAGCTGGCATTGCTTTGACAGAGAGTGAGCTGCTAACATACAGCTACCTCACTGTCAAAGCAATTGTGCTCCGCTTCGAGAAGCAAGAACAAAATGCTCTCGCTTGCTCGAAGCGAAGCACAGTTTGCTATGGCTTGGTGGGATCGGTAAAGCTCTCGCCAACCCATAGCAAAAAGCACCCTGGGACATAGCAGGAGCTGGCCCTGTGGGTACGGTCACCAGGGCCTTCTGTGGCTCCAGGAGGGTGGGGAGCCCCGTGGCCCCATCCTTTTTTTAGACTTTGCCTTGGGGAAGTGGTGGTTCCTCGGCCAGGGGTCAGCAACTGACCGCCTCCATTATATTATTTGAGTCCTGGGAGGTGGCGGCACCCACAACTCTATAATATATAGCCCTGGGGAGGTGGCGATCCCCAGAGCTGCAGGAGAGCCGCATGAGCCCCCCACATTTAGTTCAGTGTCCTGGGGAGGTGGCAGTCCCCAGGGTTGCAGGGGGGCCGGGCAGCCCCCCCCCTGCATTTGTAAAGTTCAGTGCCCCAGGGAAGTGGCAGTACCCAGGGTTTTTCAAAACTTAGGAGGGGGGCGCATGAGCCCCCCTTCTTGATTATAATAAGCCAGCATTCCCCCGGGATTTGGCCCACTCAACGGCCTTATGAAAAAGCAGTGCATCTTTTTTTTTTTTCAATTTTGCCGCGTGCCCACCCGGAGTTTCGTGGTAAAATTGAATTTAAAAAATCATTTCAACCCCCGGCAGGGTCCCTGTGGGACCCCCCCACCACCATATCTGGGGGGTCATGGTATTCCTAACCCGCTCCCTTTTTTTTTTTTTTTTACTTTTTTTTTTTAGAACTCCGCTTTAAGCCAGTAGGTAGTTCTAGTTAGAAAGTTTCCATAGGAAAAGCATTTTTTGTTTTGCCAATCACTTTGACGCCGCTTAACGAATCTTCACAAAATTTTCAAAAAATTTCCCAGCTGGTGTGTTGAAAGTTTTGGGGTGAAATGTTAAGCGGGTGCAGAAAAAAAAGGTGGTCCCAAAACACGTTTTCCCCATGTTGTCTATAGGAATTTTTCATTTTTTAAACACGACTACAACCCAAAACGATGAACGGAATTACACCAAATTTGGCAGGAAGCTAGATGTTGGTTCAGAAGCGTGCTTTATGTGATTTGGTGTAAATAAGTTCTGTTCTTTCAGAGATATTCAAGTTTAAAAAATATAGATATATCCGGGGATGCGAGTCCTTGCAGTGGAGTCGTGGATCTTACTGAAATTTGATTGGCTGAAACACTTCAACCAGTAAGTGTTGGCAGCCATCTTGGGACCCGGCTTGAAGCAGAGTCTCACGAAAAAAGTAAAAAATAATTAAAATAAATATGGTGGGGGTAAAAAGTATTTTTTTAAATTGAATTTTGCTGTGAAATCGCGGGTGGATCCACAGCAAAATTTAAAAAAAATAAAGATGCCTGACTGTCTTTTTTATGTAGCCCCAGGTGGGCCAAATCCCGGGGGCATATGACAATCAAGTAGGGGGGCTCATGGGGCCACCCTCCTAGGCGTTTGAAAATCCCTGGGGAAGGCCACCTCTTAGGGGCACTGAAGTATACAAATAAGGGGGGCCCGCCCGGCCCACAGCAGCCCCCGGGACCACCACCTCCCTGGGACACTGAAGTATGCAATGTGGAGGGCATGTGGTAAATAAAATATTACCGGGACTTAATTTGATACAGAAACATAATAAAATAGCTCAATAAATAAGAGGCAGAATCCGTGGTATTAGAGGTTCGGAATGGGCTTTATTCCAATGATCGATTATAATCGGTTGCTCCAAGTTCCATCACCACGGGGGTTCAGGAAGTGAAGTACATACATTATTGACAAGAAATGACTTTTATAGAACATACATTACAATGAAGCGAAGGCAGTAGGCGTAACAATTGATAAGGAAAATGACGATTCATATGCGTAACCGAAAATGGGCGTAATAAGGAATAAAAAGGAACATAATTGGTTATGATGTCATATATAGGTGGATCTATAAGATAATACTTGGCATAGATGCGTGCGCAGCAGCATGACGTGTGATTGACGTGCAACTAGGGGGTGAAGGGGACTTGACATTTAGCTCTACATGTGGAGACAAGAAGTCTGGGGGGTCAAGTCAACCTAATCCCAAATCATATCTAACATCCTATGTTTAAAGAACTATGTTATCCACAAAAGAAGGACTCTTGGACAGAATCTATTCTATACTGACTGTGCGTGCATGTACAAGCGTCTAAGTGTCTACACTAAATGCGAGGGGATAGGAATATTCCATGGTAACAGGGCTATGAATTACTTGCATGAGGACAGAGAAGCCGGGCCTTTTGCTCGGTAGCTGGAGGAATGTTTACTTAAACTACTAGACAGGAATGCATCGGCTGAGGGGCGAAGCAGATAATTCGAAGGTGAAATACAGTTCTTGGCAGAGAATAGGCTGATGTCAGGCTTCGTGAGCCGCGCAGCGAATGAGACAAAGTTCATGGTCACAGATGCGGGCTCAGACTGGAGTTTTCAGAGGCAGAAGTCAAGAAGAGTTTGATGACAGAATCAGGGCCTACTTGCCTGGACTGTAAAATGGCATAAGTGAACCATATAAAGCCGGTGGCCTTTCGTACTTAGGAATGGAATATCCGGCCTATTCATGGCGGATCTGACAGAGGACATGTTGACGGTGGACGCACATGTGTTTGCGTCTTCATAACTGGAACTGGAGGGAACATACATGTACTTGTGATTCATACATGAAACCGTTGGGGTCCAAGATAGGGGACATAACTGATCAGAAAAATCCATATTTCCACATTCCCTCCTTGTCCCCTACTTGCCCGTTAAGAGATATCAATCTTCATCAATCCATTGATCTGTTCATATAACATCATTTGTTCTTCTTTCTTCTTCCGTGACGAATGAAATCTTGGCGGTGGAATACACGATGTGGTACACAGACCACAGATCGCTGGTCCACATTGTAGACATAGACAGCAACTGAATAGTATGAGAAGGCCAATACCTAGGAAGGATAGAACTCTCCATCCCCAGGCTGATATCACACTCCAAAACCAACTGGACCAAGTCCAAGTGCCTGGGTTCTGGTGTATCTGGCTTATAATCTTATGAAGGCGAGTTATAGCTTTATATACAGATGGCAAATTTTCTGGTATGAATACGCAGCAGCTGGATCCGATGACCCTACAAGCTCCGCCCCTATCAGCCAGGATGACGTCAAGGACAAGACGATTTTGAAGCACAACAATCCGCATAGCAGACTGCTCTTCTGTTAAATTGCCTAAGGCGGAAATAGTCTCATTCACTACTGCTTCAAGGGTTCTAGTTAATCTACGTATCAGCTTACTATTAGTAACAGTACCTATATAGGGAAAGATGCCTTTATTAAAATCTACATACTTGTCCCATGCCGTCTCAGTATAATCGACAATTGGGAGATCTCTCCGCTCTCTGTTGTGTACTAAATGAATATTTCTATAATAATCAGGAGGGGCTAGGAAAACAGGTGGCAAAAGAAATGCAATGTAGCAGGTACCATCCCAGTCTAGAGGTAGACGCATATATGCAGTCTGACCACATATAAAGTAGGAGTGGCGATAAGCTCTAAATGAAGATTTGCCTTGATCACTGAATTCTACTATAGTAGTGCATTTACTATGGCCCATATGTATGGAACCAACTTTTCTTACACACAATTCACCCTTCGCTGGGAATACTGACATGGTGGGTAAAACTAGTTCAACTTCGGATTCTACATTTAGAATCATGAGATTAGGTGTAAAATTACCTAATCCATATACTTCATTTTCTAGATCAGTTCCCGTTCCTTTGGGGCGACCCTCCTTGTCAGGGTAACAGACTTTAAATAAAACTAGGTTCAGATTTCCCCATACCCACTGGTCTTGATAAACTGCTGTGTCTGAGTCTATGGAATTGATTAAACTAAACCATGCTCCACAGGAGCCATTATGTGTAAACGGATGTGGGAAGAAAGGCAGGACTCCTTCATAATTCTGATAGGGAGGGAGCCGGCCACACACCCAACAATTTGTTGCATTACTAGTCTGATGGGAATGATGTAACATACTAATGAAAGTGTTATTGCGCAGCGCAAGTCTATAGGACAATTCATGCGGGGGTAAGTCACTAAAAGAATGTTCAGCAGTAACATTGTAAACATTTCTGGCAATAGGGTAATATATGTGCAACAATATACTTGCAGTAATTATTAAAAGACTTAAGAAAAACAAGGTTAATAATGTCACTATGCAATGACTACGCAGTGATTTACAATACGCCTGTCGTTTCAACATTTTTCGCGACTTTCCATGATTCAGGTCTAAGGGATACATGTCGGAGACAGATTCAACCGCTTCACCTTGGAGAGGACTTAAACAATCAAATCGTCCGACGGTCTAGGCCTTAGTTTTAGTTTATAGAGTTCCTTACTGTCGGCCTCAGCCAAAGGTAGTTTTGAGTCAATGGGTAAAGACACACGAGGTGGGCTATTTACATCTGCAGGAAGTCCATGAAATTTCTTGATATGACTTGAATGAATCCATCCTTTTCTGCCTTCAATCTTCACGGCTGTTCTTGTGGTCAGCAGGACCAACTTGGGTGACTTCCACCTGGGCTCCAGCTGAGTCTTTCGGTCGAAATTCCTCACAAGGACGAGGTCCCCCGGAACTACGTCAAGGGGTTTCACCTCAGTGTTGTCGGGAAAGGCTGCAGCTACCTGTGAACGACAAGATTGTAGTGCAGACATCAAGGAAGCCAAATAATCTGTCAGCATATTACAGTCAATATCAGTTATTTTGCGTGGTATGGGCGTCCCCCACATATTTGGTGGTCTGCCGAAGATCACCTCATACGGGGATAGCCCTGTTCGAGAGTGTGCTACCATTCTCATGTAAAAGAGTGCAACTGGTAACGCTACTACCCAGTCGACACCTTTCTCTCTGCATATTTTGGACAATCTGATTTTCAGTATCTGATTATGTCTTTCTACGAGACCTGCTGCCTCGGGGTGTCGGACACAGTGAAATTTCCACTGATATCCTAACAGAAGTGAAACATGTTTCATTAATTCGGATGAGAACGGCTGGCCGTTATCTGAGTGAACAACACGTGGTAAACCGTATCGTGGGAAGAATTCTCGAACCAACTGTTTGGCAGTAGTCGGGGCAGTGTAATCTGAAACCGGGTATGCCTCCGTCCAACGGGACAGAGCGCAGACAACTACGAGAACATATTTGAATCCTCGACATCGTTCCATCTGGATATAATCCATCTGGAGGACTTCAAAAGGGTGATTAGGAGGATGAAATCCACCCTGTTCTACGGGAACGCTTTTTCCTGGGTTGAACTGGCAACAGATCATACAGGTACGGACCTTTTGTTTGGCTGCTGCTCGCAAATGTTTATTGAACCAAATGTGTTGAATGCTGTCTAGCATAGCTTTTTCTCCGAGGTGTGCTGGACTATGTGTAGTGTTAATTATAACTTGGACCATTGAATCAGGAAGGAACCACACAGACTTTTCCTTCATCATCCATCCTTGGTCCGTTTGGATCCCTCCTAATTCAGTCCATTTCTTTATTTCATCTGGTGTAGCATGTGTCTGTATGTCAATTACGTCAAGAGTAGGATCTTTAACTGTCATACAATGTGTCGGCATCGGGACTATTGTCTTTGTCATGTCGGAGGTTTGAGTTTGAGCAGTCTGTTTAGCTGTTCTGTCGGCTAGATCATTGCCTTGAGAAATGATATCAGTAATCTTCGTATGAGCCTTACATTTCATAATTGATATTGCAGTGGGTAGATGTATTGCATCTAATAAGGCATGAATGAGGGGTCCGTGCTGAATGTGGGCACCGTGGGAAGTTAAATAACCTCTCTCTCGCCACAGCACGCCGAAGTCATGTACAACTCCGAATGCATAACGTGAATCAGTGTATATGTTGACTTTTTTATTTGTGGCTTGAATGCAGGCTTGTGTCAGAGCGATGAGCTCTGCTGCTTGAGGTGACAAAGTATTTATACGATTTGTTTCAATGACTTCAGTATCTGTTGTGACTGCGTAAGCAGCCACTAACTCTCCTGTATTTGTTCTCATACATGAACCATCTACATACAATGTCAGGTCTGGGTCTGACAATGGAACATCGGTTAATTCTTGTCTAGGTTTCGTCGTTATAGTAATAACTTCAATACAGTCATGGGCTAGTGGGTCTGTTCCGGTTACTGGCAAAAGTGTGGCAGGATTCAATGTGTTACAGCGTCTGATTTCTATATGTGGCTGAAACAATGTAAGTTCGTACCCTGTAAGTCGCGCTATAGTCAAGTGTTGTGTTTGCGTTCTATTTACAAGGACCTCTACTGCATGTGGTACTTGAACTGTCAATGGATGTCCTAACACTATGGCGTCGCTCTGTCTTATTGCTAAAGCTGTCGCTGCTACTGATTTTAGGCATGCAGGCAAAGCCTGAGCTACGGGATCTAATGTACTAGAAAAATAAGCACATGGTTTGTGTGCTCCTGCTTGTTCCTGTGTGAGTACTGACAAGGCAGTACCTTCGTGTTCTGTAACAAAGAGTGTAAACTGTTTTCTGTAACATGGCGTTGCTAAAACAGGTGCTTGGCATAAAGCTTTCTTTAGGCTTTCAAAAGCTTGTGTATGTTCCTGAGTCCAAGGGAGAACAGTCGATGTGGCTGCCTCCTGCGTTGTCAACTGAATGAGTGGTTTTGCTAGAAATGCATACTGAGGGATCCACTGCCTACAATATGAAGTGAGGCCTATGAAAGCCCGTACCTCCTTTTGTGTCTTGGGTATTGGCATGTTAGCTATTAACTGAATGCGGTCGGGTGTAAGCTGCCTTCCCTCCTTGGACAGCGAGTGTCCAAGATAAATAACTCGCTGGACACAGAATTGCAGCTTAGAAGGGGACACCTTGTGCCCCTTTTCGGCTAAAAATTGTAAAACTGTCAGTGATGCTTTTTCACATTCGGGTTCGCTTCTCGCGGTGATCAGTAGATCATCGACATATTGAAGCAGAGCAGTGTTAACTGGCATGTGGATACTGTCGAGTTCTCGTTTCAGTGCTTGGCTATAGATGCTGGGGCTTTCTGTAAATCCTTGAGGTGCGCGTGAGAATTTAAAGCTACGCCCATTTAAACTAAATCCGAACAAATATTGGCTTTCCGGATCTATTGGGACGCTGAAAAAGGCATTCTTGAGATCAATTACAGTAAAGAATGTTGCTTCGGAATCAATAGCTGTCAGTAATGACGAGATATCTGGGACCACAGGAAATTGTGGCACAATGCATTTGTTTAATTCGCGCAGATCAACAACCAATCGATATACTGGCGGGGCCTTTGGATCTGTTCGTTTAAGAATCGGAATTATTGGAGAATTACATACATTGGAGTCTGTTTCCACAACCACTCCTTGGGCAATGAGCTCGTCAATGATTTGTAGTAAAGCCACTACAGCATCTGGTGGTAACTTGTATTGTCGCATTCGTGGTAGTACCACTCCTGCCTTCAGTGTGACTCGGTATGGTGTAATATTCATGCAACCAACATCAGTAGGGCCTTGTGCCCATAGATGTACAGGTAAAGTCTGCAGTCGGGGATCCATGTCTCTAGACACATAGTGACCTTTAAAATCACGTAAAAACAACCTTACTCCTTCCGGAGAACAACATATTATAGCTCCTAGAGCTTTCAGTGTTTTTATTCCTAACAAGTTTTCTGGACATGATTTAGTAAGCAGTAAATCTGTAGTACGGGTCAGAGGTCCTATCGTAAGTGGAAGAGGCTGTGACACTTCATTAACAATAGGCTTTCCTGAAAAACCAAGGGAAATATTCTGTGAGCCTGAGAGGGGTGCCCCTGGAACTTCACTACGTTTTATGGTTGTTCGACTTGCCCCTGTATCGAGTAAAAATTTTCTGTCTTGGCCTAATAATTCACTATGTACATAAGGTCCTTCTTGATCTACAGGGATCTCGATAAGGGGTAAGTCAACTTCCCTCTCTAGGCTGGTTCATGCGTATCGTTGGTAATCAGGATAGTCGTACTGTGCGGTCTGGTACAGTTGTCGTGTCGTGGTTTGTGTGGCAGCAACAGGCAGTGCTGGTGCAGCTGGCACAAACTGTATAGACTGTGGTGGAGCTGGCATGGACTGTGCATGCTGCGGAGCTCCTTGTTCATTCTGATCCTGTCTAGGTGGCCTTGGTCTTTCTCTTTCTTGTGTTTTACCTATGGCGATATTATGTTTCAAAACTGGACAATCGTGTACGTAATGACCTGGCTTTTTACAATAATTGCATGTCCCTTTTACAGGTCCTGCTGAATCACCGGAATGTGTCATACCCTTTTTATGTCCTTCAGCTGGAACTGTCTGAGAAACTAGCATTTTCATTTTCGTGTCTTTCATGCGTCTGTGTTCATGTTCTTGTTCCTCTCTAATTCTATTGTGATGGTACTGTAACATTTGTAACATTTGTGATGGAGTGTTACCTTGCCAGGTACTCTCGAATTTTAATACTCTATTCTTTACTTGGGGCAGGGCATTTTCTACTAATTTTGTTACAAACAGATGCGGGTATGATTCGCTACTTGCTTTTATGCCACTATTTATACCAAAACATTTTTCAAATCGGGCATAGTAATCACTAGTGTCTTCATCTTGCTTCTGTTTACAGGCTGAAATTGTACCCCAATCTTCCTTTTTTGTAGTTAATAAACGTGGCAGTACCTGTACTAATAGACCTGGTAGTGCTTTAGTTTTATCCCCAAGTCCTGCTCCTGCAGTTCGGGCCTTTTCTTCCGCTTCTAATACTGACCATTCTATCTTTTGGTCTCCTACCTCCCACTCTTTTTCCCTGAGTTTCTCATAAATGCCAGCAGGCATTAATACCTTTAATATTGTCATAATGTCGGGATAGGTATATTCTCCCATGAGTAACATGTCTTTAATTTCTCGGTGAAAACCCGCTGGATCTTTGTCATGACTGGGTACCACTTTCTTCATTTCTAACAATTCTATTTTCGATATGGGCGTATATACAAATACACGTTTAAACTCGTTGTCCTCGCCTTTTATTGGGTGCACTTCTCGTAAGGGATTCTGTCTATCCATGTAATACGTCGTTCTTTCCTTGATGGGCAATGAGACACGTTCTGAACATACAAAAAGAATATACTGTTTTCTTGATTCTAGAATTTCTTTAATTAATTTAGTACCTGAACCTCTCCATCTATTCATGAGCAATTCAGTCAATATGTCAGGTAAGGGACCAGGGTCCGAATGCTGACTCTGATATAGTATAATGAGTTGTTGAATCATATAAATCCCAGCTAACCGCTGTTCATCTGGGGTGAGATTCAAAAATGTGCGTGCTACTGTATCATCACTATATTTTCCGGGACTGTCCACCCAATGGACAGCTGCCCTAGCTAAATCTTGTTCATCCATAGAATCGAGAAAATGATAACCCCGTCGTTCTCGGAGTAATTTGTCGGCGGCTTGGAACGAATGCTCGTTAGACCTTATATTAATTATAGGTATTTGGAAATTCCTGTTATTATCTGGACATATCGGACGTATCGGGTCAATAAGACATCTATTACTATTACAAGATCTTCCTCTACCTACATAGGCTATGGTGTCTGACTGTCCTGCGGGCAGTCCGGACCCTTCCTCCTCGCTTTGTTCGAACTCGTCTACCGCTAATCTTTCTTCGTGTAGACGTTCTATTTCTTTACGGATCTTTCGGCACATGGCTATTATACAATTTTGCTTATCATGTCTACCTTCTGATATATTCTGGCTCCATCTGGTAAGAATTTGCATTGCTTCTGGGTCTACCCCCGGTCGGTCTTGATTTCTGATCACACAATTTATGAGGAAACGTAACAGTTCCCCCTGTATCTCCACTTTCTGGTATTCCATAGCTCTGTTAATACATTCTGAATCTCGCCCTGTTTGGACAAAATGATATATTTTATCTAGATGCGCAGTCATTCCTGGTAACTTCCCTAAATACACTGCGGCTCGTCTGATACGCAATGATGCCAGGGTCATTTCGTCCTCTTTGCCGGGCACAGGGTCATATCTACAATCTACAAGAAGTTCCTTAAGCGTACGGGCATTTATGAGTTTGGGGGTACGTGAATGTGCTGACTCTTGAAAAGTAAGTTTATTTATTCTGGGTGGCGTAGAAAAAATGTTGCTAGCACCTCCCGCAGCCCCATCTGGGGTGTCGGGTGTGAAAGGATTCGTTGAACGTGACACAGCAACTATAGGTGTGGACACAGCTATAGAAGCAGCTGTAGGAACAGATGTAGAAACAGATGTGCTTGCCGGAACTTGTGACGCGATCTGTTGCTGTAGGGATACGGGTACTGGATCTTGGCGTTGAACCTCCCTGGTAGGCGGTCTATGTGGGGCGGAATTAACATACTCGGGAGCTGCGTCATCTAAATATGAGGAAAGAAAAACATCTTCTGCGGTTCTAGGATGCCCCTTAGGATGTACCTTTATTGGGAATAATGGGGGTGGCAAGTCTTTCGGTATTTCTGGAGTAGCTTTAGGTAATCCTTCGGCCAGAAGGGGATACATGCCATTCATAAGGGCATTTCTTTGTCTGTCTACTTGTTCTGATTTTACTCGGATACCTTCTTCAATTAATAGATTTTCTCGAACTTTATTTGAACTCTCTTTATTCTTTTCTTCCTGTCGGAGTGCTTTTTCTGTACGTCTATGAGATTCTTTACGCCATAACTCAATGGCGTCTTTCTGTGACTGTCTGACTTTCCTTTTCCATAACTCTTCTTCTACTTTCATGATGCACTCTGCATCCCAGGTTCCCGCTGTGGGCCACCTCTGACTTTCTGGCAATTCCTTGGTGTAGTCTACCCATAAATCAAGAAATAATATAGCGTCTAAGCCATGTTTATGATACATGAAGTACCCTGGAGTGTCCCTAGGAGGAATAGGAACGGCTTCTTCGAGTACCCCTTTTCTTGTAGTGATCTGTCTTAGTTTCGAAAAGAGCGGCATATTGAGAACTGATCTGATACTTGATTTTGAACAAACTTAGTACAGTAAACACGATAATGAACAGTCATTCACACCACGATATGCAGAACGTACTTGAAACATTTAACATTTAACATTTACCTGAGTAATCAATAATGATGACGGTCTAAGGAAAACTTTAAACACAAAAACATAATACTCGACTTTAACTGATTTATATACTTGATATACTAGATATACTGCTAAACAGTACAGATACACTGCTGAAACAGTGCAGACCGGATTTGTGTACCCAAACCCGTCTTGACCGGCACAACCTATGTGCACGTCAGAAATGCCTCCCCAGTAATGGTACTCACCGGGTAGCTTCGGAAACGGAAGGCCTCGGAGACTGAACTGAACTTGAACCGAACTGGACTCGACTCGATTCGTCGGAAACTGGACTCGACTTCGGATTTCGGGAACTGGTGGGCCTCTGTATACCTCGGATCTTGCTCTCTCAGCTAGGCTCTGGTCGGGATACTTCGCACTTCTCACTGCCTCGTCTGGGTGTTGATCGCAGCCTCAGTCGCCCCCGCTTGACCGGAGGGAGATACAGGGAATCCTGCTGGTACGCGTTATTGTCCGTCCAGCTGTGGCAGGAGACCGGGCCTGCAACTCACCGCCGGCGCGTGAGATGAGAAAGTGTCCCTGTTCGGGCGCCATTCATGTGGTAAATAAAATATTACCGGGACTTAATTTGATACAGAAACATAATAAAATAGCTCAATAAATAAGAGGCAGAATCCGTGGTATTAGAGGTTCGGAATGGGCTTTATTCCAATGATCGATTATAATCGGTTGCTCCAAGTTCCATCACCACGGGGGTTCAGGAAGTGAAGTACATACATTATTGACAAGAAATGACTTTTATAGAACATACATTACAATGAAGCGAAGGCAGTAGGCGTAACAATTGATAAGGAAAATGACGATTCATATGCGTAACCGAAAATGGGCGTAATAAGGAATAAAAAGGAACATAATTGGTTATGATGTCATATATAGGTGGATCTATAAGATAATACTTGGCATAGATGCGTGCGCAGCAGCATGACGTGTGATTGACGTGCAACTAGGGGGTGAAGGGGACTTGACATTTAGCTCTACATGTGGAGACAAGAAGTCTGGGGGGTCAAGTCAACCTAATCCCAAATCATATCTAACATCCTATGTTTAAAGAACTATGTTATCCACAAAAGAAGGACTCTTGGACAGAATCTATTCTATACTGACTGTGCGTGCATGTACAAGCGTCTAAGTGTCTACACTAAATGCGAGGGGATAGGAATATTCCATGGTAACAGGGCTATGAATTACTTGCATGAGGACAGAGAAGCCGGGCCTTTTGCTCGGTAGCTGGAGGAATGTTTACTTAAACTACTAGACAGGAATGCATCGGCTGAGGGGCGAAGCAGATAATTCGAAGGTGAAATACAGTTCTTGGCAGAGAATAGGCTGATGTCAGGCTTCGTGAGCCGCGCAGCGAATGAGACAAAGTTCATGGTCACAGATGCGGGCTCAGACTGGAGTTTTCAGAGGCAGAAGTCAAGAAGAGTTTGATGACAGAATCAGGGCCTACTTGCCTGGACTGTAAAATGGCATAAGTGAACCATATAAAGCCGGTGGCCTTTCGTACTTAGGAATGGAATATCCGGCCTATTCATGGCGGATCTGACAGAGGACATGTTGACGGTGGACGCACATGTGTTTGCGTCTTCATAACTGGAACTGGAGGGAACATACATGTACTTGTGATTCATACATGAAACCGTTGGGGTCCAAGATAGGGGACATAACTGATCAGAAAAATCCATATTTCCACAAGGGCACACTGAGCTCCCCCGCCCCTCCCTCCCCAGCCCAGGGGGCCACAACCTCCCTGGGGCACAGATTTTTTATAAAAGAAGTGCAGGGGAAACCTGCAGCCCCAGGGACCGCCACCTCCCTGGGGCTGCATGCTCAGCAACTCCTTCTGTCCAAAAACAATGCCGGCTCCTGCAGGACGTGGGGAGCCGGCAGGGACCGTGGGGGCCTTCAGGCTGCCCCCACGGTCCTCAACAAAAATGACTAGGTGCCCTGGGTGGGACCAAGGCACCCAGTATAGAGGCCAGGCCATGGGGGATAGGGTCCCGAGGCCAAAATCGGCCCCTTTCTTTTAATAATAATAATTCTTAAACAAGCATTTGCAATGCAACAGGTCTCGCATTTACGTGAGTTCGAGCTATCCGCATTGTAAATTACAATGTCTTTTATTTATGTTTTGGTTTCTAAAACAAATAAAAGGCATTGTTATTTGCAATGCTAGTAGCTTAAACTCTCGCAAATGCGAGACCTATTGCATTGCAAATGCTTGTTGCTCCATAGAGTGTAGACAAAGCCCTTTCCACAGTCCGCTATTGGAGATGGCAATATTATCTGCCTAGAGAGGAAGCTGAAGGCAGGACTTGGGATGGGCAGTTAACTACGTGCAAGTACACACCTGCGCATAACAAAAGGGCCATTAGCATTTCAAGATTCCAGTGCGCCGCCGGAATCTCATGAAGCCAGTTTACGCTGCAGACTGGGGGATGGGCCCTGTAGCAAGGAAAACACCTTTGCGAAACGAGCATCAGGTGCCTCTGATCTGAGACCCTGGCTGCAGCAAGGATGGGGTTAAGGCGTCCAAGAAGAGGCACACTGCTCGTAGCCTCCACCTCAGAGCGAGTTTACATTTAAAGCAATAAGACAACATGTGCAATTTGAAATTGTGTATAGCAAATGTAAAGGTATCCGTGTTTTCTAGTTCTAGTTGTAAATTCACAAACAATTCCTTCTATGGTTACAGTTGTCTCGGGCGTTTTTACTCAATAAAAGGGACAAATATTTTTCAGACCCCTTCAAAAGCGAACACATATTTTGTAGCGTTTTCAAAAGATTCTCACATTGACGTTAATTGGAGGTCTGGTATATGGAATATGCGATGAGGTAGAAATGGTGAAATCTAGTGCGATATGGGAGAGAATGGGATGACTTGCACCCCACATTTTTACAGAGAAAAGCATAGTTGAGATTTAAGAGGGTGAAGTGTCTTCTGTCCCCATGGATGCAGGGTCAACAGGCAGTAATAAAAAAAGATCCCTGCACAGCAGACAATATAGAGAACGGCCAAACTTATTCAAATAATTTCGAGCTGGAGCCTTTCAATTTGCAAAGCAGGCTGCAAAAATAACTGTCAGAGTATGCAACATGTGGTATTTATCCAAGCTAATACGAAACGGCCTAGGGCACGGAGAGATGGGGTGAAAGAGAAAGAAAGAGACATAGAGAGAGGGAAACAAAGAGAAATAAGCCATAGAGAGATACATACAAAGTCAGAGAAAAAGAGATGGGATGCTGAGAGAGATAGCAAGTGGCAGAGAGAGAAGTCAGGGGAAGTGAGAGAGAGAGACAGAAAAGAATAACAAGCTGTCGCCATTGTGAAACAAGCAGGAAGTGGGATAAGGGAGGGGGTGGCAAATGGTGTGCACTTTCGCGGCCGCTTTGATGTTCGCAGTGGCCGCGCGGCTCACTGAGAACATCAAAGCGGCCGTGAAATGATCACGCAGGCTGCCAAATTGTGCGCGCGCCCGGCGCACATGCACTGTAGTTGGCGGGCGCACATGCACTGTAGTTGGCGGCCTGAAAGCACTGGTTTGCACTTCCAAATCCCCCTTTTACAAAAGCTCTCGCAAGAGCAGCGCTGAAGCGCTGGCTCAGGCGAGACCTAAAAAGGGGGCAGGCCACTGGCCCTCGCTTTAATTTAAAACATTTTTTGGGGAAAAACAAAAAAGAAAGACAGTTCCCAGGGGATGGGGTACTTGGGTCTGAAATCAGCATGCGGAGGGGGGCCACACAGCCTAAAAATAGGAAGAAAATAAAAGCGTAACAACTCACCAGAGACCCCACCCACTTTCTCCATCACTCTGGAAACGTGCCTCTTGGCGCGCTGCTGGTTGGGGGATGAAGTCCCCCTTGCCTCCAGAGGGTCCTTGAGGGGAGAACAATCCCTCCTGTTACCTCCAGTAAGTCCCATACAGCAAGACTGCTAAGAGGTTGTCGGAGGCCATGCCCCCTTTCTCCACCACTCTGCAAATGCACCTCTTGGCGCAATACTGGTTGGGGAATGAATTCCACTTTACTCCTAAGGGCCTAAATACTAAAGTGGACTTCTTCCCCCAACCAGTAGTGTGCCAGGAGGCCAGTTTATGGAATGGTGGAGAAAGGACCATGGCCTCCGACAAACTCTCAGCAATCCTGCTGTGTGGGGCTTACTGGAGGTAACAGGAGGGGTAGTTGGCCCCAAAGGACATCCATAAGTCTCACAGAGCAGGATTGCTGAGAGCTTGTCAGAGGCCATGCCCCCTTTCTCCACCACTCTGCAAATGCAGCTCCTGGCACACTACTGGTTGGGGGCATGAAGTCCACTTTACTCCTGAGGGACCCTGGGGGCCAAGAAGCCCACCTGGTACCTCCTGTAAGTCCAACACAGCAGGATTCCTGAGAGCTGATTGGATGCCCCATCCCCTTTCTCCACCACTCTGCAAATGCGACTACTACTTAAAAAAACATAGGAATTAACTGAAAAAAACTAAGGGCACAAGGAGGATGTTATAGTTAGGAATTAGCATTTAAAAAACCTTAGAAATTCACAGAAAAAAACAAAGGTTACAAGGATTTATAGTTAGGAAATGGAATTAAAAAAACTTAGAAATTCACTGGAAAAAACAAAGGTTATAATTCAGCTCAGGTTTCAGTCATGCAAAAACCTTTGGAATTTAGCCATTATAGTTAGTGAGCTAACTATAACTTGCACCCCCCCAACCAATGCACTGCTTATGACCTCACATATTACTGCTGTTCCTGGATAACTTCTGAAATTAGTGCCTGGTCCAGGAGAACCCCTTCATGTTGCATTCGCTGTTTTCTCGGGCACCACTTAAGGCTGTCATCCACAATCTGGTAAATGGCACCACAGGAAGCACAAAGCCACGAGTCTCAGCAGCTATAAGATGTGCAAAACCAGGGTCTGTCTCATTTGTAAACATTTCAAACATCACTAAATCGGGCTGCCCAATTATGAGGCGTACGGCCTCATAGAACTCTTAGTTGGGTGGGGGTCACTCCAGCCTTCGGAAATTCAGGGAGGCGCGGAGTCAGCGCAGGGTCCGGGGAACAAGGCTAGAATGCGGAGGCTCCCTTGTTTTGTCAGCTGACGGATGTGGAGAAGTCGAAGAGCACTTCAACTTCTTGCTCTTCTTTTTATGCCTCCTACCTGAGTGTCCTGAGGACTTCGAATGGGACGAGGAGGATTTCCGGCTCCGTGAACAATCCATGAACCTTCCCCTTGATTGGAATCTCTTTGCATGCTGGGCCGGTAGCAGCTTCAGGGACTGCTCCCTCAATGCTTTCGGGGCCATGGCCAGGCAATTGGAGCACAGCTTGGTGTAGTGGTCACACTTCAGACACCAAAGAAAAACGAGGTGCAGGTACGTCACCAATATCGGCCAGTGACAAGTGCTGCATGGCTTAAAACCCAAACCGCGGCCGGTCCTAGCAAATCCATTGGCATCAGGACTGGGAGGACAGGGGCTGAACCGGCACCTTTGCGCTGACCATCCAGACTCTGCTTTCGGCGTGGATGGAGCACCTGGAGCAGAATCAGAGGCTGTAGACGGTCCTCCCGGTGAGGCCATATTGGGGTCAGGCACAGAGGACACGAGGCAGCCCTGGGGGCTCAGCGATCGCTCCATTGCTGACCCGTGGCCACCCGCACTCACCAGACTACTGCTCCCAGGCAGGGAGAAACAGGGCGCGACTCTACATTGGGCTGCCCGGCTCGCCCGAGCGGACGGCCCATCTACCGGCAGCTAAAGGTGCCATTTTGCGGCCCACACACCTGACCTAGACGTGTGCCACAGGAGGCGAGGAGGTCTGCGCGGGGGCCCAGCTCGGCCTCCTGAGGGTCTCTTGAGGCTTCAGCAGGCACGCCTTTCGCTGTTCCTGGCGCTCCCTCGTGGCGGAGCAGCTCGAGGTTGTGCCCCTGAGACGCCGAAGCGAAGAGTCACAACGCTGTCACAGCCTGGGCAGGGTGAGTCTGCAAGCGGGGCCACTGCTGCTGTAACCGGTGGGGTGAGGGGCACGATCGGCTGCATGGCCCCTCCCTTCTGATCGCACCTTTTCTGGAGGTGACCTGCGGCCTTGGCACTGGCGACTCTCCAACAGCGTAGGCTGGAGTTGCATCCCCTTCCCTGGCACTGTCGGGACCTGGATGCTTGCTTTCAGGTCTTCCCAAGTCTGCCTTAAATTGGGGAGCAGACTGACTGGCAGGGGACTCTTGAGGCGTGGTGGTTGAGGGGCCCTACACAGTGGCGGATGCCACAACTGGCTGCATCAACGTCAACAAGGTACTGCCTCGCTGGGGGGCTGTGGTTGGGTCCAAGGGGGAGTGATCGGCCGGGGGAGTGATCGGCCGTGCGATCGAGGAGCGGGCATTACCCCGCTCCCTCCTGCCTGCGTGCCCCCGGTCCTCATTCGGCAGGCCTGATCCTTGCAGCTGGGGGGGTTGTGACTGGCAGAGCCTTTGGGCGGCAGAAACGGGCGGTCCCCCCCCTTGCCGCTGGGACAATAGAGATTTGTGGACCGGAGCTGGAGGGTACACACTGAAGGAGGCTCCACCCTGGCTTGGCCCCCTCCCAGCTAGCACAAATGCTCTGGACTTAGTCCTCACTCCCTTCATTTACTGGAGGCTTGAGCTTCTGCACCCGGCTGTAGGGGAGGACACACCGCAGCACTCTGGTGCTCCATGGTCTACGGCCCACCCTCTGGGAGTCCATTCTCTGAGGCTCGGAACCTATGAGATATGCTGGTGGAGTAAGCGCTGCTCACTGCTCTACATCTTGCAAGCAGAGTCAGCATCAGTTTGATGTACACAGTGCAATACCCCTATGCGAGATTAGGACTCCCTTGTCGAGAGGCATTGGAGTGCTGGGCTGGAGATTCCTGAGGAGAGCATGCCCGTGCGAAGGCAGGGAAGTAGACCCCCTTGGACCCCACTGTCAAGTCTATGTGGCTAAAGATGAATCCTGCCACAGTAACGACTACGGACCTTCCAATGGCGCAGGCCCCAGGGACTCAGAAGCGAGCCCCTTCACACAATCCTTTCTGACCAACTTCTTGAAAGAAAAAAGACTGAAATTGGATCTCTCAAATCTGACTTCAGAGCATGTCTTCACGACCTAAAGCGTGATGTGGCAGAGATTGGGGGCAGGGTGAATGATCTGGAGCAGACCCTCAACACACGCACGGAGGAGCAAGAAGACCTTTGGCTCAGGATGTCCACACTAGAAGAATAACACATAGAACTCCAAATCATGCAGGAGGATTTAGAAAATAGGAGTAGGAGTAATAACCTCAGCGAGGTTCCTAAGGGTGCGAAGGGGCAAAACACCATGGCATACACAGTGGACCTCCTCCAGGCAGTTAGAGATGATGAAGATTCCTCCCCACCTGCCCTGAATAGTGCACACCAAGTCGCGGCCCACGTGGTAACCCAGGCCTCGTACCGGATATCATCACCCGAACGAATAGATCACACGAAGCCCACACGCCATCAACAGAAGCGTTTGCCCTCCCTTCGCGGCCAACCCTGGGCATTGCCGGTCAACAAAGCAGAGCACTCGCTGCTAGCTTTAAAGCAAAAGTACTATGAAGGGGGCAACAAAGTTTGTTCTCTCCTGGCCCGCCGACTCCGCACACGCATCTCGCGGGCACACATTTCTAAACTTAAAGTTGAGGACGGCTCGTGGGTGACCTCTGAACCTGAAAAACAACAGGCATTTCAGGCCTTCTTCTCTGCCCTCTATGATATGAGCAAGGTGAAACGCATCAGGAGGAAAGCGAGCCCTTTCTTGCCTCTTGTATGTGGCAGCCTCTCGACCCCATACATGCAGACCTCCTTGAAGCCCCATTTATACTAGATGAGCTTCAAAAGGCCTTGAAAAGCTTGCCGACCGGTAAGACCACGGGCCTTGACGGACTGACAGTTTCTTTCTACCGCTTGTTTCTCCCTCACATTCAAGACCACTTTCTCTTTACAATTTTTTCTCTGATAGTACTAATCTGACCCCCACAATGACCCACGCTGAGATAGTTCTTATACCCAGACCAGGAAAGGACCCAACATCATGTGCATCCTACTGTCCTATATTTCTTCTTATTATAGATGCCAAAATATAGACTAAACTTGAATCCCTTGAAATAGCCATTCGCCAATCTCCTCCGATCGAGGGTATCCCCTTTGATGGAAAGGACCACAAGGTCACTTCGTTCGCAAACGATCTATTACTCATCCTGACCAGTCCCAGGGACTCCCTCCCGGCACTCATATCCCTCCTCCATAGGTTTGAGCGGCGCTCGGGCCTCAAAGTTAATATAGCAGTCACAGGTGTTGATCTTCACAAGAGGTCCTAGAACTATCTTCCCTCACCCTGTTCACATGGGCAGCCCACTCGATCCGTTATCTGGGCCTCAACATTACCTCTTTGCTGTCCTCATAGTCTCAAGCCAACTGGCCAGAATGCTGGCGCTCTGTTAGGGAAGACCTAAGGCACTGGAAACCGCTTCGGATATAGTGGCTAGGCTGTCTCAACGCAGTGAAAATGTCCACATTGCCGAAAGTGATCCATCTCTTCCAAACCCTTCCCACACATATTCCCCAAACAGAAATTGGTACTCTCCAGAGGGAAGTCAACTCCTTCATTTGGGGTAGACAGAAGCCGCAATTCTCTAATAAAAATGTTAATGGGACGGGGGGGGGCTTGCTTGCCCTAATTTCCTTGTCTAATACTGGGAGGTACACTTGCATTACATATCGGAGTGGGTGGTCGTCGAGAGGTGGTTTCACATGGATAGGGCAGTGGCATGTAGGCCCCTGTGGGACTTGGTCTCGCTCCCAAAGCGCTCACAACCACGCAGAGCTCACATTGTTATCCCCACAAGAACCGTCCTCGACATTTGAGATAAATTGGCAGTGAGCAGGGGCCTCACCACCTTCCCCTCCCTTAAGACTCCATTGGCCAGAACCCGAGTCCCCCCCCCCCCCCCGGCCTTACCACCCAACTCTTCTCCAGCCTGGGCAACCGGGGAATGTTGCACAATGGGCGATCTCTTTGAGGGGGTGGAACTCTTTTGACCAATGCAAGCAAGACTTTTGCCTTCCAGCCACACTGTGGTTGCAGTACTACCAACTACGCTGCACACATCCCCACATATTCAAGGGTCCACATGCCAATTTATCCCCTTTGAGACCTTGGTACAGGCCTTCGACGGCTCATGGGGACTGATCTCCCGCACGTACCGAGTCCTGTAACACTCAAACTTGCTACCCCTCACTCTTATCAACAGCAATGGCTCTCTGATTCCCCGTATGACATCTCCCCGGAGCAATGGGAGCAGCTGTGGTGGGATATCCACAGCATGTACAGAAGCTTCGCCCAACGGGAAACGGCTTATAAGGTGATGACCCGCTGGTACTATACTCCATCCCGACTTAAAAAGATGTTCCCTGCTTCCTCACCCATATGCTGGCGCTGCGACTCTGATATAGGCTCTTATATCCACAGCTGGTGGCCTTGTCCAAGGCTAACTCTATTCTGGAAGGAGGTGCTGAGCCATATTAAGGACACAGTTGGATTTCCCCTCACGAACATACTGCAGGTCACCATCTTAGGGATTCAACCCAAACTCTCAAAGGAATAACACACTCCGACTGGCGCCTAATTTTACATATGCTAGGGGCTGCCAAGCAAGTCATTGCCCTGCATTGGAAGAAGCCCTCAATTTCTCCGGTGTCATTGTGGCTCACTCGCCTGTGGCACATCATGGGCATGGAACTCTTGACTAACCGCATCACACATACCGACACTCGCTTCATGAGAGTATGGCAACCTCTAATTCAGCATCTATCTAAAATAGAACACTGCTGCTCCCTCCCCCCTCAGTTGCGTGCACTGCAGCTCATTTCCTTGCTGAGAGTGCAGTTCCAGGACCCGCAAGAATGTCCCTTGTTCACACGATTGATACTTGCTTTGTATGTATTTTTGTATGTCTGTATACTTTTCTGACAACAATAAAACAGATTTACACAAAAAAAGCAACAGAGGGGTAGCTCTTCTCCAGATCAGCACTGGCTGGTGCGGAAAGAAAAGCACTGTGCCAGTGCACCTAGGTGGCACCTATATAGGTACTGTTACATAATAAGCTCAGACGATGATAGACGCGCAGCTCATCATTGCCAAATACCAGCACGCAGGTGTACTGCTCACAAAAAAATCTTCCGGATCCAGTCCAACACTTGGGAAATTCAAAAGGTAAGTAATCAGAATTCTCTATAAGATACTGCGCATTCGGCAGTAGAGAATATATCTAACCAGGGCATGCCCTACTAATCAAAGATGTTCCTTGGAAAGGAAGTCGCGAGTTATCACCAGCAGACGACTGCTCAGCTCATATGCTCGGTCTTTCAGAGATCCTGCTAGTAGGCTCCCAGAAAGAAGATTTGCTGGCCCAGAGACTTGGGCTTCCGGGCACACGATCCAGGACCAAACTCCACCCTGCTTGTAGCACTTCCACCTGGCGGTCATTTTCCACAAAGACCTGCACCAGCCTTCCTTTGATGGACTGAATCAGGTAATAAAAAGTGATGGATGGAATGCTTGAATTAATCTCAGACACTGGTAATTACTATTATTTTGCCTTTGATGGCCAGCAGTTATATTTTGAGAGCCCGATGAAATGCTTGAAGCTGGTTCTCTGTTGGAGATCAGGAACCTCTTATCTCAAACTCTCCTAGGTGACCCCTACAACCCAGCAATGAAGAATCTGGTACAACCGTGAACTCTGGGTTGGAAAGGGAGAGTGGCCGGCTGCAAGACAGATACTAAGCAAACACAAGGAGATGATGGACGGAGCGCTGAAACTTTTCAGACCCTCACCCCCAGTCACAGATCTGGGTTGAATCCATCATCGTTCCTTAACTCAATTCACCACCCCATTTCAGTCCCAGCCATATGCAAATCAATCTTGACCCTATTCCTCATGGGAATAGTCCTGCCCTAACTGCCAAGCCAGGTCTTCCCGGGACCGGAAACAAGCATCCTGGGACCGGTTTCAGGGTACTATTACATGAAATTTGAAACAAAGTAGATAGCATAAATGGCCTGGGACCTGTTGCAGGGCAGTTAAGATGTCTATCCATTATACTGATTGGATTTAGTCTTCCTTTGAGCCAGTGGCGTAACGAAAGTGGAGGGGGCCCCCCTGCAAAGTACCTGGAGGGGGCCCCCCACAATCTGGACCTAGTCAGGAGCTCTTAGGCCAGGGACCTGCTGCCCGTGGACAGTGCCAGAAGGGGCCCACTCAGCAAGGGCTGTGGGTGCTAATGTTACATCACTGACAGTGTCATGGTCACTTCTAAAGATATTAAGGTGTGCTTGTACATTTCTAGGTGCCATGGGGTACAGGACATTCCACCCAACGCACAGGTGAGTGTACATATGTGTCTTAAGGGAGCCCTTAGCAGGAGAAATCTACATCTTGGGTGTGGAGGAGATGGTGACTGACCTCTTCAGGACAGAAGAGTTTGAGTCTCTTGACAGTTTGCGTTCAGGTACTTGTACCTTTGTCATTGGGGCAAAAGGAGGAAAAGGGCTTCAGCGCCTCGTCTAGATCAGTAAGTGCTACATAAATGCAATTTCGTTACAATTCAATACTGTCTAGCTAGTCATGTGGATTAGGGTACAGCCTTGCGGCGAGTATTCATCAGTGAGCGAGAAATGTATAATTGAAGTAGAAGTGAGAACAAGGGCTAAATGACTGCCATTGAAGTGGATGGGTTATAGTGAGTGTTGGAAAGAGAGGGGTCCGAGAATAGATGAGCTGGTGTTTCTTGAGGCTAATGTTAGGTTTAATAGGACATTGAGGGTGTCATGTGCCAGAGGTAGGCCTGGTAGGAAATAGTACCAATTTACATTCACAGCGTTCTTTCCTAAAGTTGCCTTCCCTTTGTCATATCGACTTTTGACACACATTTGCATTTGTGACACTTGGGTTAGTTTCTAAGAAACACCAACCTTGCTGACACAAAAGAACTTTGTGAGAACACTATCACACTGCCTTGGCATTATGTGCAAGGCCTTTATGTACGTGATACAAATGTGTTATTACATCCATATGGCGATTCAGCTATCAGTGGAATACAAACAATAGGCAGCCTGATCACAATCACAGCCCGAGGCAAGGATGCCATTTTCTATATATATCCTTTTGTTTCCAAGGGGTTCATGCTTTTGCTTAGCAGCCGACTGACATCTCTGTGAGGGGTGTCCAGTTTGTGACCAAGACGGGGTCCTACATTCTTACCCACCAGGTAAAGGGGTTAGATCATCCAGAAGGTTGTTTCTTGGCAGACCATACACTCACACCCTAGACACGTAGGTTAGGGTTTGCATCGTAGGAGTACTTTAGGTCGTTATAATACTGTATATGTATGCCTGTATCAGGTGTCTCAACAAGATGGTGGAACTCTTTTGACACTCATAATAACTTTTGTCTGCTTCTGTCTATTAATCATTGCAGCGCACATTTTCTATACAAGAATCACTATGGTTAAATAAATATTGGAAAACGTCCCTTCGTGTATTCTTTGTATATTTCTCTGAGTGAAAGAGAGCACGAGTGACTGAGCGAAGCATTCTGATCTGTCACCATGATTCCTGAGGGAACAGGGTTGTCATGTTCAGTAGTTGCCAGAACTGGTCACTCCCTGTCTAGGTTTAAAATGGCTAACTGTGGCACTGTGAGCTAACTGGTCCAAAGGACAACATATCCTGCAGGGGTGCATGGGATCAGTCTGGCACCATCCTACGTTTATGTCGTCCGCAATCGCGCAGTTCCTACTGATTAGTGGAAACTACATGTCAAGGAGTGCTGCTGTGCAGTTCCAAGAACTATCTCATTACTTTTAGGGAACCTTACATTGGGGTAACTTGCAGTGTAACGTGTGGGACGAAGGATTCCATTGTGTCCCTGACAGGAAGGCCTGGAGTCCAAGAGTAGGATAGGGATTGAGGTGAGGTACTTCTTGAGAAAGAGGCTGGCTGGGTCGCTGCTGACAGAGGGCTTACAGCATGTTCAGTCTGGGTGGGGTGATGCGGTTGGCACTGGAGTGATCGAATTCGCCAGTGACCATGGGGAGAGAATGACAAAGAAGGAGTATGAGTGTAGTGATGTGAGAAAGAACAAAGCAATGCCCTAAACACTCACTATCGTTTTAAAAGGATCGCTTATTCCTAAAGTTGTTTTCAGAACTGAAATTCTCTTTGATGGAAGGCATTACACAAGTCAGATTTAAAAGACTTGACCAAGCATTTACTAAACCAGATCTCTGGCTTTCCCACAGAAGACACATAAACTTTCATTTCAATCACAAAACGTTAGACTGCTTCATAAACCAATACATGCCGCTTTGAATCAGTGGGATATGGTGCTGTGCTAACAATGCCAAAGCTATAGGTCCAAACTGTACTGGCCAAGAATGAATCTAGCTTTATTCAGCATCTCCTCCACACCCAAGCTCTAGATTTCTCCTGCGAAGGGCTCCCTTAAGACACATATGTACACTCACCTGTGCTTTGGGTAGAATGTCCTGTAATCCATGGCACCTAAAAATGTACAGGCACACCTTAATATCTTCAGGAGTGACCATGACACTGTCAGTGACGTAACATTAGCACCCACAGCCCTTGCTGAGTAGGCCCCTTCTGGCACTGTCCACGGGCAGCAGGTCCCTGGCCTAAGAGCTCCTGACTGGGTCCAGATTGTGGGGGGCCCCCTCCAGGTACTTTGCAGGGGGGCCCCCTCCACTTTCGTTACGCCACTGCAGGAACAGCTGAGGAAGGGCAGAGGGAGAGAGAAAGAAGGGAGAGCAGGAACTGCCAGACAGCAGGGTGTTCAAAGAACGGAACGGAGAGAAAGCAGGGATAACAAGAATTGCTGTTGCGCTGGGAGTGAATCATGGAGCGCAAAAAACATTTGAGAGCAGAAAGCTGCCCGAAAGTGCATGCACTGTTGGAAAAAACTGAAAAAATAGGCGGTAAAGAAATACTCTAAAGAGAAATCAGGGACTGCAAGTATTACCTAAAAACAGTTGGCAGAGAATGATGTGAAAGTGCGAGAGAGACGATAAGGACTTTCATGATTAGCAAGCATTGGCAAAACATATGCCTCACCTTGATAATATGGTGAAAGGGTTTAAATTATAATTTATTTTTGTTGCACGCATAAGAGTCGCAAATAAAAAGAAAGAAATCATGCTGCTACCTAAATGTGATGGACATATGCTTGCAATAAAAATATGATTCTTTTAAATTAGCCATCACGTATATCAGAACAGTATGGATGTTTCTTAACAGGTAGGTATACTTAAAACCAGTAGAGAAACCATTTTAATTTCTAAGGCACAAAGAAAAGGTACTGTTGGCTTTCAATCACTCTAACCTGATGACAGTTTAAACACGCAAGGATGACAAAAAAAATTAAAACATGATAAAGAACTCAGAAAAAGCATTAGGAACGAAAAATAATTGAGAAAAAAATATTAGCCCATCGGCAATGAAGTGCACTTCTTTTAAGGCAGATGTGCACATGCTTTCAGGTAAACACCATTCCTTATAGCACATGTGGCTGAAAAGGACAAACCTTTCCTACCATGCTGTAGTGGCAGAATGAGAATGTCTGTTGAATGGGTCAATACTGGAGGATTTTTATTTTTACTTTCGATTACATGGGCCTGGAAAAACAGCAGAAGCTGTCTCTCTATGTCAGACCATAAAAGGAGTAATGTGGGCCAACTGAATAGGGAGACCAGGTGGAGAGAGAAACCCAGAGATTCATTTGTGCTGAGAAATATTTTTCGTCATTAGAACTCTCTCTGGCAAACACGATCAAGAGAAGAGCCTCTCCTGACT
This sequence comes from Triturus cristatus, assembly GCF_964204655.1. Lineage (NCBI taxonomy): Eukaryota > Metazoa > Chordata > Amphibia > Caudata > Salamandridae > Triturus > Triturus cristatus. The sequence continues at coordinate 941,837,136 of NC_140584.1, forward strand.
TAAGAGTAGACGAAACCCCAAATAAGGACTAGGGGATCAGCCTCTTCAATTTTGGACTTACCGCTACCTTTAGAGACGCGACACACAATCTACCTCATACAAGACTCTATCCTAACATTATCTACCTCGAGTGATCAAACGGCCGAACCAACATCAACAAAGAATCCTGAGACAGCTGCGGAAGCAAGGAAGAATTATATAAGAACAGTCTAACACTAATATCCTTTTTATAACTTTTTAATCAGAAATGTATAAGTGTGAATGTAGTAACCATGCTCATATGCCTACATGGATCATTAGGAAACTGTATTATGTTAGACAAGATATGCAGAAATAACTAGGCTGGGAAATGTAACTATAAGATGCTCTGACGTACAAAAACGTAGGGATCCAGGAGACGGCGGAGCAGGATCTTTGCTGTCGCACGTTCAAAATTCTATGTGCAGGAACGGGGGGGATGGAGGGGAGTTTTTTTTTTTTTTTTAAAACATTCCCATCTACACACTTTCATTCAAGGAAGAGAACGACACCAGTCATTGGGAGGGTACTTTGAGGAGGGACCAATGGAGGATGGCACAGGTATCACACACCCGAGGTCTCGAAGGGAGGGGGGCTATACAGATCGAAAAAGAGGAAGGACATGATCAAACAGCCGGTACCTAGCATAAGAAAATGGCAATAGACAACACGAAACCACTAATGTCCAACCTAAAGATAGTCTCCTTAAATGTTAAAGGGCTCAACCACCCAGTTAAAAGGAAAAAAATACTAGACTACCTAGCTAAAACTAAAGCAGATATTTTCCTCCTGCAGGAGACCAGATTATCCCTTGACGATGCAGAACGGATTAGGGCGAGATGGGTTGGACAGATGGCCTGCTCTCCAATCGTAGGGAAGAAACGGGGTGTGATCACTCTGTTAAATAGGAACTCCAAAATAAATATAGAAGACCAATATAGCGACGATGAGGGGAGAATACTGTTGACACATTTGAAAAGGGGGGACGAAAACATCCATGTACTCAACATCTACGGTCCAAACGCTGATGACTCCGAATTCTGGGTGGGCATCTCTAAAAAGTTGGAGGCAATCCCACAAAACGACCTAACAGTGATGGCAGGTGACTTCAATTTGGCGCTGGACTACACTTTAGACAGACAGTCTCAGTGTCACTCACTCCCCCCAAGCGCACACAACATACTACAAAATTTATGTACCAGATTTAATCTTAAAGACACATGGCGGCTACAACACCCGGACACAAGAGACTACACGTTTTACTCCAACCCACACAATTCATACAGCAGAATAGATTACATTCTGATCACAGGAACACACACCCACTTAATAGAACACACGGACATAGCCACGAGAACTGTCTCAGACCATTCCTGCATTAGTCTACTGTTGTGTGGGCGGCACAATGAGCACCACCCACGTAGATGGAGATTTAACACTGATGTCTTGTCAGACCAAACCAACAGAATCAAAATAGAGGAGGCCATTAAGAAATATATTAGCTTTAATGACACTGTAGGCACCAATCCTAAAACCATGTGGGACGCATTAAAAGCCACAATTACGGGGACAATTATGGACATTAAAGCCAAGATGAACAGAAATGCGAAGGCACAGTTGGTTCAACTAGAGAAGGATATACAAAGATTAGAGGCAATCCATATCTCAGACCCAAAGAACGTAGGTGCACTTACAGAACTCACAAAGAAGAAATATGAATTCAACTAAATTTTGAGCAAAAGAGCTGGGATGTGGATAAACAAATTTAAAGCAATAAACCTACGCGAAGCTAACAAAGCGAGGAAGCTCCTGGTCTCTTATCTAAAACACAAACAGAGACAGCATACCATCTCATCAATCACAGACTCACAAAATATCACACACACAAGACACACAGAAATACTATGGGCATTTAGTGAATTTTATCAAGACCTCTATAAAAAAGATCTAACGCTAGAAGAAAATGGCTGTACTGAGTACCTAAACAGACTAAATCTCCCAAAGTTAACACCAGAAGAAACACACACCCTAGGGAGGGAGATAAGCTCCACTGAAATCGAGATGGCAGTCAAGTCCCTTAAAGCTAACAAGGCACCCGGGCCAGATGGATACATAGCCGCATTTTATAAGACATTCTTAACCCGCTTACAACCCACTATGAAAAAAGTTTTTAACCACTGCGAAGGGGCGGGGATGGTCTCACAGACCATGTCCGAAGCTAATATTATAGTTATCCCAAAAGAAGGCAAAAACGCTCAGTTGCCCCAAAATTACAGGCCTATCTCTCTGATTAACGTTGATTGCAAGATATACACAAAAATCCTGGCATCAAGACTTAATAAGGTACTGCCTCAATTGATAGGTAACTCACAAGTTGGCTTCCTCAAGACACGCATGTCACACGATAACACCAGACTCCTATGCCATATACTAGATAATGCCGCCAAGTCCGACAAACCAGCTGTGACCATCACACTAGACGCGGAGAAGGCATTTGATAGGATATCGTGGCATTTCCTAGAACAGTGCATGCGGGCCTTCAACCTGGGGAACTCCTTCATGCGGAAACGAATGGCACTATACGTAAAGCCCACTGCCCGTATCGTAGTCAATGGGGTGGTTTCAGAGCCCTTCACCCTACAGCGAGGTACAAGGCAAGGCTGCCCCCTGTCCCCCTCACTGTTCCTGCTAGCTCTTGAGCCTCTGATTAAGGATATAGAGGCCAATGAAGAGATGAAAGGGGTCACCATCAACGAGGCCACAATCAAATTAGCCGCATACGCAGATGACATTCTCATTGTCACAGAGAACCCTAAATCCTCTAACACGGCCCTCATGGACTCCATAGACAGGTACTCGGTCCTCTCAGGCTATAAACTCAATACAAACAAGTCAGAATGCAAACCACTCAACATACACACCACAAAAGACATACTGGGGGACTCAGGCCTTGCCTGGCAAACCAATTTCATAAAATACCTGGGTATATACTTTGGGACTGATCTTAAAAGCACACTAGTACAAAATGAAAAACTAATGTTGGACAAGATAAAGGTGCTGCTGGAGGGCTGGTCACCCAAATTCATTACTTGGTGGGGAAGGATAGAGACAGTAAAGATGATGGTCACCCCTATGGTCAACTGCCTGGCAAATATGCTCCCTCTAGTACTCACAGACGATTTCCATTGTAAAATAGACAAGCTGCTGAATAACTTCATCTGGCGAGACAAAAAAGCAAGGATAAGCCTTAAAAAACTAAGACTGGGTAAAACTCTAGGGGGGTTAAACCTAGCGGACTTTAAAACCTTCCAAACAGCCTTCTTGGCAAAACAGGGGAGCTACTGGATCCTGCCCGACCAGGAATACACTCCAGTATGGCTGAGATTGGAGAGAGCCATACTAAATAACCTTGCGCCCTTAGCCCTAGTAATAACCAACAAACATTCACTAACAACAAACCCAATACTCAAAAATACCAGAAACGCTCTACTGAAGGTGGACCAGAAGATGGAACACAGCATAAAAAACTCATAATGGGAATCTCTGTGGGCAAACGCTAGAATAAAATACAGGGGCAAGCCGCTCTCAATCAACTCGTGGGGGAAAACAAGGATCTCCCACCCTATACAACTTGAAGAGGGAGGGAATCCCATCACTTTCAATATGCTAAAAAACAAACATAATCTACCAAACATAGAACTATATACTTTTCTAAAAATCAAAACAGCACTGACCAAAGCGAAACTTTCCACTACCAAGCCATCAATCTTCCAGTATATGTCTAACCTTAATAAATTAGGCCACCAGGTATCACATCTCTACAAACTCCTAAGGTCCATCCCAACCAAAATCAATGAAAAGACACGCAAATACTGGGAGTCCCAGCTTGGGGACTCACTTAGCGAAAATGAGATCCAGACAGTATGGTCCTCCCCCACACAAGCAAAATATCCCCGGTACTAGCAGAGACAAAGTTCTGGACACTACACAAAATCTACTGGACCCCAGCGCGTTTGGCGTCCTTGGGACTGAACCTCAACGACCAGTGCTGGAACTGCAACAATGGAAAAGGGGACCTGGCCCATCTCATATACTACTGCCCAAAAGTCAAGGCATTCTGGGAGAAGATCTTTGCCTTTTTAAACAATATGCTAGGTTGTACCCTTAAAACTGAGTTTGCCACCCTAGTAACTGCTTTCATTAGGACAGATGCAGACACCCAACAAGACAGAGACCTACTCGACCTCCTTCTAACAGCAGGAATTACAAGCATTGGCATAGCCAATAGGTCTCGCCTTCGGGATCTTATAAGTGTTTAGCCATGCAACAGTTGCATAACTAAATACTTATAAGGTCCCAAAAGCGAGACCTATTGGCTATGCCAAGCGGCCGTCAAAGTGATCGCGATCAAACATCAAAGCGGCCGCAAAAGTGAAAGTAAATCGCGGTAAGGCCAGGGCGCGCGCGCCCGCGCACATGCACTGTAGCTCTAGGCTGGCCTGGTAGCACTTTTTGGAGCCCTCTCAATAAGTCTCGCCAGACCAGCGCATGCGCTGGGTCAGGCGAGACCTAAAAATGGTACTCAATAACTGGAAAGACACCTCCAAGGCAAAGTTTAAAGGATGGCTCAACTGGGTGACATACCTTAGGGGAGTGGATACAGCGGCCCTACGAGATTCACCATGGAGACAGCCCGACAGGAAAATGTGGGCAACCCTGGACAAATACCTAGACCCGTATGATCTGCCCTGAATAGGACCAGTAGAACTATCCGGATAGCAACCCACATTAGACAATAGCGAATACGCTAACTCTCATTCTATGCCATCCTCTCTCTCTCTTGCTCTGGAAATCTGTCCCTGTCCCTCTCTGTGCTTTCTATGAACCATAAGAGTGCAGTGGGTGGAAGATAGCCAAAATAGGCTAATTGTAACTTAGCCTACATAGCCAAAGCGGGCGACCCTGTAACAACAAGCGACGCAGAGTGCATGTTAATTGTTAATTGTTTTATGTATGTGTTATGTTATATGTTATATGTCATGGGTTTTGGGGAGAAAAAACAAAATTCTTAATAAAAATCTACTGAAATTAAAAAAAGAACTTGACCCAGAGCAACAGTGATAAATGCATGAAAGGTGAATAGAATGAGAGGATAGATGGAAAAAAAAAGGATAAAAGGGGAAAAAGGGATGATAAAGCACCTGCAAGAAGGTAATACAGGGACGGGTTGGGTGGTGGGAGAAAGACATGGGGTGGAATTAATCCAGACAGCTTTGCTAGTTAGCAACCAGAGCAATGGACAGCACTGAAGGTTGCGCCATTGGAAAAACATTTTGGGCCCTGCACGTTTTAACTCAAATTAAGCACTGAACTCAGCAGGAACCTGTGAGAGATAATAAGTACAGCACAAGGAGTGAACAAACTGCGGGGGTACCAGCCAGTGACCTAGCAAGTGTTCTTTGGGTAAACGCACAAAATAGACCCCTCTTTGTTGCTAGCGCCCCCTTTTTCCAGTAGTAATACATAACTAGGGTGCAGAACGGACTTCGGTACCACAGCACCATTGATAGATATGTCAGTGGAAAAAGCAGAACTGGTGAAATAGAAAGAAGGGAGCGGTAAGTTGTTAATGCGAGACAGAAGGAAAATGACCAACTATCAAAGCAAACTTTAAGGATCACATGGAATGGATAGCTAGGTGCTCTCGCGCCACATGCTCTAGGCCATACTACCGGATTGTGCCCGGCTTTGCATGAGCGGCTGCAATAAAATAGATTCTTTAAAGTCACCAACATACCTTACTGCCTTACCCCGGTGCTCTCACCGGAGCAGCTCAGGCCCCCTCCGTACCCCGATCAGACTTGAAATAGCTGTATTTTTTCTTTTCCCCCTCTTCTATTTGCCGCGGTTTTCACCTGGAATATCCTTCATCAAGCCTGGAATGCGGGGAAGTGTAATAGGTGTGGCAGGGTCGAAGGAGGAGACGTGGGCACAGTGGTGGTGTGAGGAATGTACATGCTGGTATCAATCAATCCGGATTTGTAGAGCGCGGCTGCTTCACCCGAGAGGGTCTCGGGGCACTGTTGGATAATTTTGCCTGTTCTCCGTTCGGTTGAACATCCATGTCTTGAGGTCCTTCCTGAATTGCTGGAGTGATGGTGAGGCTCTGAGGTGCAGAGCGAGGTTGTTCCAGGTCTTGACCGTCAGGTGGGAGAAGGAGCCGCCTCCGCTGTTTGTCGGGTGGATGCAACGGGTGGCAGCTAGAGCGAGGGATCCAGATCGGCATTTCCAGGTGGGCTGCTGAAAGGTCACGCGTTGGTTGAGGTACACAGGTCCTTCATTGTGCAATGCCTTATATGCATGGGTGAGTAGCTTGTACTGGCCTCTCTTCACGACTGGTAGCCAGTGGAGCTTTCTGAGGTGAGGGGTTTGAGCGTCCATCTAGGGAGGTAGAGGATGAGCATGGCCGCGGAGCTCAGGACTGAATGGAGCTTTTTCACAAGTTGGGTTGTTATTCCTACACAGAGGGAGAGGCTGTAGTCAAGTCTGCTGCTGACGAGAGCCTGTGTAACAGAGTAGGTTATTTACCTCCTCATTATCAATGTTGTGTCAAACTTTTTGACTACCCTGAACTACATCAGAATCAGATCTGAATAAGGCCTTGTCATGTCCCTAGGGTTAGTTCCATCATGTATATACTGATTACATACATTACGTCCCATGCACACAACAGAACAGTTTTACACAGGTGACGTTTTACCCAGTAACTGACTTCTGTCTCTCTGACATCAGGCTCTTGCTAACATATCTCAATCCCTGTACCTGACGTACACAAAACATGTCCTCAGGCATGGTTGATTTATTCTGTACAAGGGTCACCACTTTTTTCATTCATGGCCAACAGCCAGTTGCATATCTCATGTTTGTTTACAAAAGGATTAGCGAATGTTTTCAAAACATATTGATACTAGAAAATCCCCAGAGTGACCACTTTAGTATAAAAGACTCTCACTCCCCCTTAACAAGGCAGAGGAAGAATTCCTTCCAGGCTGGACTGAGGCTCTGCAGGCTGATCCTTCGACAGCAGAGACCTGACATCCCTTGTGCGGTGCCATCCTCGACGCAGAGACAGGGTCCTTTATTCAGAACCATGAAGTGAGGGGTTAGCACTTCCCCGGGGAATTCTTGGTTCCATTAGGTTCCATTAGGACATATCATAGCACTTACACATACATGCTTCACCTCTAGGCTAGGCACGGTTATGTAGGATACGCATCGTAGGAGTACGCCAATGCTATAGTTTTATGTAATATGCTTTTATTCATCTTGTTAGAACTATGGTAGAAAGGGATCTGCTATTTGCGATATTGGTATTAGCGATCACATTTGTCTGCTCCGGTCTCTTGATTGTCGCAGCTAACATGTTTTATACTAGGCTGATGTTTGATAAATACTTATTGAAACCATTCCAATCGTCATTCTATGTATTCTGAGAAAAGCAAGCACGAGTGACTGAACGAAAGATACCGAGTTGTTTCCACGATACCTGAGGAATCTGGGTTGTCATGTTCAGTGGTTGCCAGAAACTAACTACCACACTGTATAGTACAGAGGGGTGATTGTGGCACAGATGAGCTAGCAGGTCTAACGGCCGACTCATCCTATGGGGGTGTCCAGAGTCTCTCTTCACGACTGGTAGCCAGTGGAGCTTTCTGAGGTGAGGGGTTATGAGCGTCCATCTAGGGAGGTAGAGGATGAGCATGGCCGCTGAGCTCAGGACTGAATGGAGCTTTTTCACAAGTTGGGTTGTTATTCCTACGCAGAGGGAGAGGCTGTAGTCAAGTCTGCTGGTGACGAGAGCCTGTGTAACAGTTCACCTGGTGTTGGTCGGAAGCCATCTGAAAACCTTCCTGAGCATACGGAGCGTGAGTAGGCAGCCGGTGGAGACTGCCCTGACTTTTTTCTTCATGAATAACTGGCTGTTGAGGATGATGCAGAGGTAACGGGCGGTATCGGGGTTGGGCCCAGCTCCGGGGGCCATCTCTCATTGACTATTCAGCATATCTTTATTGAAGATTTGCCACGATTCCTGCTTCTCTGGCATCTTCATAGGCTGCCCCAGACAAAGATGTTGAAACTGCAATGGAATGAGGGTGACAGAGTCAGAACCAGAAGGTCTCTAAGTGCCCACAACAGTTGGTCTTGGCACTTAGGGAGTAGGCTGGAAAATGTGAATGCTCGAGAAGGCATCTGTGTCAAGGCACAAAATACTGGTAAGTGGCTTATTTTAACTAGAAAGATGTTGTGGCCCTTTAAGAGAATAGCCATTTGCAGTGTGAGTACTCACCGCTCCAGGAAGAAAGTCTGGGCTGTGCTGCAATTGTCCAGAGCGCTCTTGCCCCCGTCATCATGAAGGCCCACCAGGATGATGGAGATTCTAATCCAGGGATCGCCAACCTTTTCTGCATTAAGAGCTACTTATGTTTAATGAAAATCATCCTGAGCTAATACTAGTGATGTAATAGTGATCGCTTCAGACAAGATAACATTAGTAACTATTCGATTTTGCCAGCACAGGTCACCTCAGCGCATCAGGCATGGCTGCCAGTGATAACGTAAAAAGACTTTGTCAATGTGGAATGCCTATACATGGGTAATGGATAACAGATGCAATGCCCGAGGCACCAAGGTAATATTAGTAATATGTCTCCCCAACACTGTATGATTTATCACTCAAATATTAGCTTTAAATCTATTTTAGAAATTCAACCACTCCTTTTCCAACATGTTTCCAAAAATACATTTTCATCTTGAATACATACTTTTCAGTTTTGTTATTAATATATTAATTCAAACAAGTAAAAGCGTAATTTAGTAGGCTTGGCTGCACACAGGAGAGCTACTTATAGGTAGCTGGAGAGCAACCAGTAGCTCACAAGCTACTTGTTCGAGAAGCCCAATCTAAAGGATAAACTTTTGAAAAATAACTTTCTCTTTCTGAAGGAATCAATGTGTTTTGACCCTATCTGGAGAATTGGTTGGAGAGGCATCACGATTAACTATTCTATTTGTGGACATCTGTACCACCAAACCTTCAGGTGTAGGATGCTTTGTTAGAAAAACAGGATCACCAGGGCTCGTGTATGTCATCTAGCCAGAAGTCAACTGACCGACAGACAGTCCAGCTTTGACCACATGGCCATAAGTGTCTGTGAGGAGCTACCTGAATAGCAATAGTGGCTCAGAAGAGGAGGAAGGACCCAGTAGTAGAATCTCAGTTAATACATTTACCTTAATTTCAACAGTACCAGCTGCAAATCTAGCACTGCTGCACTTCGCACAACTACTGTGAACCAGGTGCTTTCTTCTGTTGGTAGCCCTATTAGCAAGTCCAGCTCAGTCTCTGTAAATCTCATTCACTGCATTTTGGAAATCCAGGTATAGTCCATCATTGTTATAACTGGGGGGGCAGAGTAGGTTATTTACCTCCTCATTATCAATGTTGTGTCAAACTTTTTGCCTACCCTGAACTACATCAGAATCAGATCCGAATAAGGCCTGGTCATGTCCCTAGGGTTAGTTCCATCATGTATATACCGATTACATACATTACGTCCCATGCACACAACAGAACAATTTTACACAGGTGACCTTTTACCCAGTAACTGACTTCTGTCTCTCTGACATCAGGCTCTTGCTAACATATCTCAATCCCTGTAACTGACGTACACAAAACATGTCCCCAGGCATGCTTGATTTATTCTGTACAAGGGTCACCACTTTTTTCATTCATGTCCAATAGCCAGTTGCATATCTCATGTTTGTTTACAAAAGGATTAGCGAATGTTTTCAAAACATATTGATACTAGAAAAACCCCAGAGTGACCACTTTAGTATAAACGACTCTCACTCCCCCTTAACAAGGCAGAGGAAGAATTCCTTCCAGGCTGGACTGAGGCTCTGCAGGCTGATCCTTCGACAGCAGAGACCTGACATCCCTTGCGGGATGCCATCCTCGACGCAGAGACAGGGTCCTTTATTCAGAACCATGAAGTGAGGGGTTAGCACTTCCCCGGGGAATTCTTGGTTCCATTAGGTTCCATTAGGACATATCATAGCACTTACACATACATGCTTCACCTCTAGGCTAGGCACGGTTATGTAGGATACGCATCGTAGGAGTACGCCAATGCTATAGTTTTATGTAATATGCTTTTATTCATCTTGTTAGAACTATGGTAGAAATGGATCTGCTATTTGCGATATTGGTATTAGCGATCACATTTGTCTGCTCCGGTCTCTTGATTGTCGCAGCTAACATGTTTTATACTAGACTGATGTTTGACAAATACTTATTGAAACCATTCCAATCGTCATTCTATGTATTCTGAGAAAAGCAAGCACGGGTGACTGAACGAAAGATACCGTGTTGTTTCCACGATACCTGAGGAATCTGGGTTGTCATGTTCAGTGGTTGCCAGAAACTAACTACCACACTGTATAGTACAGAGGGGTGATAGTGGCACAGATGAGCTAGCAGGTCTAACGGCCAACTCATCCTGTGGAGGTGTCCAGAGTCAATCAGCACACCAAGCACTCAGTTTTAGACATCCAAAACGCGCAGGTCCTAGGAACTACACAACATGGCACCCAACGTGGGTTCCGTTCTCATATCAACAGTAAAATCTGAGTTGCTCAGTTGTGCTTTCTCAGACAATCCTACTCACATTTTTCAGAGACGACTGAAGTGGGAAGGTTAATCCGCCTCAGCCGAGCAGGCACACCCTGTGTATTGGCTGAAAGTTTTAGACAAACTTGTAGGGACTAAAAGTTCCCTATAGCGTTGAACCCTCTCTCTTAAACATTTATTTTCTTCTCCTTTCAAAATTATTGAACCCGCAAATTGCGGTGGAGGCAAGGAAGGAGACACATTTGCAAATGCCCTTAACACTTCAGAAAACTGCCGACAGTCAGTAGCTCTGAAATTATTAGAACATGGGTTACCTGCAACAGGTGGACATGTTACCTTCGTGATTGAGACACACGAGGTGTGCGGATCAGAGGTATTCTATTCATGGGTGAAATTCCCACCTGCAGATCCACACACACATAATCCATGAATACATTGAAGTGGATCCACAAGAAGAATACATCACATACGAGGACATTGAAGTTCCGTTAACTTACCAGCAACATAAAAACTGGTTTAAAGGCGCCCTAAAACACACAACTTCAGTCGTAAGACTCGGTCCACTCAGCATAGAAGGAGTGACGTGGCCGGTCATAGTGGCTTATACTCCACATCCTAAGATAGACACACTCCAAGTAGGGAAAGTGCGTACACTATACAAGAAGCAGTCAGACTATACAGACATTTTGTCCAGTTCGTCAAGCGAACACTCACATTACAACCTGCGAGAGCAGCTACATCTGGAATAGTCCAGACCCAACCCATACCAATAATTAGTCTACAAGCAATAATGGGTGTGTTCCCATCAAGAAGGGATCAAGTACCTTTCTGGATTGCTAAAAAAATAGCACAGTTGGAAGCAGTATTTCCCCGTATGGGTCCGCAGGAAAAACACAAAGTTAACAATTTGCTTGCCAACGGGAATGGTTCCCTCAAATGAGGATTGTACCACATGGGGAACAATCTTTGCTGCAGTATATATTAGAATACACGGTACCCCAACCATATAAATTATTCCTGAAGTATTAAAACAGATACAGAATGAGTACGGGGCAGGCCCTGCCCTGGACCTGGGAATTTAACTGATAGGTAATTTTGACCAAGTCTTGGCAATTATGCTGAGCAACATATGGGATAGGATCTTCTGCTCTAAGTCATTGACTTTACAGCCATGAGACCTTCTTTGGAGGCTACTTTCTTGACCCTACCGTGTGGTCCCCGCTGTGCACACTATGTAACAGTTATGGTATTTCTCTCCTCTGACCCTCTGTCATGTAATTGTTTTGTTTAGTTATTCTTATCTAATGCTGATATTACTTTTATTACCTGCCTCCATCCTTTGTAAAGCGCGCTGATATCCTTCAGGATCTTGTTCGCGCTATATAAAACTTTATAAATAAATAAACATAAATGGGGAAGCAGCAGCGGTGGCTATATGCCAACGCCTAAGGGAAACAACTCCTACAAATCAGGAACGGACATTTGACGTCTATGCTTGATTAGGCAGAGATAGTTTAGGAGCCAAACTCGGGAAAAAACTAGGGGCGAGTAGTTCTGAAAAAGAGAACTCAAAGCAAGCACCTACTTTTGCTAAAAAGAAGTGGGATAATAGTCAACATAAAAATAATAATAACAGAAACACTTCACGGTCAAGGGGTGGGTCTCCCCAACGGGAATCCTCTGAAAAGAGGTACAGCCTTAGGAATCGTGATAACATTAGGAAACCTGACAGGTATCAGGATACTGTTACACGTTCCTTTCAGGGTTCATCAAAAAGCTTGGAGAGGCAAGGACGGTCAGAACAAAAAATTGAAGATCAACCAAAGGAAAAAAGGGAGCCACGTCGCATTTCAGATTTCATTATCAAACGAGAAGAGCAACATAAAACAAAGACTCAGTTCAAAAAGAAGAAAGTAGCTGGCTTAAAAATGAGAAATGCCCAGGTTACTGAGGACTCCGCTTCTGAACAGGGAATGGGCTCTGACGATGCTAGACAGCGCAGCAGAAGTAACAATAGCTCGCCAGAACCTGAAGGAATTTCTGGTGACAGCAGTATTTAATGAATATATCACAGTGGAAGCACTAGATACACGAGTAAGTGTACCATATCATCAAAATTAATCTCCAAATTGAGGGGGGACATCTCAAGAAAAATTAAAGGTCTTTCTTGGGAAAATTTGACATCCTGTTAGCAGAAAAAGATTGTCCGCCTGATTTTATAAGGGATTGCCCAAAAGGGGAAAGCATAATTTTGCCTGCCTTTTCCAACCTCGTTCCTGTTTCCTTAAAACACTCATGCGCGCAGGAGTGGGAGCAAGCGCTAGCTCCGACATTCTACTGCAACCATGTAGGGTGGGACATGGAGTCCAAACACCACGAGATCGCATTAAAAACCACTCCAACTCCACAGAGACAGTACCCAATTAAAAATGAGGCGAAGAAACAGGTCAAAGAAATCTTAGACCAACTTGAATACCAAGGTGTGATTGAAACTTGCACCTCGTCAATGAAGAACCCTTTGTTTCCCATAATGAAACCTGACAACACATATCGTTTGGTTTTAGATTACAGACACGAACACATGCACAAAAACATTTGCAGTAGAGAACGCACACAGCGCCGCATTGATGAATAACATTGTGCGGAAGAAATACAAAACAACACTAGATATCTCAAATGGATTCGTCTGCCAAAGAAATACAAAACAACTCTAGATATCTCAAATGGATTCTTCTGCCAAAATATAGCTCCTGAAAGCAGATATTTGACAGTATTTTCTGCCCCTGGCACTCAGCGTCAGTTTTGTCGCCTGCCCCAAGGCTATAGGAACAGCCCCGGGTTATTCTCGGCAAGAGTATCAGAGCTATTCTAAACTTATGATGAAGAGGCAGTGTCCTATGTAGATGATATTTATCTGACGGACGATTAATTACCGGCTCACTTGTGCAGGGTAAACAACATAATTGTTGGTTTTGCCAATTTGGGCTACAAATGTAACTTAAAAAAATAAAAGATTGCCCATCTCAGCGTCATCTATTTTTGGGATATGAGCTGTCAAAAGTGAGGGCAAAAGCCTTGCCGTAAACTTTCAAGAAAAGTGTGTGCTGATCCAGCCTCCTAAAACTCTGAAAGGTTTACAATCCATGTTAGGATTTCTAAATTTCGTCAGAACATACATTCAAGACTATGCAGAAAGAGTTAAACCTTTCTATGACTTAATCAGACCAGACTTCATAGCAAACAAGTGGACTCAAATACATACAGACACTACGTTCAGTTCAAGCTGACATGATTGCTTCAAAACACTCACAGACACGAGTAAAGCCTGGTAATACGGGTCATCCCTGGGTTATAAGGGTACACTTTTATCACGTTCAATGAAGGTGAGACAGTTCCTATCGCGCTGAAAATTGATTTGCAGCAACAGAAACAATTCTTCCAGCTGTAATGAGAGAAAGAGCACTAGCATAGGGGAAACACATTATCGAGGTAACCCCGATACTGACTTTAGTAGCAGTAACTAAAGCCAGCATTCCAAATGCGAAGGCACTACATCCATGATGGATACAATGGGCTAATTATCTCACTGCAACAGATGTAGAATATAGATACGATCTAAGACTTCAAACACAAGCAATCCTGCAATACGGACAAGAATACCCTCTCCCGAATTAAATCTTGCCTCTAGATAAGTACAACTACATCATTTATACTGACGGTTCTGTGCAACCTGCCGTAGGAAGTAAACGGCAGTATAGCACTGCATGAGCTATATTGAAAGTTCGGATGCGGGAGGGTAAGTTCCACCCAAGCAATACGACTACGCAATCTCTAGGAGATTGTACTGCGCAGCTAGCAAAACTAAAAGCCCTGATACTGGCACCACAGTATACGGATCGGGAATCCCCCACACTGATAGTGTGCGATTCGTTTTACTGTCTACAATCTTGCAACGAATATCTTCACCACTGGGGCCAGAATGGATTTAGAGACGCCAAGGGTGACACGATAAAACACACATTGTTATGGGAACAAGTGGCAAAGCTGAAGGCATGCCTGCCACAGGCTCAAGTTATTCACACCTTGAGTCAGTAGTGCGTTGGCATAAACGTTGAAGGGAATTCACTGACTGATGAAGCCGACACGGCGTCAGTGCGAACTGCTGCCATTGCCGCAATCACTCGTTCACACGCGAGAATAGATGGAGATATAATAGTGGCAAATCATTGCCTCAAAGAACGGCTCAACCGTCCTGCCAAAAGACTTTCCACTCAAGTACTCCTACAAGTTAGTTGCGCATAGCTGCACACGAGGGTCTGGGCTCAACAAACGCAGGAGTCACTAACAATTTCATTATTGAAGCAGCGTTACTTGTGGTCGGGGCTGACAAAATTAGGGGCTATGTCCTGACCTGCGACATGTGCCAGCAGATGCAGAGTTCCACCATTCACAAGCCACCACAAACACCATTATTGATTTCAGACAGACCACTCGCATGTGTCTATTTGGACCACTGCAGCCCCTTAAATTCTGACGAGACTTACAAGTACATCTTCGTGGCAGTGGATTCATGCGCTAGATTCCTGTGTGGTTGGCCCCAGAGCTCAGACGACGCCCGAACTGTTATAAACGATTTGCGAGTCTTCATCGGGACATTCACAATTGGCAAATAAAATTCCGACTGTGGTCCAGCGTTTAGCTCTAGGGCTTACAAGGAAGTCATGGAAAGTATGGGCATGGCCTTGCAGTACTCCTTCCCCTAACATCCCAAGGGAAATTCGGTGGTGGAGAGGAAAAAGTGGGACTCAAAGCAATCCTTAACTGCAAGGGTATTAGGCACGGGCAGTACATGGGTCAATCACCTATATGGGGTCCAGAGGGCCCTTAACATGCCAAGAAAGTACTTGGGAGGCTGTACCCCTTATGAAATTCTGTTTGGGCCAAGAATGTGGGTACCTGATCTGAATTGTGCCAGCACAGTGGCAGATGCAAAACCATTTGAACTGAATGACCATTTGGTTGTTTTACAGGAACCCAATGAATTCCAAGCACTACAAAGCAACATGCAGGTCAAGCGCACCACCCCTGGGGAAGTGATACCAGTTACGGCAAGACCTGCCTGGGTCCCGCAGATTGGGGACCTGGTCAGGGAAAAGATCGTGGATAGAAGAGAGTTTGGGCCATCTTACAGAACACCTGTACCGGTCCTAGCGGTAGTGGGTACAGGAACAGTACTTCTTCCGCCTCTTGCTGGCAAAAAAGAAAAAAGATTAATCTCCATTGATCTGATCAAACCACATCATGTGGCCGATTCTCAACAGTAGGCCGCAGATCTCCTCTTGCTACTATACAGGAAGTTCAGATGAAAAGACTAATAACCTTTCGAGACTCCGTAACACAGAGTGATAGAGCAACGAATAATGGGGTACAGATCACACCAGTTGAAATTATTAAACATAAAGAAGAAACAACAATGCAAGTTGCAATTCAGCCCAACAATGATGTTTACATAAATGTGCCTTCAAACGATACATCTGACAGTTCTACAAAACCTGCTGAGCTACCGAAGATAGGTCGAACTGCATCTGGCTACTTCATCAACTTCGATGATTTCTCTTCAGATCCAAATGAACCTGATCAAATGCCACCCACTTCAAAGAAAGCAAAATTTCGCCAATTCTATCTTTTGCTCAAAAATACTTACTTAGTGCCACCTTGGTTGCATATTTGGTTCGCAAATGGGGTAGTATATCTGTTAATTTGGATTGGCACAGTTACTGTCTTTTTTCTGCTTCTGAACGGACATTATCTCCAAGAACGCTCTGCAGTACAATCGATGAACTTGGTCCTGAAACCACATACGTCATCACATCGTGAACAAAGAGACTTGTCCCTGGTGAACATTATAGCAATTCTGATATGGATGGTATTGTTTACGATAAAGTATCATATGAGATATATGTCCCCACTGAACATTTGAAAATCTCAAATCTGTTTAAAAATCTCTTTAAATGATTTCATTACCCCAGTACACTATCTGATGATTGGGACATTAAGACTGTAAATACTAGGCTCACTTAGAACACTCTGTTGCATTTTCTTACTGGGGATTGTATGAAGATAAAACTGACTACAATACCATGTTTTGTTACCAGCATTATGGTAATCAATTTCTGCATAGAGCAAGTGTGTCACGCACTGCTAATGTGTACCATCAATGGGAACATTGCCCAACACCACCAAAGGGTAGTTCTGCCACATTCACTCAGAAGGTCGCATACTTTTCAGGGTACAACACATCAGACCCAGAATCATTCTATTACAAACTTGCAGTGACTAATACAACTGTGAAGACGATTAGGATGACAAATACTAAGCTGATATACTCAGTACCTTTTATCTCCCAACTGTCTATACAGGGTTTCGACTACTGGAGGCCGCAAGGCAGAGACGTAGGGTTAGAGTCTGGTTGCAGACTAGCTGTACTTTTGTAATCTTGTAGCACAACATAGGCCTGGAGCAATCAGACACCTCTGGGTCAGAGACCGCAGTTTGAGTTGGGTCCAAGGCTAGTGCCAGTAATGTCACCACAGCGCCAGCATGGAAGAGACTGACATGTACTTCGTGGACAGGGTGAAATTCTATGTCAGGACAGGAGGCGAGGATTATGCTTTCTCATTTCTTTATTAGAAATGCTCAGCAGCCAATCATAAAACAGTAGATAACGAAAAAACGACAGTACCCATAAACACTAGGGTATCACGTGGCTAACCATAGAGACCATACTATAAAAGGTCCTGAGGAAAGTATCATATCCTCTTTCTTTGCTGCTCCGCAGCCAGTTAAGTGCTTATTTTTCTTTATTTGTTCCTACATGGTGCTGTTGTCATTTATATTGCTAGCACTCGCGCCGCGTGCTTTGTTAGCGACTTGTTGTTGCATATCTGTTTGAATTCAGCATTGTCTGGTTACTGTGGTTACGAGCCGCACAGCGGCTTCATAGCGGCGCATTGCTTCGTTTCTCTCTTTTTGAGCCGCGCGCTGCAGCGGCTTCTTAGCGGGGGCGTGTGTCTCACCCCCCGGCATTCGGACGCTTCGCGCCTGCATTTAAATTTTGGTGGAGCGGGAGACAGGGGCTGGAGGACTCGCGCTGTGTGCGACCTCCTTTTTATATTCGCGGAGGCGGCCGTTACCGCGCATGCGCGGCGGCCATTTTAATGCTGTTTTCACCGCATTTTCCATGAAGAAGGTTGTTTTCACACACCACTGCCCACAGCCTCGCGTTTTTGGCCCCTTTTGACGCCCTCTGCATACAAAATTGTGTTGGCCTGTACAATTAAGCATAGGCTCTGCCTAGAGTGTAGTTATTTCGCAGCAAGCCCTCCCTCCACATTTAAAATATTTTTTAACAGTGTAGACAGATTTTTCATCTGTACTGTTGGCTTGCTGAGGGGTTTTTGCACTCCCCCTGCATTGTGCCTTTGGCCATTTATAACTTTGTCATCTTGTGGGCTTTACTGTAACACTTTGTGTCACAATGAATGATTATTTGGACGAAGATGACTATTACTATGAGGATGACGCCTCTGGTTTTTCGGAACAGGATTTAGTGGAGGCTTTAGACCAGGGTGTACAACACTCAGTGAATAAAGCACTTGTGTGTGCTATAAATCCATTGAAGCGTCACTTGACACATTACGCCAAGAAACAAGGCTGGTTGCCTGCCACACGTTCGTCCTCTGAGACTCATTCTAATCCTCATAAATCAGACTTTAAGAAACTGGCCAAATCTTTCGCCTCTGATCAGCCCCCTAAATTGTCCTCAAGGGGTGCTTCGGCCTCCACCAGCTTGGTCTCGGATACTGAAGGTACTCACTCTTCAGCTTCCACTGATCCAGATGTTCCTCCACCTCGCAAAAAGTCGCGAAAGGAACATTATGTTGATGCCCCTTCTCGTCCTCCTGTTTTGACTTTTGAGCCTTCAGAAATTGTTCACCCTCACTCTTCTTCTTGGCTTCCATCCCCTGCGGTGGCGGAATATATTCAAGCTCACATCCGGCAACCTTTTGAGAAGGATGTTAGGGCCCGCCTTCGGTCTGAGTGTCCGCGTCCGGATCTTGCAGACCATTTAGCTGACACTCCAGAGCTAGACCCAACAATGGTTTCATATCTTAAAAAATATGCCAAAGACCCCAAGAAGGGTCTGGATAGATCTTGGCGCTCCTGCCAAGATAAGTTACTAGACTTACTAGGGCCACTTGCTAAAATTTTAGACCTCGGATTCTTGGCTAAGGAGTCTTCAGCCCTTGTCAACCCAGATGAACTCATCGAATGGGCTCAGAGGGCTATTTGCCAATTGGGCAATGCAAATTGTGCAATTTCAAGTGAGCGCCGTCGCTCTATTCTTCTCAAATTAGACCCTAAGCTGGCGGAACTTTCGTCTTCCGAGTCCGGCCTTTTAGCTCAGGGGCTTCTTTTTGGCCATCCTTTTTTGAAGGAGCTCACTAAGTTTGTGGCAACTTTCAGTGGCCTGGATAAGGCTCAATCTTCCCTGCGACGAGCCTTTCGACCGGTTTTTGCCAGGGCCGGACGACATCGGGGACGATCGTTCGGCCGTGGCTCCCAGAATTCTCAGAGGGGATTCCAGTCCCACAGAGGCGGTGGACAAGATTCCGGTGTCAGCTCCCGTGCTCAATTCTATCCCTCTCGTAAGGGGAGAGGGCAATTTAAAAAGGGACGTTCCGGCCTACATCAAGGTGGATACCACGATTCCAACACTTCAGGTGAGCTTGATTCCAGCTTCCAATGTGGTTCTGGGGGGTCGAATTCAATCTTTTCTCCACAATTGGCGTTTGATCTCCAAAGATGCATGGGTGCTGCAAACCGTTCAAGGTTTTCAAATAGAATTTTATCAGCCCCTGCACCAAACCCTCCTTCCTTCTCCTCTGCATTTCTCTCTTCAAGACCAGGATTTTATTTCCGCAGAAATACAGTCGCTCCTGACAAAAGTGGCACTCAGACAGACTGTTCGCCATCCCCAAGGGTTCGTCAGCACGGTCTTTTTGGTGCAGAAAAAAGGGGGCGGTTCTCGCCTTGTCCTCAACCTGAAGGAGTTCAACGGAGGTGTCGTGTACAGGCACTTCAAGATGGAGGGAATTCATTTGTTACGCGATCTGCTTCGCGAGGGGGATTGGATGGTTCGCCTAGACCTCAAAGATGCGTATTTGTCGATCCCCATCTTCAAGCCTCATCGGCGATTCCTACAATTTCGGTGGCAGGGGATTTGGTACGAGTATAAAGTTCTCCCATTCGGCCTCTCGTCAGCACCTTGGTGCTTCACGAAACTTCTGAGGCCCGTCGTGGAATGTTTGCGCGCTCGGGGAGTCCACTTAATAATATATCTGGACGACATTCTCATTTTGGCTGTCTGTCCTCTCAAGGTCGTGACTCACCTAGAATGGGCTATAGATCTTTTGCAATCTCTGGGTTTTCTGATCAACCCTCAGAAGTCAATCTTGACTCCATTGCAGATAATAGACTTTCTGGGTTTTCAGATCAATTCGATTTCATGTCATCTTCTCTTGCCCAATCAAAAAATTCGGTACATCAAGAGGGAGTTGAATTCAGTTATTTCCAAACAGACTGTGTCACTGAGATCGTTAGCACGAGTTGTCGGTCTGTTAGCATCCTCCATCCAAGCGATTTTCCCGGGCCCTCTGCACTACAGAGCTCTTCAACGCTTGAAGATACGTCATCTCCAGAGGGGTCTTCGTTATTCCGATCTCATTCCTCTTTCAGAGGAGGCAAGGCCGAAGATGCAATGGTGGTTGGACCACATGGATGCTTGGAATGGACGAGCCCTGTTCGATTCTTCTCCGGATCTAGTGATAGAGTCCGATGCCAGCCTGTGGGGTTGGGGAGTCCGGTGCGGTCCCATCTCGACGGGGGGTCGTTGGTCTTCCCAGGAGTTGTCTCTCCATATCAATTGCCTGGAACTACTAGCGGGATCGTTTGCGATCCGTTGCTTCTCTCCTCTTCGTTCCAATTGTTGCATCCTTCTCCGCATGGACAACATTTCGGCGGTCAGGTATGTCAACAAGTTAGGGGGCACGAAGTCCAGATTATTAGCGGAGATCGCCAAAGATTTTTGGCACTTTTGTCTGCAACAAAAGATCACGGTTATTGCCGAATACCTACCTGGTCGCCAAAACCAGATTGCGGATTGGAATTCACGCCATCTGCGGGATTTCAGCGACTGGCGTCTTAATCCCCGCATCTTCCGCTCTCTCATCCAGATTTGGGGTCATTGCCACTTAGACCTGTTTGCATCTCGTCTGAACACTCAACTTCCACTGTTTTTCAGCTGGAGACCGGACCCTCTGACTCTGGCCACGGATGCGTTTCTACAGACTTGGCCGTCGGTCCTGTGCTACGCCTTTCCCCCGTTCATGATGATTCCCAGGGTCTTGGCTTGCGCGAAAAGGTTTCAAACCGACTTGATCCTGATTGCTCCTCTGTGGAGAGCTCAGGCGTGGTTCCCGGTTCTCCTGGAAATGTGTTGCGCAGTCCCTTTCCTTCTTCCCCAGAAGTGGAACCTGTTGCTGGATCCTCTCGGCAATCCGCATCCCCTGATTCTGTCGGGCACTCTCCTGCTGCTAGCGTGGCGAATTTCGGGGATCGCTGGTCGCTCCCAGGCCTTTCTCTTGACGCTTCCAAATTTATCAGTGACGCCTGGTCCCCCAATACTCATAAGCGATACCGAGGGTCATGGAAGCGATGGTGTGACTGGTGTATTCAACGGGAGGCTGATCCCTCTTCAGCGGATATCTCTTTAATCCTTCATTTTCTTGCCTCTCTTGCCTCCTCTGGTTTGGCTTATTGCACGGTAAACAATTTTCGTTCTGCCATTTCGGCAGCTCACATTCCAATCGATGGTAAACCTGCGGGTGAACATCCTCTGATTACCAAATTACTTAGGGGTATTCGTCTTTCGAAACCTCCTAGTCCCAAGTACGCGTCTTTATGGGATGTTTCTGTTGTTTTGCGATTTCTGGAATCATGGCCTTCCAACTCTTTACTTTCTCGTAAACAACTTTCGGCTAAGTTGACCATGTTGCT
The DNA here is from genome assembly GCF_964204655.1 of Triturus cristatus. Taxonomy (NCBI): domain Eukaryota; kingdom Metazoa; phylum Chordata; class Amphibia; order Caudata; family Salamandridae; genus Triturus; species Triturus cristatus. The sequence goes on from NC_140584.1 coordinate 941,858,962, forward strand.
TTGTCTTGTTTCTTGCAAACTAATTTCGGATGTTCGTGCTTTGGATTTGGCGGGTCGCAGTTTTAAACCTGAGCGTGTCACTTTTCGCCTTTCCAGACGTACCAAGACTAATATTTCTGAAATTACCTATCCGTCTTTTCCCAATCATCCCAACCTTTGTGTTGTTCAATGTGTCAAGGATTATGAGGTATGTACTGCCCCTTTACGTTCAGATATGCATGGTCAATTACTAATTGCTTTGCAGAAGCCCTTTCGTCCTGTTACCCCAGCTACTCTAGCTCGCTGGGTCAGATGGCTCATGTCGGAAGCCGGCATTGATGTTTCTATTTTTGGTGCTCATTCGGCACGTGGGGCTATGGCTTCTAAGGCTTTTTCCATGGGTGTTACTTTGTTTGACATCATGAAGGCCGCAGACTGGTCTTCTGACTCAGTGTTTAAAACTTACTATTTTAAACCTATTGATCATATTGCTTCTGTAGTGGTCGATCAGCTTTAAACAAGCATAATTGGAGCCTCCTGTCCTGACATAGAATTCAAAATTTGCGAACATACGTGACAAGAATTTTCAATTCTATTAAGGACAAGGAGGCGAGGATTATCCCACCCGTGATTATCTTTTGCACATGTTCTGCACTTATATTGTGGGTTTTTTCTGCATATGATTATTGTTTAATGCAATGTACCTTTTCTCTATCCCCCCCTCTATTTATGACTTCATTCTATTTACTGGATGTGTATTATGGCTGTATGTCTCTTTTCAGGTTCCGATCCAAAGTAGCGGTTGCTGCTCCTTCTGGTTCATCCGATTTTCGTAGCCTTCCTGTCTCCATGGATATTCGGCTGAAGAATCCTGTTTGGTTCGAAGTGGACTTCTACTGTATCCCTGCTGTTCTTCGTTTTCTGGGACTTACTGTTTTGACTTGAACTGTTACTCACCAAAGAAAGAGGATATGATACTTTCCTCAGGACCTTTTATAGTATGGTCTCTATGGGTAGCCACGTGGTACCCTAGTGTTTATGGGTACTGTAGTTTTTTCGTTATCTACTGTTTTATGATTGGCTGATGAGCATTTCTAATAAAGAAATGAGAAAGCATAATCCTCGCCTCCTTGTCCTTAATAGAATTGAAAATTCTTGTCACGTATGTTCACAAATTTTGAAGTGTGTATCTCTATAATGTATTTTATTAGTAAAAAGCACCATGACTCGTAAGTGTATCCTAGCACTGAGTAGGTGTTTTTGAGCCCTGCGTAGTGTAGGTTGGTTTACTGAAAAGCCATATCTTTAGCTTCTTGCACAATAAGAGGCAGAGACCGATATGGTGTGGGAGGTCATTCCACACTTTAAGAGCACGTCTGTCTTAATCTGGTTCTGTGTATCTGTGGAATGTGTGCGAGTAGGAGTGCTCAGCAACTGCCTAGGTGGTTTTAGAAGGAGATGAGACTGTTCAGGTAGGTATAGCCTAAGTTGTGTAGTACAACTGTGAATGTGAGTAGATTGAAATGAGTTTGGGGGAAAAATGTTGATCTGTCTGCAAATTACTTTGGTTAGAGAGATCATATTCACGTTGAAGAGGGTAGGGTTAAGTGATAAACCTTGAGGCATCCGCAGATGAGTTTCCAGTCTTCTGAGTTGTAAGGTGCCAGGCTAACAAGCTTGTGTTCTAGCCCTTAAGGAGCACATCCAGTCTAAAGCAGGTCCTGGATGCCAATCTTATGTAAGGCTGAGGATAGTCTGTGAGACTGTGTCAAATGTGGCTGAGAGATCTAGGAGAAGGAGGGCTGCCATGTATCCTGTGTCAAGGATCATGCAAATGTAGTCTGTGGCACTGATGATTGCTGTTTCTGTACAGAGGTTGGGCCTGAATCTAGAGTGTGTGGCATTGAGGAGCTGTGGCTGCTGAGGTGGTCGGTGAGGCCTCAGCCGATTACTTTCTCTAAGAACTTGGCCAGGAAAGGTTAGATGAAGATGGGTTTGTAGTTGTGACAGCATGGGCGAGTCAGCTGATGGTTTCTTGAGCAGGGGCGTGACAGTGGCATGTTTCCAGGTGTCCCAGAATGTGGAAAAGTTAATGGAGACGTTGCGGACCTGTGTTAGTGCTTCGCTGATTGATAGGTGTCCTTTATAGTATATAGCTCAGAGCGCACACAGAACAAGTTAGCTCTGATTGGGCCACAGAGCCCAAAACCAACTAGAGCATGGAGCCATACCCCAGCGATATTACATCTCCCCCCTGAAGTATATGTGATTATTCTAAAAAGGGCGCCCAAATTGGCTGTCCATGCAAAAGAATCCTGGACAGAATTTAGAAATAAAGTGGTACACTGGATGGCTAGCTTTAACCTAGACACCAATCTCCTCTGTGAGGAAATCATAATGGTGAGACGTGTGAACTGGGTGGGACCTACAGAAAAAAAAAGGTACTGGGGACTGCATAGTCATTAATCTTCGGCACCCAGAGGTGGTAAGCTTTTTACTTAACATGATCCAATCTAGACAACAGCATATGACCAATTGGGAAGAACTAGTGACTGCCGTCCCGTCAGGTTTTTTCTATAAGCCCCCTCCCCCTATTTGTTAATCCATTCACTTATAGAATACCAAACCCGGGGCACACGTTTAGTGAGAGACCTACTGTATACTGCTCCAATCGTTATGCCCCACTCTCGGGTTTAGCTGAACAGGATTGACAAAATGATCAAGGGAAGACTGTAACAAACCGTAGGGGGATTACCCCGACAGAATTCCACTAACGATGAACACCAGATAATAGTCACCGAAAAGAGAACACAAATTAAGATTAGGTTATGAAATATAGCCGGGATCAAAAACAAGCTAAAAGATAAAGAATGGCGAGAGAACATTAAACCACTCCAATTACTATGCTTACAGGAGACCTGGCCAACCCAAGAGCCATATATTGATGGCTTTTCCACCGTCTCAACGGCCGAGCAAAGGGAGGTCTGGCAATTTTTATTCCTACCACAGCACCAATAGAACTCAGTGAGATGTATAAGGCTCCCCTTATTTCCAATTAGTTCAATTAATAATGGGGGAAAAAATCAAACCTTTATTGTGGTGATCTTTTATAAAAAAAATTATGCTTCCCGTTTTGCGGTTGTGAACGAATTGGAAAGAGTATTGGACACCTTTATAAAGGGGGTGGACCCCTCATACATATGTATTTGGGTGGGGGATTTTAATACCAGTATATGTAGTTTTTCAGGAATGAATGTCTGTGGACTTTCAGATATAACTGGGATTAATTTACAACATTTCCCACACGATAGTTATGGGGAAGTGCTAAATGACCTCCTATGTAAGCATAGCCTGGAAATTTTAATATCAAGAGGAGAAGATGGAGTAACTACATATCCAACCTTCCAAGAGTGGAAATCCAGCATGTATCGACCACATCATAGTGTCAACTCCTGGCGTTACATACTGTGGCTTACCAGAAAGTGAGTTTATTAGCTTTAGTGACCAAGCTTCTCTGACTCTACCCTTACACGTTATGACTAACAGGCCTGAGGATAAACTAATGTTGCCTAAAGTAGTGGCGGCCGGAAAGAATACTGTTAATATAAAATGGACAGGTATTAATGAAGACATAATCCTATGAGAAAATCACTGCGGAAATATCTAGCAATCTAAGAAAAGACAGTACAACGAAAAAGAGACAGGTTAATGGTTGGTTTAATTATGATTCCACGCGGGCAAAACAAGATTTAAATAAGGCCCTACACACAATACCTAGAGATAGAACAGACACCAAGCGACTTAGATCTCTATATAGGTAGGCTTTAAAAAAAAATAGAAGATGGAGGTGCAAGAGGAGGCTTGGTCGAAATAAAACCAAGCCGCAGACACTAGGGACTCTACCCTTTTCTGGAAAGTGATAAACTCACCTATGTGAAAGGATGATCAAGATCCCATTATTGAAACAGTTATCGCCCCCAAATGACTGGCTCACCCATTTCAGTGAGATTTTTAATGCATTGATTAATAATATAGAATAGCCCCTCTCCATTGCTACGATACCCCTCCAACAAATTAAGCTGGAGGATTTAACCATAGCAATAAATAGGATGAAACACGGCAAGGCTCCAGGACCCGATGGGGTCCCAGCCGATGCATATAAAAAAATATACTCCACTATGGGCACCTATTTTAACCCTGGTCTGCAATGCAGCTGCTAAAGGCAGCGTTCCCAAGACCTGGACAGATAGTGTTATCGTCCCAATTTTAATAAAGGGTAGTTGGGGTGACGCTAGATGCTACCGCCCCATTTCCCTCCTAGACTCATCGGTTAAGATCATGGGGCGAAAAGTTCTCGAAAGACTGGAGAACTGGTTCAATGATAGTATCTGGACTGAACCCCAATTTGGTTTTAGGAGGGAGATGGGGATGGTAGTACAATGTATAGATATTAAACTGATTATTGATAAATACACAATGGCTAAGGGAGAACATTTCCACCTTTGCTTTACAGACTTAAGCTCTGCTTTTGATTGTGTAAACCATGCCAAACTGTGGGAAGCAATGATGGATATGGGCGCCCTTGATATTATTTCCTTTCTATCACAACTATACTTGAGATTGACATTCAGAGTGAGGTATGGAAGGGGAGGTGAGTGCACCCCAAACTTCAAGGTATCCAGGGGAATAAGACAGGGCTGTGTCATTGCACCACTTATATCCTCATTATACATAAATGGGATCGATAAAACCCTTCAGAATTTGAAACACAGATGCCCCGAAAATAGGTGTGAGACCAACCCCACTTCTTCTGTATGCAGAAGATGCAGTTCTAAGCTCGAGAACTGCAAATGGATTACAAGACCTAATCAAAGCCTTCGTCTCATACATGGAGCAGAGGGATTTAAAATGAAACCTTTCCAAAACGTTCATGATCATCTGCGGCCAAGGTAGGGCCAAGAGAAAGTCCCATTTCATTAGGAACTATGAGCTAACAGAACTTAAGAATTTCTCCTACTTAGGTATCTGATTTTCTTTAAACAGTAATTGGGTTCACCATTTAAACCAGTCCAGACTTAAATTCCTCAGAACCATAGAGGCGATCTTTAGATTTTGCAACAAGATAGGTAGTAAACCCATCGGCGATATGCTTAAAATTTATGGTAATAAATGCCTATTGGTAGCAAACTATGGCTCTGTAGTGTGGGGCAACACCAAACCTAATGCATTGCAATTGTGTGAAAATTACTTTCTTTGTCATATGGTGGCCGTACCAAGATCGACGTCAACTTTCCTCTTGCATAAAGAATTGGATGTACCATATGTCACCGACTTAATCCAAGTAAGAGCGTTGTGCTCATGGCACATTTGGTGCAAGGAGGGCCCAAAGTTTACTAGGGATATTATTAAGGACTGTCTAGCTCTGGAACACAGCAATAGAATTCCTTGGCTCGTATGCATGAACAACTTACTAAAGAATATCGATAAAGACCTAACGGTAAAATAATCATACAGCTAGCTAGCAATTGAGCAAAAATGATATCAAAACATTGTACATGGAGAAATTAAGCCAGGGTAGAGCCAGGAGAGAGGAAGGGAAAACAAGCATACCAAGATAAACGGCCAATATGTAGTCAACTGGTCTACCAAACTATCTGTTAAAAGTTACGAATACCCAAGACAGATTTTATCTGACAAGACTGCATCTGGGTACAGTTCATGAACTGGTGGCTTTCCCAAAACTTGAAAAATGGCAAAACATAGCACACAAGTGCCCATGTGATGGGAAAACAAACCAGACCACGATGCATTTTTTTATGCTGTTTTGTAAGTTTTATCAAGATATCAGAAAAAATAATTTACGGTCAATTTTTATTATACAGAAATTATTTTTTTTTATAAAGAAGCTATGAAATTCATCTGTACCCTTGATAATGAATTAGCCTGTTGTGCTGTTGCTGGCTTTATAAGCCGGGCCATACAAAGAAGGAAATGCCTTACACTTTTAGACCAATTAGTGTATGAAACTGAATGAAGGATGACTACTGGGCGAAAAGTAATATTACTAACTGGGACAATAAGGCGATGCGTATAGATGTAGAATTATATGTAATATTATGAAGTTTTAAATGGAAAGTCATGTAATATACAATACTGAAAATAAGATCTTAACTGTTTGTACTTTTATGAATCGAAAAAAGATTCAAATAAAGTTAAATGAAATTAGTCCTTTGGTGAAGGTATGGTGGGAGCAAGGGTCAGATAGGACCCCCAACTAGTTGGTCTTCATGGTAGCAGAGGTTTCGATGGTGGTGATGGGCCACGAGGCCAGAGTTCATTCTTTGGCCCCGATGGAAAGTTGAGATGGTGACTGGGTCCGGTTGAGTGTGGAAGTTCTATATATGGAGGTGATGGAGAGCTTGTTACAAAGGTCGTGCGAGGTCACTGAACAGCATGCATTGCTTGGATGGTAGTTGGTCTGTGTGAGCGTACGGCTGGTCTGAGTGAGTGGAATGCTGGATGGCGTTGGTGTGGGAAAATGCAGGAGAACTTTCAAGAGGCTCATGCGATGAACACTCCCTCCGTGTTGTGTGGTGGCAGTGTTTGAAAGGAACACAGCACAAGAGTGATGAGTAGGAAGAGGACGAATGTTCCTGGTGCTGGGCCGAGTGCAGATGGAGAATTTCTAGTCTTCTTTTAAAGACTGTTTTGGCTGGAAACTAGTTGTCACTTCCTGTGCAGTTAGAGGGGAAATGCAGTGGTCAGTTCTAGTGGAGATGGATGATGGGAAATTAAATCTTGCTTGGCGACTTTTGAAGGAGGAGTCCAGGAATGGGTCCCACAGGATAAGGTGGTATCGTTTGAAGGGCTTGCCAAGTCCAACTGGAGAGCCGGACAGCTCTCTGAGGCATGGGGGGGAAAAAGTCTATAAGAGCTGCAGCATGACCACATTGAAAGCCACTAAATACTACAGGGCTGACGAGAGCCAGGGGAATTTGGGAACGGTGGCACCAGTTGTAATCAGAAGATTTGTTGTCCATTTGAAACTCTTGCATCTTCTCACGTGATTTCCAGTGGGTGAATAGTTCCACTTAGATTTGATGTGCTTATGGCATGTCTGCAATTTACCAGAAGACATAGAGGCAATAGTACTACAAACTAAGGCAGCTTCCAGAGCAAGATGACGAGCATCCTCACAATTTGGGGGCATCTATGATTCAACTGTAACCTCTTATGTTTGGCAACGCAACGTTTAAACTCCCACTCCAGATTGCCCTCTGGAGCATAAGTGCCTATTTAGCACACAACTTTGAATTATGGCAGGAACTCGAGCACCAAAAACACACTGCGTGGGTCCTGACTGACATCTGCTTCTTGCAGTTGGAGCACAAATTGAATTCTATCATTTTTGGAGGGAGACCCTGGCACACCAAGATAGATTTTGGAGTCAATAGAAATCCAACAAAAATGAAGAAGTAAGACCTAATCACTGGAGAAATAACTGTGGTATGGTGTCAGTGATTAACTTAGCATGTGCCGGCCCTCTATTAACGAGGCATAGTAAATCAGGAATAGACGCTAGTGCGGTTGGCTAATTACTTTTGATCTTACATCCAGTGGGCAGAGCCGTGGCTGAAGCCACAATTGGCGCTGGAGTGCTACTGCCGAGGAAAAGTTTAAATACATGTTTAGTGCTTGGAGTATATTCACAAATTGAGAAATCTGCAGGATGATGTGGCCATCTGAGCAGATCCATTTCCCACTCCCGCTGTAAACATAACGCATCTCACACAAAACTTAGGTTCACCCTGCATGAAAGACCGGACTCACTGCAATCTCATCCAAATTCGTTACAGTATCAACAAGGAAAATGCTACTTACCAGTATACATCTGTTCTTGGCGTGTAGAGCTGTAGAGTCATATGCTTTTGTATAGATCACCATCTAGTCTTGGGCTCGGATGTTTGCACTTTGTTTTTCTTCAATGTCTTTCCAGTCACGAGGTAGGTCAATCCTCCCTTAGGTGATAGTGCGCATGGGCATCGACTCCATTGTTAGATTGTTTTCCTGCAGCGGGTGATAATGGAGTCAGAAAGAGTAGATTTAGAAGGAGATGTCCATGAATGCATGTATCTAATTAAGATGTAATTGCAACAGGTATAGATACCTGGGGAGACTGGTGGGCGCATATGACTCTACAGCTCTACAAGCCAAGAACAGATGCATACTGGTAAGTAGCATTTTCCATTCGAGGCATATGAGCTGTAGATCATATGCTTTTGCATAGACTATACAGCAGTTATCTCCCAAAGTGGTGGCTAAGCTGTTACAGTAGTCCAAAAATTTCCACTGACAATCTAAGACTGGCCTGGCGAGGCGTTGATAACGACCTATTTCCTAAAATGATAAAAACTTTTCCAGGACTAATTGCTAGTTGTTTGTCACCAGTTGATCACAACCCTGAGGTAATTGATGCCTTTGTTCAACTGTGTGGGGGCATTAAACAAATATTATCTAGACCACTAACTGAGTCTAACAGGGGTCCACGCTGGTTTGATAGTGCTTGCTCTAGAGCTAATAGAGATCTCCGCGAGGCCCTTGTGATGAATCCTAGTAACTCGGTATTAGTAAAATCCTTGAGACACCATTACAAGTGCATCACGAAACAACCGAAAGAAGAGGTCCTAAAAGAGAGATGGGACAGCCTTGTGTGCGCTACCAAACTTAACAACGGGAATGGTTTTTGGTTAACTGTGAAGGAGATGAGAACTGCAGGCCACCCATTAACTTCTATAAGCTGTACAATTTCCAGCAAAGCATGGGTATCCCATTTTTCAAAGATCTATCAAACCACACCAAGGAATGAGGAATCATATAACTATCAAAGACCCTCTAGGATTGAGATATCCGTATCTGAAGTCGAGGAAGCCATACACCAAAGCTTGGACAATAAAGCCCCTGGTCCAGACGGGCTACCAATAGATCTTATTAAACATAAACCTGTTTTTTGAGCACCCCTCTTATTGAATGTTTTTTTTTTTTATAATATATTTATTAATTTCACCATTACACAGTTAGCACATATTATTGCGCAATCTCCAATAGTACATTTGGATTCTTATAAGATGTTACATACAATGAATTAATATCAACACAAATTCCAACACCAGATACATCAAATTCATCCGGGCTCTCCTAACTTAATCCCTCAAACCCAAACCCTCTTTCCATTTTATTATGGGGTCCCATATCCTTAACCCCAGTTTCCTTCCTGTTCTGCCTTTCCGAGCATATATATTTTTCTCCAAATTATAAGTAGACAACAGGTTAGCGAGCCAAACTTGCATTTCGGGTGGGTTTTTATCCAGCCAGGCCCTGGCTATGCATTGCGACGAAGATAAAGTCCCTCTGAATGATATTGGTATCAGTGACAATCCCTAGCAATATTTCCGGGGGATTTAAGGTAACTTGAATGTCCAGGGAGGCATCAAGAAATTTCTTTATATCTTTTAACACTGTTTGTATTTGCGGGCAGACCGCAAATATATGGATTTGATCTGCCTCAGGGGAACTACACCTTGGGCATGTGGTGCCGGCGGTACCCCCCATTTTGCTATCTTTGCTGGAGTAAAATATAACGAGTAGAGGGTTTTATACTGCTGTGATTGTAACGGCGCTGAGCAGAGGAGAGTACGCCCTCGGTCCAGTGACTCTTTAAACCAGCTTGGCTCCCCTGCCAGCTTATCTGCCCATTTTTCCATCTGCTTATCCATATCGTCTGGTTTTCCTGCTAGCAGATTCGCATAAAAACTTTTAATAGAGCAGAGCAATCCCCCCCTAACCTTATTTTTTCAAATATTACTACCTTATCAAACCCATTCCTTCCACCCTGTTTATTCCCCAGAAAACTTCTTAACTGCAAACATTTTAAAAAATCCCTCCTGTCTAATCCAAAAGTATTTACTAAATCCTTAAATTGGATCATCACCTCCGTATTCCTCAGATCCCCAAGCTGTACTACCCCCTTCTCCATCCAAACCGCCATCGTGGTATCCCAAAAGATCTGCTTTGGGAAGTTGACATTTTTATACAGCCTGGTGTATCTATTATATCTGCCCAGGCCAAATTTTTTCCTCACTGCATTCCAAATCTTAATTGCTGCTTGTACTGTCTTGAACCTAGTTCTTTTGTAGTATGCAAAATCAATACATTTAAGAAAGGAGTTCTCCACCTCAGATCCCAACACTATAGCGTATATCCTAGATGAATCATTTCGTGTTCTACCGTCCAAGCGGCCCCCGCCTATTAGCCCACGCATATATTGCAATGCAGCTGCCCAATAATATAATCTAAAATCAGGGGCTCCCCAGCCTCCTCTCTCTCTAGGCAGAGACATGAAGCGGTATGCCCTACGGGTCTTGCCATGGGCCCAAATAAATCTATTTAACATATTGTCAAGCTCTTTAAACCATTTCATCTCAAACCATAGCGGTATTGTCCTAAAGAAATATAAAAATTTGGGCAGTATTAGCATTTTTATAACATTGGTACAGCCCATTAATGTCAGATGCAAATTATTCATACGATCCAAATCCGTCTTAACTTTTAACATCAGGGGCGCCAAATTCTTCTGTATCAGTGACTCTAAGTCCGCTGTAATTGCGACCCCCAGATATACCGCTGAGTCGATGACTCTTTGATCACTGAAGACAATGTGATGGTTACATATTATTTGCGTTTTAGAGCTATTTAAACTATACCCCGATACTTGCCCAAATCTTTGTGCTTCGGACTCAATTTCTCCTATGGCCATACTGGGGTTGGGCGTCAAAATGGCCACGTCGTCGGCATAGGCTAAGGTCTTTACCACACTTCCATTCAACCTAATTGGAGGGATCCTTACGTTGTCCTCTATTTTCCTTATCAATGGGTCCAGGTAAAGAGCAAATAATAATGGGGAAGATGGGCAGCCCTGTCTAGTCCCTCTTCCAATACTAACTGCTGCTGATTTACCCCTATTAACTCTTATCTTTCCTGACTGATTCTTGTACAAAGTCTGCATTGCGGTTATAAAACTATTCCCAAAACCATTCCACTTTAGTATTTGCCATAAATAATCCCAGGAGACCCTATCGAACGCTTTCTCAGCATCTAAAAAGAGTGCCGCAATAGGGTCCCCCAGGACAGCCGCCGCATCAAAAGCTGTAATTACCTGTCTAATATGTTGTGTGGTACCTTTGCCTGGAATAAACCCATGCTGAGTATGACTTACTAATCCCTCTATTGCCTCTGCGAGTCTTATTGCTAATATCTTAGAGTACACCTTAGTGTCTGCGTTCATCAGTGTAATAGGCCTGTATGACCCTGGGAGTAACAAATGTTTTCCTTTTTTTAAAATAACAATGATATCTGCTTCCCCCCATGATTCAGGGATCATATCCCCTGTCTGTGCTTCCAACATGACCTGAAACATATCCCTTCCGATAACTTCATAAAATACTTTGTAGAACTCCACCGGGAGCTGGTCAGGACCGGCTGCTTTGCCTGATGGTAACATATTTAGAGCCGTATGAAATTCCTCCAATCTAAAGGGGGAATCCAACCTATGCTTTTCTTCCATAGATAATCCCGGAGGAATAATATCGCTAAAATAGCTTTGAATCTCACTTATAGATCCTCCCCTACCCCTCGTATATAACTCTTCATAAAATTTCCTGAACACTTCCCTCACTTCAATCGATGCAGTGACCCTAGTTCCATTCCTATCCATAATCTCCTGAATATCTGATGCTGCTCATTTCTGTCTGGTGCGTACTGCTAATAGATGGCCTACCTTCTCGCTTAGCTCATAGACAGCTTCCCTCTTAGTTAAGTAGTTCTCTACTGCTTTTTTTGAAATACTTTCTGTCGCCTCTGCCCTGAGGGCCACTAATTTTAATAAATGAGCTTCTATTGGTGCCTTGTCTCTTATGTCCCGGACCAATTCCTCCTCTACCCTTAATATCTTTTGGTAAACCTCCTTAATTTCAAGCCTTGTCTTTTTCTGTGATGAAAACACATAACTCATCGTCTCGCCCCTTACTCCGGCCTTAAAGGCATCCCATACTATTCCCGGTGGAGCCGTGCCTTTATTAATTTCCCAATACTCCCTAATCCAAACAGACATGTAGACCCTATATCCTTCATCCCTCAAAAGGGCTCTGTCAAACGTCCACTGCATATCCTTTCGTCTTATCTGACCTATTCTAATAGTTAAAATCAGGGGGCTATGGTCCGAGACGATTCGAGGTTGTTTTTCTATTTGTGCCTCTGGCATCAGGGAAGATGAGATCAAAAAGTAGTCTAATCTGACAAGCACCTTATGGGGGGCCGAATAGAAGGTACTAACATCGCTACCTGGGTTCACCTTAACCCATGGATCCCTTAGAGAGTTGTTCAACACCATATCTGAGAGTGCCTTATGGGTTCTCTTTTTTCTCCCTGCGTATATCCTTCCCGGGTATAAAAATGAGCTACTGGGATCGTGGATATTAAAATCGCCGCAGCATATAATTGGTTCGGGCCATAATGCCAACTCAATATCTAAAAATTGGAAGAGTTCGGGTTCGTCTTCTGTTGAACCATACACAGAAACTATAGTGCATTTTTCCCCCTTGAATTTTATTTCAACTATTACCCACCTCCCCCATTGATCTTCCTTTTTCCTTATCACCTCCGCATCGGTGGATCTTCCTAGTACAGCCACTCCCCTATGCTTTGTCCCTTGCTTTGTATTTGCTAATACCGCAAATCCTAGGTGGTCCATTAGATAGCCCTTAGATGCTTCGACATGGGTTTCTTGAAGGCAAACCAAATCCAGCTTGAGTGTCCTAAGTAATGCCGCCACCCTAAGTCTCTTACCTGGGTCGTTGAGACCACAGATATTAATAGTAGCAATCCTACAATTCATTAAGACCCATCATAAGTTTTATCCAGCAGTGCATACCTTATTCGATCTATCATTCTGTTCTGTTTTGGAAAGTGTATCTGATAATTATAATTATCATTTAGTCTCCTCCTTATGACTAATCTGTGTTATGCAATGTGAACTCCCTGCGCGAAATATTGTGCTCTCCTGTGTTGCTTCTTAGACCCTACCTCACCTTTTTTTCCGTTTTTACCCCTCTTTTCCCCCCTAGCTCCACCCTCCCCACCCTCTGTCCTCTGCCCTCTGTCCCCCTCCCCCCACCGCCTTTACTGGCAAATAGGTCCGTGAGACCTATGTGCGACCGCACTAGCTTGTGGGAAACGCTCCTCACTCTCCCCCCTGTACCTGACCCCCAATTCCTCCTATACCCCTCCTCTGTGTCTTTAACCTAACTATTTATCTATTTAACTATTTAATCCTTTGTGTGGGCTATCTCCGTGCTATCTCCTTAGTAAGAGTAATCCAATCTGGGATATGCCTATATCTAAAGTCTTCCTCTATCAGCGCGTAAACCCCGCCCAGTCGCATTCAAGCCTTTGGCATTTAACATTTCTGTATTTCTCAGCCCCCTTTCTGCGATTTAATCTCTTCTAAAAACTGTTGGGCCTTGATCTCGGAAAGAAAGATACTCATTCTACCCTTGAAAACCACCTTTAGCCTTGCGGGAAATAAGAGGAACGCCTCAGACCCTAGTGCCTGAAAAGGTTTGATAAGCTGTCTGAGTCTCCATCTTCTCTCTACCGTTACGTGACAAAAATCTGGTCTGGCAACAGAGGAGCCTAGCGCGCATCCAAGATGGTCGCGTGAGCACAGGGCTCCCCGGACCCTTGCTGCTCCTCGGAATTTATCCTGAGAATATCCTGATGTGGTTTATGGAATCTGGCAGATGACGACCGGCTGAGCACGTATCTCTTTTCAGAACTCGAATCGGACCTGGGAATCCTGAGTTGTCGTTGTTCGAACTTTTGGGACCCACCCGACGGAGGTGCCCGGGGCGAAGGTGACCCGTGGAGCCGTGTCGTAATTGAACAACAGCGGCTGCAGTGCGGTGCCAGTGGCCGCTCTACCACTTTCGGTTTCACTTTCGGACTTCAGGGGGCTGGCCGGCGAACGCACTTGATGTGGCGGGGTGTTTCCTTGGCCTCTGCGCGAGGCTTTGTCTCCACCTGCCACTAGTGTGCCCATCGCCTTGGGTCCCCCCGCACCGCTATATTGTGGTCTCTGGTGAGGCGCTGGTCTGCGGTGCCGGTGCCCCTACGACTCTTGATCGGCGGTCCCCTTCGGTGTCCGTGACCACATGGGAGGCAAGGGGGGCCCCGAGGGGCGTAAGACTAAGGCCTCCCTCCGCGGGGGATCGGTCCAGGCCAACAACATGGACCGCTACACTCTGGGCAGAGGGTCCCCTGGAGCGACCGCCCCCCCCCCCCGGACGCCGCCGGTGGCACGACCGTCTCTCCGGAGCTTTCCCTGCAGGACATCATGGGCGCCATTGATGGCATCAGGGAAACCATCGCCACGCAATACGAGGCCCTGGCCCGTAAAATCGACACGGTGGCAATCGATGTCACCTTAATTCGGGCAGATCTCTCCAAAACTAATGAGAGGGTTCAGGCTCTCGATGCGCGGACCTCGACCCTGGGTGCGGATGTGTCGGACCTGCGGGCCGCGCTTGGTGACATCAAGGTGGTTAACGATCAGATGGCCCGGCGGCTGGAGGACTTCGAGGGACGGGCCCGACGCAACAACATCCGTGTCATAGGCGTACCGGAGTCCTCCGACAACCAACCGGTTGACCTCCTGGTCGAGGAACTCATCCTCCAACAGTTGACCCCTGCAGGCCTAAGTAAGTTCTTTGCCGTGGAGCGGGCCCATCGAGTTCCGGGCGGTCGGCCACGGCCGGGGGCCCCCCCGAGGCCTATCGTGGCCAAACTGTTCCACTATAGAGACCGAGATGCGATTCTGCAGGCCTCACGGGTCCACGGCCCGGTTCGTCATGAGAACGCATCCATTAACTTTTATCCGGACTTTACCCAACTTGTCCAGAAACAGCGGATGGGATTCCAGGGGGTGAAGCGTCGTCTCCGTGAACTGGGCCTAAAGTACTCTATGCTCTACCCTGCAAAACTCCGAGTGGAACATGAGGATCGGACTGCCTTTTTTGACTCTCCTGTGGCCGTGAGTGACTGGCTGGACTCGCTGCCGGACAGAGGTGGCCGTCCCGGGCCCTCTGCAGGCGCCGAAGGTGGCGGGTCCCCTTTGGAGTGACTTTTGGTCCTTGATTTTGCCATTTTGCACTGTTCAGCTGGGTTTTACTTCTTTTGTTCATTTTGCCTCACTAGGACCTGTGTGGGGGGCGGGCGGGGACGGGTCCCTTTCCTCCTCCGGGGTCTTTTCGTAGAATGGGGTTAGTAGGGCGACAGGCACACTGCAAGTTGGGGGGGTTTTTTGGCCCGCAGGGGTGCAGGGTGGGGGGAGTTGGATTTGGGGGGGGGTTGGGGGGAAGGAGGGGTTGTTTTGCTGTGTGTTTTCTGTTTGCATGGCGAGGTATTGATTGTTGTCCAGATTCGGGAACTGTGCTACTGACTGGGGGGCCTTTGATCTATTGGAGGGGATGGGGGGGGACGGGTTGAGGCTGATGTCATGGAACGTCAATGGGTTGGGGGACCGTATTAAACGGGGTGTAGTACTGCAGTATTTGCGTCGTCTGACTCCTGATGTGGTGTTTATCCAGGAGACGCATCTGGTTGGTAATGTTTGTCATGCAATGAACAGGGGGGGATACCGCCTCGTGGCCCATTCTGGTTTCACAACTGGTTCCAGGGGGGTGGGCATTCTCCTGCGATCCTCACTTCCGTTGGATATCACTAGGGTAGTCTCGGATGACAGAGGGCGCTATGTGTGTCTGACTGGGAGGTGGGAGGGGCAGCCCCTTTCCCTGGTCTCAGTGTACGTCCCCCCGGGCCTCCAGAACTCCACCTTCGCGCACTTGGGTCGAATGCTGCTTGAACTTCCGGATAGTCTTTTGCTTATGGGCGGGGACTTTAATTCGGTGGTTTCGGGTGACCTGGATCGTCACCCACCCAGGGCCCTCCCCGCTGCCCAGGCATGGCTGGGTGGACTGTTGGAGACCTTCGGCCTGGTAGATAGTTGGAGATTAATGCATCCGACCCAATGTCAGTACACCTTTCACTCTGGGGCGCATGGGAGTCTTTCTAGGTTAGACTATTTCCTTATGCCCGCGGCGCAGACTGGTCGGATTCGAGAGGTTAGGCACCTGGCGCGGGGTATCTCCGATCATTCCCCGCTGTGGCTGCTCTTTGACACCGAGTCGCGGTCTGCAGGGCGGATCGCTCCCATTAACCCGTGGTACCTGCGAGACCCTACGACTCGCGACAGCCTGGTTAAGGCTATGGACCAATACTTCCTTGAAAACGAGGGGTCGGTGTCGTCCGCAATGTCCTTGTGGGAAGCCTTTAAAACCGTAATCCGCGGACACGCCCTCTCCCAGATAGTGGTGGCTAAGAAGCTCAAGAGTGAGGCAGTGGTGAAGTTGGAGACTGACATCTCGGGGCTGGAGTCGGCCTTGGAGACGGGTGTCACTCCGGACGGGCTCCATGCCCTCAGCCTGAAACAGTTTGAATACAGGTCTCTTGTCACTGACGCTGCCAAAACGATGTATAGGGAGCAGCAGGGTCGATTGTATGATGCCGGGGACAAGGCGGGAAAGTTGATTGCGTGGCTGGATAAGAAGGAGAGAGTGAATCGTGTGGTCCCGGAGCTGCATGTCTCGGATGGAGTGTGTGTGACTGAGCCTGGTGAGATTGTGGACTGTTTCGCTGAACACCTCCGGGCCGTGTACTCCCCGGTGACTCATAGGGATGAAGAAGACTCTTGCCTTCTGCTGAGGGATATTGCTTTGCCCTGCCTGTCCGTCGAAGATCGTGAGCAGCTGGACGCCCCCTTGTCTGTAGATGAAATAGCAACTGCGATTCGGTCCCTTCGTTCGGGCAAGGCGATGGGTCCCAACGGTCTACCTATTGAGTTATATAAGTTGCGCCCGGATAAACTCGCGCCCTTCCTCCGTCGTATGTTTCAGGAGTCCCTTGAGGCAGGTTCCCTTCCTGACGACCAGCGTCTGGCTACGATAGTCGTGATCCCCAAGGACGGTAAGCCACGAGACCGCTGTGCCTCCTACAGGCCTATTTCATTGCTAAACGCAGAGCCTAAAATCCTGGCTAAAGTCCTTGCCAATCGTTTGTTGAGCGTCATCTGCGATCTGATTCATCCTGATCAATGCGGCTTCATCCCTCATCGTAACACCGCTCTTAACTTGCGGCGTCTTCACGGCGCCCTCGCCAGGGCGGAGTACCTCTCCGAACCAGCCGTGCTGGTTTCTTTAGACGCCACGATGGCCTTTGACACCATCGAGTGGCCATTCCTCTGGGCTGTCTTGACCAAATTCGGCTTTGGGGAGGGATTTCTTGGCTGGGTGAAGCTTCTTTACACGGGACCCATGGCTCAGGTGGTGGTTAATGGGCGGGTCTCTCGGCCCTTCGCTCTCGGTAGGGGTACGAGGCAGGGGTGCCCGTTGTCCCCTCTGCTCTTTGCTCTTGCCCTGGAGCCGCTCGCTGCTTGGCTCCGCTGGGAGCCCTCGATCAGAGGGATCCGGTGGGCCCCGGGCTTCGAGGATCGGGTCTCGTTGTATGCGGACGACATTCTCCTGTATCTCACCTCGCCGCGGCAGTCGCTTAATGTTCTTTGATGTTCTGACTTCCTTTGGGAGAAATTCGGGTCTAACGATCAACTGGTCTAAATCCTGTGTCTATCCTATCTCCGGTGACCCTCCTCTCTTGCCGCCTCGGCTTCCGATCCAAATATCTCTGTCCGGCTTTAAATACCTGGGGATATACGTCTCGTTGGACCCGGTGGCTCGCTATGAGCAGAATCTCCTGCTTCCACTTCGGCGTTTGAGGGAGGACACGGCTCGGTGGTGTAGGCTGCCCTTGTCCCCGCTGGGTCGGGCAGCACTGTTTAAAATGATGTCCCTTCCCAGATTCCTCTATGCACTTCAGAACTCCTTCGATGTCATTCCTGTGTCCTACTTTTGGGAGGTGGAGAGCCTGCAGAGGAGACTGGTGTGGGACGGACGGGCGCGTATCGCTCTGGCAAAGCTCACTCTCCCCTGGTACGACGGGGGCATCGCGCTTCCCGACATTCGCAGGTATTATTGGGCCTCACAGCTATCGGCCATTAACCATGCCACGTATGCGCCTGGCTTGAATCCGGCGTATGAGATGGATAAATTCCTGCTTCCCGGCGGGAACTATAACAGGGCACTCTACTCCAGCTCGGCTGGACGGACCCTTACGGGCCCTACTAAGATTGCGGTACGGATCTGGAAGGCGGCCAATGTAGCCATGGGCTGGAGTGAGCGATTAACATGTGCTACTCCTCTGTTTGCCTCCGACCGACTGGGAAGTCTCTGGACAACGAAGGGGTTTGAACGTTGGGACACGATTGGTATTAGTAGAGTGGGAGACTTATGGATTAAGGGTGCGGTTAAAACATTCGCGGCGCTCCAGAGCGAATACGAACTTACGGAAAGGGAGTTCTTCCGCTACGCCCAGGTTCGGCATGCCCTGCTCTCTGTTTTTGGGGAGGGGACCAAGATCCCGGCTTCTTCGCCCCTCGAGGACCGCATACTCGATGGTCATGTCCCCGACAGTACTATCTCTTTAATTTATAAAAAACGTATCAACAATCGGGCTGACCTCTTGGTGCGCCTTCGGGAGGCGTGGACGGGGGATGGGGTGGAATTGGACGACGAGGACTGGCAGTCCGCACTGTCGTCCCCCAAGGAAGTGGCCATTCCAGCCCGTCTCCGCCTGGTCCAGCTTAAGATTCTCCACCGGGTGTATGTGACGGGTCCCCGTTTGGTCTCGATGGGATTTTCTGAAGACGGGCTCTGTAAGCGGGGTTGTGGGCTCAGTGCCACCTTTCTCCATATCATTTGGGAGTGCCGCGAGGTGGCGGAATACTGGCGTCGGGTTCATGTGGTCATGGGACAAGTCACCGGGGTTGCGCTGCTGCCCGAGGTGCGTCGCTGTGTCCTGAATGTGTGGGAGCCCAATGATTATAACGCGGCTCAGACTCGGTGGGCGGCCCTGGGGAACATGATTGCCAAGAGAGATATAGCGCAGCTTTGGGGTTCCCAGCGGCCTCCCACCGTGTCCGTATGGAAGGAGAACATGGACTGGTGCATGTTCAGGGAGAAGACTGTGTATGTGGCTCGTGGTAAACCGGGGGCATGGGGTAGAATCTGGGGACAATGGAACGCGTATCGTGGGGGTATCTGTACTCCCCCCCTAGTGGACACCGATATTGCTTTGTCCCCCTGACCCTTGATGGTTCCTTGCGACTTTTGGAATAACCGAATATAGACGTTCCTCTCCCGTGACCCCCCCCCGACCTATCAGTACTCCTTCCTCTTGATAGCTATTTGAAGGTCTGAATTAGAGTCCCCCGGATGTAGCCTGACCCACACTTTTTGCCCTTATGCCTCGCCTTTTGTTTTTAGTTGTTATTTATGTTAAACCTATGTATCCTGCCTCCCTAGGACTATCCGGAGCCATGTACGGGGCTGGGCCCCGGGAGTCGACTACTGCCTTAACAACTGTATGATCCTTTCTGAATCTAGCGGCCGGCCCTGGTGGTTGTAGGCCCATGCTTGTAATTGATTTATGGTTCAATAAAATTTTCAAAAAAAAAAAAAATCTGGTCTGGCGAAGAAGGTGGTTCCCTCATATGTTCTTTTTTTGTCAGGTCTAGCCTTATTTATAATTTCCTCCCTAAGCAGGAAGTTCCCGACATATATCAAAATGGCTCTTGGAAATGGGAGTTGGCCTGCCTGACCCTTGCCCCCTTGGTTTTTTCTAACAGTGAAGGGGAATCTGTGGGCTCGTTGAATCTCTCTTTCCCATTCCCACTGCGATTCAGGGAAAGCTCCTCTCAACAAGTTGACCACAAGGTGCATAATGTCATCCCCCTCTTTCCCTTCCGCCACACCCAAAATGCGAATGTTGTTCCGCCTCTGACGGTTTTCGAAGTCTTCCAACTTCCACTGCAAGTCACTAGTCAGTTTTTCTTGCTCCTGTTTGAAATCCTGCAGACCCCCGAGGTCATCCTCTAGTTTTCCAGTCCGCTCCTCCACCTCAGTCACCCTCTCGGCAACCCCTTCATAGAGTTTATTGACCTTCTTAAGGGTATTATGGATTTTCTTTGTGACTTGTCTAGCCCTCCGACTTTCCGACCTTGCTTCCCCTTGCATCTGCTTAAGTGTGGTACAGATCATATCGAAAGGGGCCAGATACTGTGCAGGAATGGGAGTGTTATCTAAAGGCTTACCCTCCTCCACATAAGACTGCGACGTTGCAGAATAGTCCCAGTCTAGCTTCTTCCCCTCTGCTGTAGGCGATTCGAGTCTTCCGCCATACCTCCTGCCCTTTACCTTTCTCTTTTTCTAAGTGGTCTCTTTCATAGAAGAGTTTGATCCAGAGCTTATTTCCCCATCTGACTCCCCCTCTGCTGAGGTGTCGTCAGTTGACTGGGAGATATCTGTGTCTTCATTCAGTGAGAAAAAGCATTCCCCGTCGGCTGAAGCTCCCTCTTTCTTCTCTGGCCCCACAGTTTTGTTATCTGTGACCAACGTGGGGCTTTTTTCTGCTGAGTAAAAGTCGTTATTTGTTTCTTTGCCCCTTTTCCTGCCCATCTCAGCTTCTAGTTGTAGAAGTGCCTCCAACATATCCGCACTTCCGGATGCCCCAAGTGCACATGAACCCTCGATAGAATCCAGTATTAAGTTCTTCTTAGGCCCCAATGTTGCTTTCAGCCCACTGTTGTTAGGGGATATAGGTTGTGGTACCTTAAACTCTGTAGCTCCTGCGTTACCTTCTGTACTACCTCCGCCACCCCCGTAGCTGCCGGCGAGTGCTGCTGTCGAAGCGCGGGGTTGCCTAGCAACGGACGCCTCCGCGCCGGTAGCGTGTACCGTTGCGTCCTCGAGGACGTTCGTGCTCACGGTTTGCTCGGTGTCAGGCTCGGTGTCCGGCTCTGTGTGCGGATGGGGGCTTTTCCTGGCTATGAAGACCTCCATCAAGGTAGGCTGCCTTAATGACGCATCTTTCCCCTTGTTTGCCCCCTGATTTACACTTGTAAAAGAATCTTTGATGAGATGCTCCGGGACTTGCCCGGAGCGGGGTCGATCGGAGCTTTCTGCTAACGCCAAGTCTGTTTTCGGCTGTACCTCGGCATTCTCCGCTTTCTCCATTGCCCGAGGTTTGATCGTCTTTTCAAGTCTCTTCATCTTTTGAGCTGGTATTGCTTTCCGTATTGCGCCTGACCCCCGCTGTTGTATTCCCGGGGGTGGATCACTGCTGCTTCTTTTCGGATCTGCATTAATGCCTTTTTCATCCGCTTCTCGCTGGTTCTTTGGTATATCGTGGTGCGGGTTTGTTTTATCCTTCTCCTTCTCCTTATCTTTGATAGCTTTTGCTAATCGCGCTGGCATCCTCGTCAGTTGTCCCCGAACCGTAGTCTCCCACTTAATTAATCTTAGGACAAGCTGGGTGATTTGAGTTTTAGAAGTAGGATATTTTGACCAAAACCTGGTTAGTCCTGCCTGTATCCAAATAGTGAAATCCATAGGAGAGGTATATAGTATATGATCTTCATCCAAAAGCCATCAGGTATATCGGGGAGAGAGAGAGCTGGAGCGTCTTCTCACCACAACCTCACGGCGGCCATCTTGCCCCCTGGAGTGTTGGTTTGGATGTTTTTAATAATCTAACTGTTGCTCCAATTCCTTGCACATGGTCTACTAGTATTATTGTTCCTATTTTTAAAAAGGGTGATCGTTCCAACCCTAGCTGCTATAGACCAATCTCCCTGATTGATAATACATTAAAAATCCTTGGGAGAATCCTGTTCAATAAGATTAGGTCCTGGGCCGAGGATGAACATATTTAAAATTCTTGTCAGTTAGGGTTTAGAAGCAAAATAGGCACTGTAGAACAGTGCCTAAACCTTAACTTAATTATTGGTAAATATACCGTAGCACGAAAATCCCCTATTTACTTAGCCTTCATGGACCTTACTTCAGCTTTTGATTTTGTTAACAGGTCACACCTTTGGTCTATTCTTTTAAAATATGGGTTGGACGAAGTTTTTGTTAATTTTTTAGCGTACCTACATAGGGACTTAAAGGCCCGGGTGCGGATTGGTAAAGGCGGTGAGGTCACACAGGATATCACTATTGGCAGAGGGGTCAGGCAAGGGTGCGTATTGGCCTCTCTTTTATTCATTTTATATATTGATTTGCATGACTCCCTGTCTAAGCTCACTAATGATGTTCCCATCATTAATGGTAATATCCTACCCGCCTTGTTATATGCGGATGATGCGGTCCTGATGGGCCGCACACCAAATGCACTGCGCACTTTAATACAGGGTTTCGTTGATTTTAAGGCAGTTTTAGATCGGCGTACAAATTTTAACAAATCTTTTATAATGGCATGTGGCCCAAAAAAGCACCTTGTTAATTCAATCCCCATAGGCAACGAACATTTACTAAGCACCCGCACTTTTCCTTATCTGAGGCGGATATTTGCAGCCAATGGTTCCTGGACTACTCATGTGGCACACAGCAGGGGAAAATTCGCTAAATCAATTAATTCGGTATTGTCACTACCCCAACCGAAAAAAGTTGAGGTGGTACTACCTATTACCAAAATTTTGAAATTGCAGTGCATCCCTGTTGCAACCTATGGGGCGGAAGTTTGGGGCTTCACTGGTTGTAGTGGCATTAAGGGTGAGTAAAACAGATTCTGTAGGAAATTGCTGGGGGCCCCAATCTCCGCATCACAGTATATTTGCCATGGAGAGTTAAAATTGCCATATATCGAGGACTTTATTAGGGCGCGACCTAGTATATTTTGGCTTAAAATTTGGCAGAACCCAGCAGCAATAGTTACAAGAAATATAATTTCTGACTGCCTGAAATGTGAAAAGGGGATAGACATACCGTGGCTTTCTGCCGTACGGGAAAGTATAATCAGTGTAAACCTCGAACATATCTTCTTAAACCCAACTAATATGGACGGTATAAGTAAAAAATCACTTCAGGAGGTGTTATATGATAAGTATAGCAGGGCTAGACATGATGAATAGCTCCTGAAATCTTCAGTAGCAAGGTATATGTCCTTAGAAGAGGTACGACTGCCACCATCTTATCTGCCATCTAGTTACCTTCTGAAGAATATTAGCCGTAGGGAAAGAGGATTGTTGTTTTGACTAAGAGAGGGTACTATGAAATATATGCTCTGTTTCCCCCTGGGATTTATTGATAAGCTAGATCAAATGTTATGCCCATGTGATAACCTTAGTAAACAAACAATGCCACATTTTCTATTTTTCTGTAATTTCTATCAAATGTACACAAAATTGTTTTGGATTCCTTTCTTTAAGGAAACCGCCATTATTGATCATAAAACAGCCTACACAGAAATTCTTAAATTAGAAGAGGATGCTTTGGTTTTCCGTGTAGGTTCCTTCTTGAAAGCGGCAGTCCGCTCACGCACCTCTACGAGTACTTAATGAAGGTCCATTTTTTAGGCGCGCACTGTATATGTTATTTCCCCTTTAGGATCACATGAAATCAAGGCATTTTGTAATGAACAAATGTAACCAACTGCACTTTATAGCTATATTGTAATGCCATTTTGTATTTAGTGGACTTTTATGGGCACTGTTTTGTATGATGCTGTTACTATACCGATCTTATGTATTTTAAAATTGATTTATTTTGACCCGTGCTTTTATGGATACATTTTTGAATCCGAATAAAGATTAATTATTATTATTAGTAGTCTGAAATAATTTATGAAAAACTGCCTGGCCTACTCTAGCTTGTTGACTAAAGCTTTGTGAATGTGTGAAGGGTAGTCCATGTTACAGCTTTGCATATGTCGTCTATGGGTATATTCCCTAGGGATGCCATAGAATACCCCAGCTTACGTGTAGAGTGTGCTCTCGGGGGAACTGTTATTGTTCGTTTAGCCTTTGCATAACATATCTGAATACATTTAACAATCCACCTTGCAATACCAGATTTTGATATGGCATCGCCCTTGTGTGGTGGTGCAAAGGCTACAAAAAGGTGATTGGTGTTACGGAAAGGTTTCGTCCTTTCAATGTAGTACAACAATGCTCGTTTGACATCTAGTGTGTCCACTGAATCTGGTTGAGGGAAGTAAATAGGTAGCTCAACCGATTGATTAATGTGAAAAGCAGAAATTACTTTAGGGAGGAATTTAGGATTGGTCCGAAGAACCACTTTGTTTTACTGCATCTGCAAAAACGGTTCTTCTATGCTTAGTGCCTGGATCTCACTGACTCTTCTGAGTGACGTGATTGCAACTAGAAAAGCCACTTTCCATGTAAGAAATTGCAGTTCACATCTGTGCATTGGTCCAAAGGGTGGACCCATTAGTCTGGTGAGAACAATATTGAGATTCCACACTGGGTCAGGTGGACGTCTCGGTGGAATAACTCTTTTGAGTCCCTCCATAAATGCCTTAATGACAGGTACTCGAAAAAGAGACAGATGCTGCCTATTCTGTAGATATGCAGCTATTGCAGCCAGTTGTAAGCGGGTAGATGTGTATGCCAAATTGGAACATTGAAGATGTAACAAATAGCCTATAAGGTTTTGTATCGAAGCATCAAGCGGGTTGATGTGGTTGTTGTGTCTGTAAATCACGAACCGCTTCCACTTGGCTGCATAGCAGGCTCTTGTGGTAAGCAGTCTAGCTTCTTTGATGATGTTCATGCAGTCCGGTGGTAGATTAGCCAAACTCTAGGACTTCAGGTGCCAGATCGCTAGATTGAGTTGACTGGGATCTGGGCGTCTTATTTCGCCATGGCTCTGGGTGAGGAGACTGGGTGAAAGGCGTAGCTTTTGATGAGTAACTACTGAGATTTCTAATAGGGTTGTGAACCATAGTTGACACGCCCATGTGGGAGCAACCAGGATTCATGTCAGGGATGTTTGTTTGAGTTTCCGAGCCACTCATGGAATGAGTAGTAGAGGCGGAAAAGCGTAAGCAAATATCCCTGACCAATTGATCCATAATGCATTGCCTCTGGACAATGGGTGTGTATCCCTGGATGCGAAGTTTGGGCATTTTGCATTTAGATGTGCGGCGAACAGGTCTATGTATGGGAAGCCCCACATTTGGAAAAGTGGGAGGATTTGAGGATGTAGCACCCATTCGTGGATCTGTTGTGTCTGTCTGTCGACAGATCTGCCATCCGATTGTCCACTCCTGGGGGGTGTTCTGCTAGAAGACAGATTTTGTGACGAATGGCCCATCTCCAGATTTCCTGTGCTAGCTGGGACAGTTGTAGGGAGTGTGTCCCCCCCCCTCCCGTTTTTGAACGTAGTACATGGCTGTCATATTGTCTGTACAAATTAGTACGGTTTTACGTACTAACTGAACTTGAAACGCTTTCAGAGCCAGAAAAATCGCTAGGAGCTCTAGGTGATTGATGGGAAGCTGTTTCTGTTGGGGGCTCCACATGCCTTGGATTGTGTGGCTTTGGAGATGTGCTCCCCAGCCGGTTAGTGACTAGTCTGTTGTCAGTACGGTCTGTGGAACCGGTTCGCAAGGGCCAGCCTTTTAACAGGTTTTGTGTGTTCCACCACTGCAGAGAGCGAAGAGTGTGGCCGTCTAACAACACTAGATCTGATAATTAACCCTGAGTCTGGTGCCAAGCATTCCTGTAGGGGACACATCTGAAGTCTTGCGTAGGGAACTATGAAGATGGCAGACTCCATCATCCGTAGTAACTGCATGAACACTCGAGCTGGTAAGGAGTGTTGAGGCTGAAACTGAGACAGTACATTGTGAAACGTCCAGAGTCTGGCTGGAGTTGGGTATGCTACAGCTTTGTGGGTGTCTATGGTGGCTCCTAGATAGTCATGAGACAGTGAGGGTTGGAGATGGGATTTGGCCTGGTTTATCGTGAATCCTAGTTGGTGAAGGAGTTGCACATTGTTCTCTGTGTCTCGCAGGCAACTGTTGTGTGAACTGGCCTTTATAAGCTAGTTATCTAAGTAGGGGAAGACATGAATTTGTTGTCTTCTCAGGTGTGCTGCGACTACGGCCAAGCATTTTGTGAAAACCCTGGAAGCAGTTGCGACTCCGAAGGGTAGGACCTTGAATTGGTAATGTTGGCCTGCCACCACAAATTGGAGGTATTTGTGGTGGCCCGGGTATATCGGTATATGGAAATGAGTGTCCTTTAGATCCAGAGTGGATAGAAAGTCACCTTGCTGAAGGAGGGGAAGCACTTGCTGTAGTGTTACCATGTGAAAATGGTCCGACAATGTACAGATTGAGTTCTCTGAGGTTCAATATGAGTCTGAGAGAGCTGTCCGTTTTGGGAATCAGAACGTTTCTGGAGTACAGTCCTGATCCTTGATATCGTAAAGAGACTGGTTCTATTGCACCTTTTTGTAATAACAACAGAACTTCTTACTTTAGAAGCGTACGCTGTTCTTGTGACATGAGGTGTGATCTTGGAGGAACATTGGGTGGAGTACTTGTAAATTCCAGGCAATAACCAGATTGGATAATTTGAAAAACCCATTTGTCTGATGTAATCGTATTCCAAATGGGTAGAAATTGTGTGCAGATTTAGATTCCGTATATAGGTTTTACGAATTATGCTGTTATATAGGTACAATTCACATTGCCCTTATTTGGACATAGAAATCCGGCCCTTATGTAGACATTGTCCGTACAAACCAAATACAGGCATGGCCACCTACATCCGTCCATCCACGTCACAACGAATTCTTGGAAAACCAGACCCTTAAGCCTTTAAGAATTTCCCTCAGCTTGAATATTGATTTCTCCAAGAACTCATTATGTATGCATGAACATCTATTCCTTAAGGGTTCATTCATGACGTTCCTCTGCCCGACTTTTACGTCAATACTGGCATTCCTAGACACCTTCAAGGTATAAATATACCAGCACTTGCCCTGGCAAATTGCGGTTCACGGAGCATTCGATCCAACCCAGACTACACGGTTCGCCACGGCAAGTTCGGAAGGAGATCGAGTTCCAGCCTGATGCACTGACCTGACGCTGCCATCCTCCTCAGAGAGAATCCAGCTCCAGTGCTCTCTGACTTCCCTTGCGGGGAGTTAGACTATCGAGTTGCGAAAAGAGATTCCAACCCCACTTATTCTAAGGAATGGAGCGGACTAGAACTTAGAGAAACTTTTGGCAACTCTTGGCTAAACTAGAAATATAGCTAGCTATACTTTAGAAATGGCACCTACTTCAAACCTCGTACTGCACTTAGGTTAGGTACACTGCGGTAGAACAATTTAGAAGCATCAGATGAGTATCACCTTTTAGCTTATGTTATTTATGTAAGTATTTTGACTAACATATGTCATAGCTACAAACCATGCTATTGCAGTATTATTTTATCTTACTGCTAAACTCGTACATATTGTACTTCGCAGTCTGTCTTACGATTGTAGCAATTTATATCTCTTGCATGAGAAATAAGACTGTTCAATAAACCCTTTTATTGAAAAGCTCGTCTCTCTATTTCTGTGCAACTCTGTAGAAATGAAGCATGCACGATTGACTGAGTGAAACTGTTATCTATTGTTTCCACGATTCTGAGACTGTTCCGATTCTAAAAGGAAACAAAGTTGTCATGTTTATGCAGTTGTCAGAGACTAATCCCTTCTTGTATATTCGAAAAGTTTGTAGTTACCTCTGAGTTAGCTGGCACACACAAGTAATTAAGTTTATTATACTCGATAGAGACATACTGACCTTAGTCCTATGTCAAATCTATAGTGTATGTTATTCCAATGCACAGAGCCTATCAGGGATATAGGAACTACACTACATGGCACCCAACGGTTTGGTAAGGCACTAATTTAACGCTAGATACTGAAGTAACTCAGTCGTGCTTTTCTCAGAGACCCTCTACTCATAAAACTCCATTAGACGTCTGGAGTGGGTAGGGATAATATCCGCCATAGCCGAGTAGGACGAAAATCCTATGTATTAGCTGTTTGGTCTGTTCAACGTTGAAAGAGACAGCGTTCCAAAATATTGGGCACCTTATATTTGTTCCGTTGAAACTTACTCTGAAACTTTCATTAAACAATGCCCGAAATGGCACAAACACTGATACTGGTGGAGCTGCGGCTGACCAAGTCACAGCAGCTTTTAATCATACAGGTTTTCAAGAAACCGACGAGGATGCTATAATTAACCATCCAAATTTAAGGTGAGCCATAACTCTAAAACGTATAAAACATGGCCTAACACCAAGAGGTGGTAGAGCAGTTTTTGTGATAGAGGCACATGAATCTCACCAGACAGAGGTATTCTATTCATGGATAGTATTCCCAGAATCAAATCCAGTAACACATTTGTTTCACTTCTGAAAAGAAGATGATCCACCTGAGGAATATATTTCTTTCGAGGATATCTAAATTCCACTCACATTCCAGGAGCATGAGCTCGGGTTTAAAGGCGCCCTAAAACATTATTACAATCACATTACCAGGCTCGGTCCACTAGGTAGACCAGGAGCAACATTGCCGATTTAAGCCGGCTACACACCTCATCCTGACATTGAAGAAATGTCAGACGTGGATCTACTAGCTCAACTCAAGGAGCTAATCAAAATTTATAGACAATTGGTTCAGTATGTCATGCGGCCTTTCACAGTCGACCCACCATTAACCATTCAAAATCCAACCCTTCATCAGGGGGATACACTAAAAATCACTCCACAGACTTTACACGCAGTCATGGGTAAAATGCCCACAAAACGTGCACAAATTCCAATCTGGATAGCTCAGAACATTACTCAAATCGAAACAGTATTTCCTAATACCAGCCCTTATGAGAAACACAGAATTCTAACAATCTGTTTACCAATGGGGCTCACACCACATCTGGAAGACTGCACCCCTACAATCTACACAAAGACACAAAGTGTTCCATCCATGGCGGTAATACCTGATGTCCTGAAACAAATTCAAAACGAATATGGGGCAGAGCTTGCTCTGAATTTATGTATGAAGTTACTGAAAAATTTCAACCAGGTCTCAACAATAATATTAAAGGAGAAGCAGCATCAGTGGCAATCCGCCAAAAATTAGGGGAATTTGATGTAGCAGAACAACCTCAAGAACTAGCCAGAATAATTGAAAAATCCTATGAGGAATTAGGCAGACACAGTCTGGGAGGGAAACCAGTAAAACCACAACTGTCTGAAAGTCCTGATAAGGTCTTTCCTAAAAACACTCCTACCTCTTCTAAAAAGGAGTGGGAAAATAGCAAACAGAATTCCAAAGAGAAGCGTTCTCATTCCTGTGGCAGGTCTCCTCCACAGAAGGAGCCCTCTGAAAGGAGGTAGAACCTCAGGAATAGGGATAATGATACACGTCCCTCTTGTACCTTTCAGATATCGTCGCAGACATCCGAAAGAAGGGGACGGGCAGAAAACAAGGTAGAACGTGTGAAGTCCAAAGACGATCAACACGTTCAGAAAAATAAAGCATAACCTCAATTCTCCAAGAAAAAGGTAGCAGGTCTGAAGATCAGACATGCCGAGAATACTGAGAACCCAACTGAAGAACGGTGAATGGGCCCAGACCATGCTGGACAGTGCAGCAGAAGTTACAATAGCTCGCCAGAATCTGAAGGGACTTCTGGAGACAGTGGACTCGAATGAAGACATACAAGTTGAGACTGTAGACACCAGGGTTAGTTCTCCACATAGGTTATATAAAATAACACTCCGGATGGAGGGAGACATACCAAGAAAAATGAAAGCACTCTTTTGGGAGCATCTTTCAAGGGGTTATGATCAATGTTCTGTGACGGGGTGGGAGCGGACCATGGGAGATCTGAACTGTATACAAACTGGTAGTCTCCAGAACGTCTCTCTCCCCCTCTTGTCTCCCCGCAGCCGAACGATTGGAGATCACACCTGCCTTCCCCTAGGATACAGTCAAATGAGGAAGAGGACGTTGGTTCCTTTAACTGGGGCTATGAAGAAGATGGAGCCGGCAATAAGGACGAACGAAACACAGAAGTTTGGGAGCATCGACACCGGCCTGGAGAAGACGGAAGCGAGCCGTGGTGGTTGGAAGAAACGAAGTCCGAGAAGCAGGACCCGGTACGAGACCCGAGGGAACCGGAGCCGTGCCAGGAGGCCAACATCCCCGCAATTCGCCGAGCCACACTCCAGGAGGAGCGTGGCTTTCGCAGGTACGAAACCGGGTATCGGGGTGGGTGGAGAGGAAGGAAGCTCCCAACTCCTAGACCAAACGCCTGCAGACCCTGCCGCTTTATTTCTTTTTGTTTTCTTCACGTTTTTTTGTGCACCTATCATGCCGCTCTATTAGACACAGTGATCCTTTTTAGTTTAAAGAGCATTTGAGTGTGTGGTGTCCTTTCACTCCCCGGCCCCTGACTGCAATGCCAAAAAGAGAGGACATAGCCCTGACAGTATTGTTCTTTCCTTTTCTCTATACACCTTGGAAGGGGAGGACCGCCCTACCAGCCAGTCCTGACCCGGAGAGCAGGAACCAAAGATCCAAAGAACTCGCAGAAAGACAGACCCAACCACCTTTGCCACACTTAGACTGTCCACTCGGCATAGACGTGTTTTGGGAAAATAAAACACTATATCAGCAGACCTGGCCTCAGACCCATTATTGTAACCCCGCCACATGTTCCCTCTAAAAAATTTTCTCTGTGAGCTACAGTGTAAGATCTCTGTGCGCTGCAGCCATGGCTCTGTGCGCCAAGAACCCGACCGCGCGTGTGGGTGCAGCGAGAGGGGTTCCTGCTTGTTGTGCAGATAACTGACCTAGGTTTTGGAATGCAGGCCTGCTTTTAAATGTGTTTATAGTTAATATTCAAGGATAGTGATGTATTTTCCAATATTGTAATATAGTAGAAGCTCACTAATACTAATGCAAATAATCACTGTGGCATCCTCCCATTTCTCATATCGGAGATCCTGTTTGGATCTAAACGAAACATTTTTCATGGATGTTGCATGAAACAAAGCCACATTTGTCATAAAATGTCTAACTAAGCGCGCAAAAGCAAAAGGCACACAATTGAGGGACGGAATGCAGAACAAATGAAAACATTCTCCCCCAGTCAAGATCTGGGTTATATCCATCATTCTTTTGATCACCATGCCACCCTAGTTTAGAGACCAAGCGCGCACCTTCCGGGCAACAGTGGAGGTGACAAATGAAGATTAGGCAATACTAATGAGGGACTAACAAGCCCATTTAAGATTTAGAAGCCAGCATTTAGGACAGACAATGACACAAGAAAATGGCAAATATGGGCAGAGAGTGGGCGGTTCTTCTATTTGCTACTCCACCACAACATGTCTCGCAGAGCAGCACATGCGCGCTTGCTCTAGGCTCGACCTAAAAACCTAAGTGTCATGTAGTGCGCGATATCGATGCATAATCTGCCTGTAGCCTGTCTGCAGTGTTGGGTGCTTGCATCATTGCAGAGTATGCAACGCAGTGTCGCTGTCTCTATGGAGAATTGATACCATGAGTCACATTTTCTTAATTGGCAGCTGATGATCTTTGAACATGGTAGGTCATCGTACCTGCCCCAAACTAAGTGAGTCAGTGAAACAATTGAATTCCACTTTCTCAAGGGTGGACCGAAGAGTTTTCTGACATTAAAAAAACATAAAACGTGGGTGCAAAAGTGCATTTTGGGGCACAACTTTCCGTTCACGTTTTAAAAAGCTTAGCCTATGAGATGACACAAAATATTCTAGCACGTTGCTGCATGCCTTCTGTTAATTGCGTGTCTTTTCTAAAAAGTTTTCATGTTAACTGCAGCGCCCGACATACTAATACACGGGCTGCATTTAAGATGAAAACTTTCAAAAAGGCACACAATCTGCCTGCAGCCTCGCTATATAAACAAAAGGCATGCAGCAAGCCTAAAAGCATGACTTGTGGCTTTCACAATCACTAATATATGTTAGTGATTGTGAAAGCACACGGCACGTCGTGCCTATAGAATTACTGCGTGCCCTTTATTCATAGAGATCGGTTGGGGCAGATTGTCTGCTTTGTTTTTTTAAGTATTCATGTTGATCGCAGCGCCCGTCGTGCTTCTACAGGGCACTGCGATTAACATGAACACCTGCCTCTCGGGGGATGTGCAGTGTGTGTGCGCGCTCCAAAGAAGACACAGTGCGCTCGGAGTGTCATAGGTGCGCGGGCACCCAAGCGCACACCTTCCGGGGAACAGTGGTTATGATATACTTCTAGCAGAACAGGACTGGCCACCAGAATTTGTCAGGGGATGCCATCATTATGCCTGCCTTCTTCAACCATGTTCCAGTTCATTTAAAATATACATTAGCCAGGAAATGGGCAGTAGCCCAAGTCCCAGCACTGTATAGAAATCATGTAGGATGGGATGAGGACTCACCTCTCCATAAAATCCAGTTTATAAAAAAATCAACAGACTGCACAAAGGCAGTACCCAGTTAAGCAAGAAGCTAAAAAAACAGGTCAGGGAGATTTTAGATCAACTTGAATAACAGGGGGTGATTGAAACATGCACCTTATCAATGAACAATCCTTTGTTTCCTGTCTCCAAACCAGACAATACATATTGTCTAGTTTTGGATTACAGACGCAAATTCTTGTTGCAAAACATTTGCAGTACAAAATGCACACAGTACAGCAATAATGAATAACATTGTGCGTAAAAAATATAAAACTACATTAGACATTTCAAATGGTTTCTTTAGTCACAATATTGCAACAGAAAGCAGATATTTGACCGCTTTCTCAATAATGGCGTCAATTTTGTCGACTGCCCCAGGGATTCAAAAACAGCCCGGGGTTATTCTCAGCAAGGGTAGCAGAGTTACTACAAACTTATGATGGCGAGGCATTGTCATATGTCGATGAGATATATATCTGACAGACGATGACCTGGATAGGCACTTGAACAGGGTGAGCACCATAATATTGGGCTTCGCCTCAGAGGGTTACAATTTCAACTTTAAAAAGTCAAGAATTGCCTACCTCAGCATCCTTTTCCTAGGATATAAACTATCAAGTGAAGGAAAAAGCCTGGAAGCCAACTTTTTAGAAAAGTGTGCGCTGTCCAACCGCCAAAAACGCTGAAAAATTTACAGTCAATTCTAGGTTTCCTGAATTTTGGAAGAACTTACATTTTAAATTACGCAGACAGGGTTAAGCCTCTCTACGAATTAATCAAACCTGATTTTAAAATCACACATTGGACACAAAAACACAGAAATTTTGCGTTCACTCCAAACAGACATGTTAGCAACGAAATATTTGCAAACACGCGTAAACGTACGCAACTTAGTGATCCGAATAATTCCGGGTCAATGCGGATTCACCTACTTAACTTTTAACGAAGGTGAAAAAGTACCAATTGCATACAAATCCCACAAGCAGAACTGAAATTCACTTCTACGGAAAAAATTGACAGAAGTTCAAACCGCTGTTGCAAAAGAAAGAGCCCTAGCACAGGGGAAACACATTATGGTTGTGACTCCTGTACCAGCCCTAAAGACAGTTACAAAGGCTAGCATACCAAATGCAAAAGCTTTACATCCAAGATGGATACAATGGGTTTACTCTCTTGCTGCAACTGATGTTGAATATGTTTTTGATCCATATTTAAAAACACAAGCATTTCTGAAATATGAACACGAATGTCCTCTGCCTACTGAAATTCTCCCTCTTGACCAGTACGAATTTATCATTTATACTGACGGATCTGCACAGCCCGCTACGGGGAGTAAACAAGTTTACAGTACAGCGTGTGCTATCGTTAAAAGTCGCATGCGAGATGGCAAATTCAGACCAATGGTCACAAAAACCCAATCTCTAGGAGATTGTACAGCTCAGTGAGCTGAACTACAAGCATTTAAGATGGCACTTGAAAATACAGATCGCGAATTCCCCACACTCATAGTGTGCAATTCTTTTTACTGTGTTCAATCTTACAATGAACATTTACAGAATTGGATTAAAAATGGTTTCAAAGATGCAAAAGGTGGCACAATCAAGCACAAACTGCTTTGGGAACAAGTAGTTCAGTTGCGAAACGGACTACAGAACACTCACGTGACACACGCTGAGTCACCAACGTAATGGCGTTCACGTTGAAGGGAATTCATTAGCCGATGAAGCCACGAAAGGGGCTGTGCAAACTGCTTCCGTAGCTGCCATCACTCGTTCAAAAACGAAAATAGACAGCGAAATAATGCTGGCTGTCAATGCATCAAGCAAAGGCAGAAGTGCGGCATTACCTAAAAAGTTTCCACTCATATATAATTGATGCGAATGGCGTTCCGTTTGCTCGAATCCCTGGAGTAGGGGATAGAGTAATTCCAAACATGGAACATAGACTAGGGCTAATCCTAGCAGCACATGAAGGACTCGCGGCTCTGCCCATGCAGGTGTTTCAGCCACAGTAGCATTATTAAAACAAAGGTACTGGTGGCCCGGCATTAGGAAACAGACTAGAAATTATGATTTTGGACTGTGAGATATGCCAAAAGATGAAAGTCTCTACCGTGAAACGTCTTGCGCAGACGCCCCTGTTAATTTCAGATAAACCATTAGCTTGTGTTTACCTGGACCACTGCGGTCCCTTACAAAGCGATGGGAACTATAAATATATCATGGTCTCCGTGGATTCATGCTCTAGGTTCCTATGGTTGTGGCCTCAGCGCTCGGCTGACGCTCGAACTGTTATAAAAGATTTGCGAGTCTTTATCAGCACATACACAATAGGCACACATAATTCTGACCAGGGTCCTGCGTTTAGCTCTAGGGCTTACAAAGAAGCCATGGCCAGTCTCGGCGTAGCATTGCGGTATTCTTCTCCATTCCATCCTGAGGGAAATTCTGTTGTGGAAAGAAAAAAACGGGACATAAAGCAGTCTATAACAGCTAGGGTATTAGGTTCGGGTGATGGCTGGGTAAAAAAATTTATATGGGGTCCAGCGCGCAATAAACAACTTGCCAAGAAGTTCTCTGGGGGAGTCACTCCATATGAGGTCCTATTTGGGATTAGAATGTTGGTTCCGGACTTAGATATGAAAGGTACAGTGGTGGAAAACAAACAATTTGATATCAAAGATCGTTTGGCTGTTTTACAGGACTTAACCCCTTCGACGCTTATGACGGAACGGTTCCGTCATGCACGTCGGTTGGGCTGTGCTTATGACGGAACCGTTCCGTCATGGCCCCGCCCGCGCTCAGAACCTTCAGCACTGCGCGGAAATCCGCGCAGCGCTGAAGGGGTTAAACTAAGAACGCAACAAAGCAACGTGGTCCTGAAGCCAACCACCACTGAGAAAAATCCGGCCGTCCCAGCACGGCCTGTCTGGATCCCAAAACTTGGGGATCTAGTCAGAGAAAAGATCGCGGATAAGAAGGAATTTAGGCCTTCATACAGACAACCAGTACCTGTCCTAGCAATCCACGGATCAAGAACAGTACTTTTTACGCCCCTTGCTGGTAAAAAGGAGAAAAGATTTGTGTCCATTGACCTGATCAAACCACACTTTGTGGCCGATACTGAACAGTAGGCCAAGTGGACTCCGCCAATGTAGCAGACGCACTCCTCTAGCTACAATCCAAGAGGTTCAAACTCAGAGACTCATCGCCTTCGAAGATTCGACAGTAAGAAATAGAGGACTAAGCAACAATGCTATGGACCTTGTACCTCTTGAGACTCAAATAACAGTTCGTCCAGATACACCTGTTTACAACGAAGTAACAAGTGATCAACTGGTTCCAGCAATTTAATCAAATACAAATGCAATTCCAACCATTGACAGAGCTGCTTCTGGCTATTTCATGAACTTTGATACGTTTTCTGAAGATCCCAGCGAGCCTGAAACGGCGCCAGAACAAAGAACTTTCAAAGAACAAGCAACAGACTTTTTTCATCTACTGAAAAAGACTTGTCTGGTTTCACCATGGATTGTTTTGGGAATATTCTTCTTTCCACTTTGGTGAGCTCTGGTAATAACTCTGGGTATGCTGATTAATGGAAGATATATTCAAATGGACACAGCAAGTATAAGAGTGAACTTACTTCTCCAGCCATTCAAATCATCCCATCGTGAAGCAAGAGACTTTTCAGCAGTGAACATCACAGCGATTCCTATACCTGGTATAGTTTGGGACAAAACCGAATATGACATTTTTGCCCCGTCTGAGCTTTTGAAGATTCCACATTTATTTAAAATTTCATTAAGTGACTTTATTACCTCCAGTACCTTTTCTGATGATTGGGACTTCGAGACTGTTAATAATAAGTCTGATCTAGAGATGTCAACTGCATTTACTAATAATGAATATTTACAAGGTTCATCAGACTATGAACAACTGTATTGTTATAAACACTATGGTAATCATTTCTTGCATAAATCTGCAACACCTAGAAATGTATTTATGTATAACCAATGGGAACATTGTCCTACGCCACCAAAGGTTAGCTTGAAAACATTTGCAATGAAATTTCCATATTTTTCAGGGTTAAATATCTCGAATGCAGAGACATTTTATTTTAAGAATGTCAGGAAGACAGGAATGAAAACTATGTTAACGAATACCAAACAGATTTATTCTACAGCCTTTATTGCCCAACTGTCCAGACAGGGTTACGACTTTTGGAAAGACAACATTGAGACGAAAACTGTCTGGGGTACTAAAGATTGGCCAGTACAGGGAATAGAAGCTTTGTTTAGAGCCTGTATCATCCCTGACCAAATTATGTTTTTGAACGACACTGTCCAACAAACATCATGCCCTGGAGTAGCCAAGATAAGACATCAACACCCAGTTTATACCTGCACCTACAAGTGAAAGCACTACACTGGGGGGGGGGGGGGGGAGGGGTCAGGGGGTATGGGGGGGGGGTCGACGTGCATACTATTTTGAATAATAACAGATCAGATTCTGAATGGAAAAAATGGTTGTACTGGCCCTTAGACACAAACAACTGTCAAGAAGATAGATTCCTGAAAAGATGCATTCTGAACATCTGGGAGCCCACAGACTTAAACTTGACAGGGAGGTTATGGGTCACACTTGGGCAGATGGTGGCCAAGCGCAACATAGCACAGCTCTGGGGGGCAGCGGCCTCGCCTACGCTAAAGAAATGGAAGGACGATATGGACTGGTGCATGATTCGTGAGAAAACTGTATATGTTGCACGGGGGTGTCCCAAAAAATGGTTGGCCATTTGGTCTAAATGGAATGTGTACCGGGGGGGGGGGGATTGTGTGAGCCGCCGATGGTCTCAGCCCCAGAAGAACACTGTACGTTCTAACATGATAAGGCATGTATTATGACTTAACCACTAAGATGTGCAATAGGTACAGGTACGTGTTAACTGGATGCAAATGGAGTCTATGTAATACAGAAATATATGCTGTGACCACAGTTTCTTTACGTTCAATAAACAGAGTTATAAAAAAAGAAAAAAGATAGATTCCTGAACAAAACACAAGGTTTTACCTTTCATAGGCCAGACCCACGTTATGTCCAAAGACAGCATCCGGGGGTAGTAACAACTTACAGTGTAGGGAAACTTTGCATTGATTGGCTACAGAAAGCTACACTAGAAGATGTAAACCAACACTTAACTTTACTTCAAGAAGGCGCAGTCCTTAGGGAATTCTTGCTAGGACCAAGAAAACTGCGTCAAAAACGTTTCATATATGCCGGTATTTACGCTGCTTATAATGAAGCATGGCAGGTCACCCAAGCAGAGACTGCAGACTGCAGAACAAATACGAGAAATTGATCGTATTAATTTAGAGAAATCTCTCTCTGTAGTAGACAATGGGTTAACGACTGTCGTCCAGGATATATTCTTTGGACAGCATTCTATCCTTTGTCATAGACATCATGGAACAAGACTTGGTCATGTTGCAACATGGTCAGTCACAGCTACGTTCTATCATGCTATTAGGCTGGACTGCGTTCTGGCTATGTGCCTTGGTGTTTAATCAATACTACGACACTGTTTACAGAATTCAATCTCACTGATAGACAGATCAAACTGGCACAAAGGGGAGCAGACTATACGGTGCTGAGCATTGAAAAACTTGAGAAATTACCATTCACAGTTGCAGAAAAACCAGCTACTGAGTGGATCATACATGGTAAGATTACTCTGCCTGTTACGACTTTCCATTTTCAGTATTGCCTAAAAAATATACCAGCAGGCAACTATGAAAGGTTGGGTAAAGAATATATCAAGACATCCTGGGATTTACCTTACAGACACAGATGTTGGAGTGGGGGACGTGAAGTGTTTCTTAGCGGTGAAAACTGTGAACACGCACCAAGCGGTTCTCTCCTTTGTCAGGGTATTAACTTACACGGAGCCTGTGACTGTTCCACTACAAACTTATCCTGCCACCTGCACAGTTCACCGGCAGCAGTGATTAATCCAATCTTTGGTCAACTTTCAAATGAGAGTTACATTATGTTGAATGATCGCAGCTGATGTGGCATGCTGCAAGGTATCCCATATCTAGTAACGGTTACATTCAGGGTCACTTGCTGTATGCAAGTCTTGTTTCCCCAAATAGACATAGTCAGGGATTCGCCTTTATGGCCTTCACTGAATATCTCTTCTATACGAGTTGATACTCTAAGCACAATGAAAGCCATTCTTTTACAAAAAACTGTGCCTTTGACCTCTGCCAAAGAAACCTATGATCTCCAAGTCGCAAGGACTTCTGCGGAGATACATACCCTTTTGTATACAAACTGCCCTGTGCATTTCTCAGAAATGTTAGGTCGTATCTTAAACATGTTTGATACGAGCGGTATTGTACATGTATTCAAGAACATGTGTGCAGGACTGTTAGCACCTTTTCAAGCAGTCCTCTGAATGTTTCCAAACTTTGTGCACTCTGTTTGGCGGACTGCCGCTCCTTTTTGCACTCGTTGCAGGGATACTATTTTTGCTCCTACTGCTACGATATAGCAAGCCAAATCACTGGCGACACCCAGTGCACCATGGAAAGAACTCTATTGGAGATGAAGTGTCGTGAGCGCATTGTCCAAATTATGGGTTTACCTCGTCTACGAGAATTTAACACCACTTGGTTACTGTCATTCAGACCAATCTGGCAAGGTTGCATCTTACCTGTTCTACGCTGCCGGCTATGCGGTGAAGAATGTGTGCTGGACATTTGTCCGACACTCCCATCAGTCATGCCTACGGATGTCGATACTCTGCTGGACCCGATAACGGCCTATGCTATGTTCTGTCCCCAGCGGCTACCAATACTGATTACGGCATTCATTGAGATCTCACAGACGCAACATGCTACTGCTGAGGTACGGGGGGGAAACACCAGGCGCACAGGTAACATCCAATCCGGACATTGCTGATGCTTCCCATGCTTTAGGCGATAGTTTGCATCTATGTGCTGTTGATCTTCTACACAAGGTAGTCCAACTCTCACCCACAACGGTAGATGACTTGTTGTCTACAGGATTAGAATATTTTATGTTTTCTCCATCCCCACACACTAACTTCTGATTCAAGCACAGTGTTCCGGAGAGACTCTGAATTTGGTCTTCATTCTTTTTCAAACGTAATACTGACTTTGGAACTTTTTCTATGATTATATATATTTTTTCTCTTCCTGTCCTAAAATTGTATTTCTCATTTTCGGGCACAGCAATTTGCTTATAGTAGAACTATTCATAGAGAACAGAATTCTTTGATAACACTTCCAGGGACCGTATGCCACCTTGTCATGAATAACAAATTGACTTGTGTGACCTGATATGAAAGGGGTTCAGCCCATTTTTTCTTCTGTAATTACGAGCTATTTCATCACATGTATATATTTTGGTTCATTCATTTAGCATTCCAATGTGATCCTATGCTTAGAATGGAACATTGCCTTCAATATGTACAACACTTTATGCATAGCAATGGTTTTGTAATGTATTTTTAGGACATAAGTTTTAGATATGTTTTTAGCTTATTTTGGCAAACCCATGCGATACTCTGTTTTAAGATATGTTTAGAACGTTTATGATTTAGTAACGTCGTCCATACGAAACTGGAGTGGGTGTTGTGTGCAGATTTAGATTCCGTATATAGGTTTCCCGATTTATGCCCTTATATAGGTACAATTCACATTGCCCTTATTTGGACATAGAAATCCGGTCCTTATTTAGACATTGTCTGTACAAACCAAATACAGGCATGGCCACCTACATCCGTCCATCCACGTCACAACGAATTCTTGGAAAACCAGACCCTTAAGCCTTTAGGAATTTCCCTCCGCTTGAATATTGATTTCTCCAAGAACTCATTAAGTATGCATGAACATCTATTCCTTAGGGGTTCATTCATGACGTTCCTCTGCCTGACTTTTACATCAATACTGGCATTCCTAGACACCTTCAAGGTATAAATATATCAGCACTTGCCCTGGCAAATTGCGGTTCCCGGAGGATTCGATCCAATTCAGACTACTTGGTTCGCCACGGCAAGTTCGGAAGGAGATCGAGTTCCAGCTTGTTGCACTGTCCTGACACTGCCGTCCTCCTCGCAGAGAATCCAGCTCCAGTGCTCTCTGACTTCTGTTGCAGGGTGGGGGGTTGGGGGGGGTTGGAGGGGGG
The DNA here is from genome assembly GCF_964204655.1 of Triturus cristatus. NCBI lineage: Eukaryota > Metazoa > Chordata > Amphibia > Caudata > Salamandridae > Triturus > Triturus cristatus. Next base: position 941,899,737 of record NC_140584.1, read on the forward strand.
GGGGGGGGCGTAGACGATCAAGTCCAGAAAAGAGATTCAAACCTCTCTCATTCTAAGATATGGAGCTGACTAGAACTTAGAGAAACTTTTGGCAACTCTTGGCTAAACTAAAATATAGCTAGCTATACTTTAGAAATGGCACCTACATCAAACCTCGTACTACACTTAGGTTAGGTACACTGGGGTAGAACAATTTAGAAGCATCAAATGAGTATCACATTTTAGCTTATGTTATTTATGAATGTATTTTGATTAATATATGTGATAGCTACAAACCATGCTATTGCAGTATTATTTTAGCTTACTGCTAACCTCGTACATATTGTACTTCACAGTCTGTCTTATGATTGTAGCAATTCATATCTCTTGAATGAGAAATAAGACTATTCAATAAACCCTTTTATTGAAACGCCCGTCTCTCTATTTCTGTGCAACTCTGTAGAAATGAAGCATGCACGATTGACTGAGTGAAACTTATCTATTGTTTCCACGATTCTGAGACTGTTCCGATTCTAAAAGGAAACAAATTTGTCATGTTTATGCGGTTGTCAGAGACTAATCTCTTCTTGTATATTCGAGAAGTTTCTAGGTACCTCCGAGTTAGCTGGCACACACAAGTAATAACTTTAATATACTCGAAAGAGACATACTGACCTTAGTCCTATGTCAAATCTATAGTGTATGTTATTCCAATGCGCAGAGCCTATCAGGGATATAGGAACTACACTAGACCGACAGGAGGGGAATGATCAGGGGTATGGGAAATAAGTCATTGTTTGTTGTTATTGGCGGGGGAAGTGTGTGTAGAAGTACCTCTGCCTCTCCCCCTGCCGTTAATTTCTCCAGATCCTCCATGAAAATAACCTCTTGAAGAGGCCGACTGATTGTTGCCGTTGTAAGAGGAGGTATTATCCGTAGAGATGTTTTTGGAGCCACCCCTACAGAATGAGCGACAAAAGGATTTAGCAACGTCTGTGTCTTTTTTCATCTTCTCTAAAGATATATCAAAGCTGGGCCAAAGAGACGTTGTGCATCAAATGGTTGATTAAGGATAGAGGCTTGTACCTCAGGTTTAAACTCGGAAATCCTTAACCAAGCATGTCTACGGAGCAATACACTAGTGTTTATTGCCCGAGCTGCATTAGCTGCCTGATCTAAGGCACATCTGATAGAGGTATTAGTGATTAATTTACCCTCTTGAATAAGGTCGGTAGCCTTAGCTTAAAGCTCGTCAGGAAGGACCTCAATCAGCTTTTGGAGTTCATCATAATGAGCACTGTCATATCTTGCCAGTAATGACTAAGCATTGGCAATACGCCAATTATTAGTCGCTTGTGATGCTCTTCATTTACTGGAAGCATCCTATAATTTGGACTCTTTAATCCAGAGGCGGGGCGTCCCCTGTAGTTTGAGAGTTAGCCCTCTTACGAGCATTAGAAACGACCAAAGAGTCTAAAGGTAACTGTCCCTTGATGTAGACCAAGTCATTAGATGCAGCCCGGTATTTTTTTTCTACCCTGGGAGTGATTACCCTAGCTTTAACAGGGTCTTGAAAGATATCAGTATGTTGAAGAAGGGCCTTTAAAATTGGTAAGGTTTGTGTAGCCCTTTGAGACGAACTAAGGGTTTCTAATATAAAATCATCTTCTAGACTCTCCTTATAGAGCTGTACCCCATGGTATTGTGCAGCTCTCTTAATTAGCTCAATGTACTCTGGAGGGGAAGGTCTGGATGGAAACGAATCCGGGTCATTATCCGGCTGAGGGACATTATAATTATCCTTGGATCAGGATCCTGTGGGAGATCCTGTGGTGCATAGTCTCCTAAATCGTCATCACTATCTGTATTGTGTGGGTCCGGTGATGGTGGTGTAGGAGAGTGTGTAGGTGAAAGATAAGGGTTTTCAAAAATGTAAAGAGAAGAAGAGTCAATAGCCACATTTTTCTTCTTTTAAGGAATTTGCAATTCCTCTGAATAGTCCATCTTTCTCTTTTCCGGAAGTCTGGCATGAATGTGTCCAGTTCTGGGTGTATTGCGATTTCTTTCTGTCTCGGATCCGGTGGGTTTTCGGTCCAAGACTCTTTAGTCGATGTACTTTCTTTAGCCATGGATCTCTGCATCAAGAGTTTCGGCTCCGAAGCTTTTGATTCCAGCAACGGCGGAATGGAGACCAGAAGGTGTTTCGGTTTCAGGTCCGCACCGGCGTGGGAACGGGCTGAGCTCGACCCAGAAGGCTGCTGTTTACGCATCGGCGCCAAGCCCGCAGGCAGGGTGCTTGAAACTTTTCTCAGTGCCAACCTTGGCCCGCAGGCAGAGGAGGGACCGGAGCCTTTTTCTTGTAGAGGAGATGATAGGGGAACGAAGGCTCATTACTCACGGTCTGTTGTCCCGGTGTCAGGTCTTCGGCATCAGTGCCAGATACGGAGACGTGCTCCTCGTCCATCTCTGCTTCATGCGCTTGCGATTCTTCTTGGTCGCACTCTTCTGCAAGGAGGTTCGTCGCAGGGCCGCTTTGCTGGAACATTTTGTGACGGCGAGCCAGACTATCATGGAGGATTTTCTTCGACCGAAACGACTGGCATGCTTCACAGTCTTGTTCCGGGGATAGGCAGAGGTTGCACACTTTGTGCAAGTCGGTGTGCAGGAACTTAGCGCGACACCTTGGACATAACTTAAATGGAGTCCGTTCCATCAGCTGCGACCGATCCCGTCGCGGGTATATCCAACAGCCTACCACGAATGTTCCGATCTTAGTTGAGAGTAAACGATAAGGAGAGAAGGGGAAACGCGGTCGATTAACAATACCGTCGAGGGTAGTGGATTTCGCATCGAAGGGGGCCCGAAAAATGGTGCCGAACTGGAGCGCAACAATTTGCATCCGAACCAGATTGCGGGAAAAAACTATTTAACAATGGAGTCAATGCCCATGCGCACTTTCACCTAAGGGAGGAGTCACCTACCTCGTGACTGGAAAGACCTCTTCAAAGAAAAACAAAGTGCAAACATCCGAGCCAAACACTAGATGGTTATCTATGCAAAAGCATATGATCTACAGCTCATATGCCTCGAACACTAGATCACTTACACAAAGAATATGGCAATCTTGTCACACAACCAGACACTGCTCTCCTTTCACACTCATTCGAATGCCTCTCAGAACGTCTCATTCTAACTTCTCTAACTACACAAGATGCCAGCCCCAGCTTTTGGCAATTTCTCCAATCTCAGGTCTTACTCGTTCACATGCAACTTTGACAACAACTAGCTTAGTGTGGTCACCTTTCATGACCCAAAAAAAAGAAAGGAGATTCCCTCCCTTCCAGACCAGGTCCCACCAATTGGAAACACTACCAACTCCAGACAGTATTTGGCATTGTAAGACCAGATGTGGGTCCTGTGCCAACTGTGCCACAGGACTCAAGCTATACCACACCAACAAGTCTTAAGTAGGCTAAAACCAGTCTGGTGTTATCTGTATTCCTGTCTCAAAGGGATCAGGCCAGGGACACAGACACAGCTGTTCCTACTGGAACAGGACCAAAACTGGTGTGCATGTAGTTGATCTTGGTACAGAGTGGCATGAGGTGTGAAAAAAGATTGAATGCAGCTTTGAGTAATCCCCAATGGCTGAGATTAATTCAAACATTCCTTTTCTGACGTTTGTTGCAGTGATCTCCTTCAAAATGCATTGAAAAACAAAACTATTAGCTGTTTTGCAAGCAAATCAGACACAATCCTTTCCTTCAAGTCCATACATTCTGCTCCTCTTTGTAAGGTCTAGATGTATAAACCACTATTCACCCCTCTAAATGCCAGTTGCAATCACGCTGACTGCTACATCACTAGACAGTACAGTTTAACCATATCACCATCTCTCTTTAGGAACTATACAGGCTGATGAAATGTTACAGTTAAGTCACTACATCAGTGACTAGGCCAATTGCACAAAAAAGCAGACTACCTGGCCAAAAATCTAGAATTTTCTGCCACACATTTGCATACAACCCTGATAGTTTGAGAAAATAAATCCCCAAAGCAAATAAGAATTTTCCTTCTTTAACTCATCCCAAGTGGAATTGCCACCAACAATGACAGTCCCCATCACTTTTTACAAGGCTCTTCGCCATCCATCTTCCCCTCCTGCCAAATGCTCCATACCTATACATATATGAACAACCGTCTATCCTGAACTATGGCTGTCCCCCCATACCCATGTAATTTTAGGCTTCTATTGTTGACACTTTAACCAGGATTGTGAAATGTTCCCAGTCACTGTCAGTAGCATGCCTTGGCATGCAAGTCCAGATAAAGTTCTACTGTCAGTCTGCTTGGAAAACCATAAATTATTCTTTCACTGATGTTCTCTAATATATTAAACTGGTCTCTTTCAAAGCCTCCAATCCGTTTTCTGTTAACACTTAATGTTCTGCTGCCCGATGTTTCACACAATATAAATTCTCCATATTTTAAAAAAATGTACACATCCAATCATCATATTGGGCTAGTTGTGCTACAGTTGGCCAAACAGAATGATGTGACCAGTTGTTATATTGTGCTTCTTTTGTGAACTAATAATTTGATAACACTCCCAGACCTGGAATTTTATCACTTTTTTTTTTAGGTTTTTCAGCAATGCACCACCATCCAATGAGAGCCAAATATAGTGCTGTTAAATTCCGGCAGGAATAATGTTTCTTTCAAGACGTAAACTAATGAGATCATTTTCAGGATAAAAATAAAGTGTCCATCAGAACTAGACGGCTTCACATTTTACAATCGAGGACTCATGCATGGTAGAAAGTGGATTCTTTTGTCACTCAAGCGACTCATTTGTCTTCAAAGTAAGTGGACTCTGCTACATTTATTCTACTTACAGGCATATGTTCAAACAGTGGCTTTAGTCCATTTAAGCCTGTAAAAGATGGTATCCAAAGATCATAAAAGGTAATGAAAAGCCGTAGAGAAAAGCACCCACTCCACTCACGTTTTAGACCAGTGAAAAGGAAAGATAAACAAGAGTTTCCCAGTTTTATTGAAGTGAACAAACTTTACAGAAGGTCCACAAACTCATAATGCTATTTCAAATATAAAATAATTTAAGAAATTATAGTGGTAAACGTTAGTGGCACCATGTGTCTATTGTAATCGAATAAAACAAGAATGTGATGCTTCTAAACTAATAAAACTAAAATAAATAAAACGCTTCAGTGAGGGTGGAGTTTAAGTCCAAGGGTTAATGTGCTTCAATCCCAATGTTTTGAATGCCCTGGTTAACATCTGGATGCTGGACAACGCATGTGTGATTGTGACATTAGCAGGAACAGGCTGGTGGCAGTTTAATTAAACAATCATTTTGAGATCCAGCTAGCACATTACTCCAGCTACGCTTACATCCAGGTATGCATACAAAAGAATATGACAGAGGTAACTTAACGAACTGTTGATTTCCACAAGGTTTTCTTGCTTCAACTTCAATAGTAAATAGTTTAACGTAATCCAACTTAATCCGTAATGCCTGCCTTTGACACTGGTCACTACCTTCCCCACCTGTGGCACAACCAATGTGAAAAGGCAATGTGATTTCCATGAGTTAATTAGCGGCAGTGATCAGTGATAGGAAAGGTTTTCCAAGTATGTGGACATATAAAACATTTAAATATGTATGTTACACAAAAAAACAGACAAACTGTTTACCCAATGACATAGGTCTAAATCACACTTGCATTTTCCAGTAAACAAACAGAAGGTGGAAAGGAAAAAACCAAGAAAAGCTAGGCAGCTCTTACAAGAGGAGTTCGCCACAATCGCTTGAAAATAATGTACAATATACTAAACACGTGTTTAAACATACTTTCATGGTAATTTGGGGGAGAAAAAAAAAAAGAAATAATTACCTGTATACATAATGTGTGACTGGTCAAGGGTATTGCATCATGATAAGTTCAGATGGAGCTTACAGTCTGCTCTTCAACCCCATGCATAAATATGCATTACTTTGGGTACGTCGATTTGGTCAGGGGAAAACAATGAAGTCTTCCTAACAAATTCAGGCACTGGCCTCTTCATGAAATCCAAGTGCTATATGTGTTAAACACTAAGAGATCTATTGTAGCCAACATGAAACTGATGTTGCTTGTAGACAGGCAGACTCCCCAAGTAAGCAAGAAACAAGATTCAGAAATTAAACTCGGCAGTGTAGAAAAACATTTTGGTAATTTCTGTACCAACATACTAAGGGAGTTTCTTCAGCCACAAAATATGCACTGGGAATCTTAACATTAAAAGATAATCACAAGGATGGTCTTTTTGCATTTATTTCAAATCAGGTGCCCAAAAATGAGTGGGGGGGGGGGGGGGGGACGACGACTTTGTTAGAGATCAAGAAAGATACTGATGTGCATATCCTTTGGAATACAAGATTCTGAATTTCATACAAAGAATATTTGCAAGTAAACCATGTGCGACGGGAATGGCAGAAGAGTTCTTCTTAACATCCAAGTGCAGATGATAGCTTTCTTTGTAATGTGTGCCAAACAGTTTACCTGAGGGATATTCCCTTTAAAGCATGATGATTGAAGGGACATTAAAGGACAACTGTAGTATCAAAACAAACATGAATGTTAAACAGCTAAACTTCGGTGATTGCTGGAATATTTAAATGTTAAAATTTAGCAGCGAAAAAATAAATGCAGGTGGTGTGGTTTTAAAATAGACTGTAGTTCCATTCTTGTAGCTTGGTTAACCTATGAAAATGCATCCCATCATCTGTTCAATAATTTAATTAAAAGTTAAAATCAGTTGCCAAGTAAAATCAAAAGAATAATTCATGTACAAGACAAAAGTAGCTAAAAAAATTGCAATGGAGGAGAACAAATAAAATGTTTAACTCAATTGTGACATTTACATAATGAAGGTGTTCAAATTTGTACACATTTTACAAATAATGTACCCTAGATCTATAAAATTCACAGTTATAATACACAAAGAAACCTGAAGGGAGTATGTGGATTCATCACCCCACCTCACTCCATATCACCAGAGTAAAATATCCCCTACATTAAAACAGTTTTGTGAAGACTGCAACAACTCCAAATTTATGTCATAAAGATAATAGTTATTTATTGCCACTGTCTAGCAAACACAAATAGTTTTCCTGTGCTGCTGTATCAATGGGTTCTCCAATTTCTTCTGCCCCCTTAAGCTGCGCCTCATTATAAGCTTGTCTGAGGTTCGTCGTTTTGGTGTGACCGATATGCTTCTGGATGGTACAGTGCTGGTTCTGCTGGGGCTACGTTTAGGCTTCTTAACGAGAGGTGCAGAGTTGGACTCTTCTAACGTCCTTTTATAGCTGCGTGTAGGTGTCCGCTCCACTTCTGGGGTTTTCATTTGGGCGCTGGTAGACTTCAGGCTTTTTGCGTCAATAGTAGCATTTGTGAAACCAGAAGGCGAGATGCCAACTGACAGTCCACAGCTAACAGGGCTATACATTTGTGAAGTTTTGCTGTTATCAAACAGGTCTGTCTCAATGGAGAAGGTGGTGCCACTTTTGCTCATTTCCCCGAAGCAACGTACGTTTCTTTCGGTGTAGGCACTTCTACGGATAAGGGATGGAACAGGTTCAGAGCAAGAAAATCTTTGCCAGGGATCCTCATCAAGTATCTAAAAAAAAAGAGAAAAAGATTATACATATAAAGCTTTATCATTCACAACAGCGTTTAAAACCGGCCTACTGTACACAAATATGTACAACTAAAGAGTGAGAAAAAAATACAATTATATTAAAATCCTAGAAGTTCTGAATCCTCTTAAGGCGGATATGTTCGCAATTGTGGCGTCGAAGATTGCACCAAACTGCAGCCTCTGGAAAGTTATTAGCAAAGACTTCAATCAAACCGAAAATGTGGCAGCTGGCTGAGTGAATTACTTGGTTACAGCTGGTAACCCAGGCATGACAAGGCAATAGAGCAGGAAAAGGCAAGATGAGTCGCTTCCATCTCTAGTATAACCACTGAACACAGCGGGCTGAGGAAAGGCCTAACAAAAGTTGGTTAAAGTATTGCCCTCAAACGTTGAATCAAAGGAATAATCTCCGACGCAGCCCTTATCACAATATGAAAATGTGTCCCGAATGATATGATCAAGCACTAACATTTCGAATGTTTGCTTCCTCAGGAACTTTGTTCAGGAAGCACAGGTCCAGGACTGGAAAAAAATTCCCCTCCACACCCTTTACCCTTCCTGGGAACGAAATACCTAGATTATCTGCTAGAAACTGAATCGGAGGCTACATACTGACAGTATCTTTCTTCAAAATAATGATCGAACTAACGTGTGTGAAGTTCATGGTACAGAGGACGAGTGGATCTTCCTGCTTAGTGGCATGGAGTTCACAAATTTTATGATCCACAGGACCCTCCCCTTTCATAGAAATACCATTCAAAAAGTCATCGTGAATTCAGGGATGATACTGAATAATTTTTCTTATGGTTGTAATAGGCAGAGTGCTACTGTTGCAGCTGTCTCCCTTTAATTGACCTTCTGCAATACTGTCTGTATTGCTGCTGTCGTGGGTGTTAGTCGATGAAAATCCAGATAACTACATCCCATAAACTTATATCAATGCCAATATAGCGGCTTTATTAGTACCCAGACAGTCTATCTTTCCAAATTTCGTATCAGGAAATGGTTATGTTTAGCCTTTAAATCGGAATAGCGCAGGTATAGAGAAATGGAGGATCTGATGGTGCCAACCTGAACTTCATTGTAACTAGTCTAATGTAGTGTGGTGTGGTAGCAAAAATGTGGTTTCTGCCATATTATTAGAAGAGGATCCATGAGGGCCAAATTAAAAGATAGCATGCGTACTAGAATTTACTCAAAAGGCAGACAATTTTTGGTTTTCTCTGCATAAGGAAGCTGTAGGTCTAGATTTGGCAAGCTTTCCTTATAACTCCAGTGTTCATTTACAGGAGTTAAAATTAAGAAGCAATTCAATTAAAAAAAACTTTATTTCGGACAAAATGTCCTAAAAAGTACATATGAATAAATAAAACAATACAGTTGTACATACAATTTCAAATTGAGAAAATCATCGAGTCATAGTATTAGGACAGGAGTAATACAGTTTTTGTTGGAGAGTTCATGGAACAATAAATATATAAATTAAACTTAAAAGAACATTCTTCAATAAAAATAGGAGAAAAGAATCCTATATTTAAAACTAATGCATAAATAATCAGTTAAAAAATACAATTCTAGCATAAGTTTACACAATCAGTTTACATTTTGGGATCTCAGAAGGGCCCTTCTAGTGCACCAAGCCGAAAATAAGAAGCCAGCAACCGAATAAACTATTGGGATACCAGTATCGGATTTCAATATCCTGAATGGTTCTAGGCAAGACCTGGTGCCAAGATTCCTGCAGATCTGCGCCAACCAGCGACTTCTTGCCTTCTGGTATCCAACACAGCAGAAAAAAACATGCAGTTCTGTTTCCACAGGATAATCACACATGGGGCAATGGCTCGGATTTTGTTTACTCCATTTAGATGTAAAACAACGTAGTGGGAGTACCCCATGTCTGAATTGTAAAAAGAGCTTCCTGGCTGCAGGTGGAGTAATAAGATCAATTGCCGGTTCAAAGCAGGAAAGTGATTTAATTTCTAAAAAGGCACTAGTACATTTCCCAACCCCGGGGGAGTTATAGAGTTGTGCTAATCTGTACTCGCTATAGCAAGCCTTCATTTGGCCCTTTGATATTAATAAACAAGCAGACTCGGGGTAATGCCAACAATCTCCCAGGCCCAGGCTAGATAGGAGGAGTCTTATATGGTCAAACCATGGAATTTTCAGAGAACCACAAGACCTTAATACCTCCGTAAGCTCCTCCCTGTAAGATGTAAGCTCGGGAGTTGTCCACAAACGACGCCAATACATGATAGGTTTAAGTCCTACAACTTCATCTATTGGGGTTATGCCTGTATCCAGGCGTAGCGGGACCAAAGGTGCGCTACGGGGTAATCTGAATAATTGTCTTAAAAATTGGTTCTCCACCTGCAATAATTTTAACGTGTTTAGGTGACCCCATAATTCTGCACCATACAATGCTCCACCCCTTGCCTGAGCCCTATAAATTTCCAGAGCTGGGCTAACATTTCTTTTACTGGAATTATTAAAAACCTTCATGATCCCTCCTGAGGATTGTGCTAATTTTAAGGTAGATTTTGCGGTATGGACCCCCCAATCCATAGACTCAGTAATTGTTAGTCCTAGATACACAAAGGAAGACACCCTTTCGAGAGGTTTACCATGTAGGCATGGATTGGGACGTGTACTTTTTGGGCAGTTGAATGCCATGAATTTGGTTTTTTGAAGATTAATTTCGAGACCACGATCCCTACAGAATTCTTCAAATATATCCAAAACCTTTTGTATCCCCCATGGCTGATTTAGCAACCAAAAGGGTGTCGTCGGCAAACATCATGGCCGAAATTCTGCGAGTAGCTAGTTTAGGGGCATCTAAATCTTTAGCTGCTAAAAGAATATCAATTAGGCCATTAATGTAGAGGCTAAACAGGGTGGGTGCGAGAACGCAACCCTGTCTAACTCCACGATTTATTGGAATAGGGGCAGTGAGATTGCCATCCTTCCCATACCTAATTTGAGCATAATTGCATTCGTGTAAACGTTTAAAAAGATGTATTAAATAAACAGGAACCCCCATCCTGGCTAAAACAGACCATAATTTCTCTCTCGGGACCAAGTCAAATGCTGATCTAAGATCAACAAATATTAAAAAGAGACTACCTCCCTGTAAACAGACAGTCTTCCAATATAATAATTGGAGTCTTAGGACTTGGTCCAGGGTTGATAATTTTTCTCTGAAACCAGCCTGGAAGATAGACAAAATATTCCTCTCCTCCATCCATGACTGTAGTCTAAGGAGGAGGACTCTCGCAAAATTTTTTGGGGAATATCAATCAAACTTATAGGTCTGTAATTGGTCGGGAGAAGTGGGGAACCCTTTTTAAAAATAGGAATAATTTCCGCACCTAACCAACTTTTAGGAATCTTCATGCCTTGGATAATTGAATTAAAAAGCATCCACAGGTAGGGAGCCCAGATATCAGGTTCACTTTTGAATAGATCACCGGGCATCTTATCCAACCCTGGGGCTTTTCCTGGTGCTATGCTAGCTAAAGCAATATTGATTTCCTTTATAGAGATGATTAGGGACGAATCATCTTCAAATAAAGGATCCAAATCTTTGCTATTCATTGCACCTGAAATTGGTGGATCAAGCCCGTGGGCTTGGGCTACTTCAGGTTCCTTAGCGTACAGGGATTCAAAGTGGGTCCGCCAATCATCCAGATTGGGTTCGACCGCACTGCGAAGAATAGTTGAACCTGAATTGACTATACCCCAAAAAGTCCTCATGTCTCTATCACCCAGTGCAATTTTCATAGTAGCCCAATTTTCAACTTCCCAATTTTGTTTGGATTTATTTAAAACAAATTTATAATGTGCTCTTGCCATCCTTATTGTAAGGCGATCACGATTTTTAATGGCTGTTACCAATTCCTTTTTTGCTTTACGACACAAACTGTCATACCAAGGATGGATGGGCTGTTTATCTTTTTTGCATTTTTTTGTTGGGAAAAAGAAATCATAAGTAATTTTACCCAGTTCTTCAAAATTTAATTGGACCAAGTGGATATTTGGGCTCTCGTTGCTCGTGTTAAATAAATTGGATGCATCTATAAGAACCGGAAGCAAGGCATCATATAAAGTGGCCATTTTTGTTTCAGAATCAATAAAATTAGACCATTTCACTCTCTTTCTGCAATAGGAGACCACAAGCCTAGGATCAAGAGGGTTGCTTGTGTCCGGCAGAGTCCCTGTATTTAGTGCTTTAAGTTCCAGCATAAGGGCGGAATGGTCACTATCAATACGGGGAATTATCTTAAAGTCCACCATCATATCCCAAAAATATGAATTAATCAAAATATAATCTAAAATGGACCCCCTATTCTTACTATAGAATGTGTGGTTGTTTGATGTAACAGATGATGCTCTCCCGTTACAAGCGCGAAGACTGTGCCTCATGGTGAGACAACTCATCTGGATCGCCAAGGGGGACCAAATTTTGACTTTGGGGCAACCTGACTCCGGGATTTTTAAAAACTGGTCCTCATCGTACAGACTGCCCAGTGGTAAACCTTCCAATGGTTCATATTGACAATTAAAATCTCCACCTAATATAATCAACTGGTTAGTGTCAATGGTACCAAGGAAGATGGTTAAGTCTTCCAAGGTAATGGATTCAATACCTTTTGGAGACGGCCGTGAATATACATTTATTAGGAAAACTGGGGGCCTAGATGGGAACTGTAACCTGACGCATAGTATATCTTTGGAGCCTGTATCAATTTGGGATACAGAGCACCCCAGATGCACGCATACCCAAATAATAAGACCCCCAGAGGGTCTACCTTTTCCACTCGAGGATGCCAAGATGTGAAAACTAACAAATCCCGATTTAAGAACCTCTTTTTTTGCCCATGTTTCTTGGAACATACATATGTCATAACCATCAATAAACGTACCCCACTCAGGATCATCAAGTTTACTGTTCATACCTGCTACGTTCCAAGATAAAACCCTAGTAATTTCATTTATAGGGAGGTTCTCATAGAGTGGAGTGACTAGATTATAATGTGGGGGCACATTTGGTAGGTCAATGCTTGCGATAGAATTACAAGCGGGGTGACTCAAATGGACTGTGGATTCTGTGGGAACGCAACACAGACTAGAAAGACTTATATTGCCGATACCAATCTGGTTGGTTCCGACTGGTTCCTCCATAGTCATAGGCATCATCCCATTAATCTTATCCTGGAGCTCGACATCAGAGGTAATAGTATCAGTTCCCACTTCAATAGTATTGTCTAAGACCCCAAGTCAGTCTACACCTTCAAGTGAACTATACCCTTCAAGTGAAGCAGATTTGTCATCCCACAACTAATCATGTGCTAAATAAACTCAAGATTGCAGGTTAGACGCAAGATCTACAACTTTGGGCATTTCTGTGCTGTGAACACCACTTTGGTTCAATGGTACTTGCCAGAGTCAAGCCCAGTCACTCATTGTGTCAGTTTTCCGAATGGGGGACAGCAATTAGGGTTAAAGGAATCAGTGGGACTAATCTCTGTACAGGTGAAGCTACCAATCGGCCTACACTTGATGCTAGTCCATTTTTAAAGGGAACATCGCAAAGGACAGTTCTGCAATTTAACTGCAGACAGTCAAGGAGCTGAGGATGTGGCAGAAATATATGCAAAGTTGCTCAAAAAGCGGAGATGTGGTCATATATGAGAAACAACGTGCTTTAAATATGCTGGTGTGGAACACCTTCATCTGAATAGAAAGTCTAGGTACTGTGAAAAATTGTTAGTCAGTTGTTTCAGCAATGCATGAAGTAAGTCTAGTATCTATGCTGCTTATGACCTGACCAATGTTGGGACGACTCCTCTCAAAGAGGTGATCAACTCCAAAAAGTGTTAAGTGGCCTACGGAAGAGGAGTGTTGCTTGGATTCTGCTACCTGATGGAGAGAGAACCATCTGGCTTTCTGCATTAAAAATGTGCAGGATGCATCACTCTCCATTTTTGTCTCAGACATGGTCCACTTACCAACCACACTTGGCTTAAACCGGAAGACTTCACAGCAACAATATATTGAGGGCAAAACAAAATTCATTTCAAAAAGGTGTGCAAAAACATTTAAAGAACACATTCAAATTGTTTCACATAAGAAAAAAATAAATTAATAATGCCAGCAGAGGCAATGTCTTTATGGAGTGACACCACTTTTGTGAGCTATTACGCTAATGTTGCTGCTTTGATGAACTGCAGCTAATGTTCAGATGCAGCTCAATGCCAAGAATAACAAATGTGGGCAAAAAAAGAAAAATCCATTATAAAATAAATCATGTCAGCGTTCGTAACCTAGGCCTAACCATCACTGCCCCACAGATCGACAACACTTAGTTTCACCCAGCGCCATCCTGTGGTCTCTCAATACCTATCGTCTGTCCAGAAAATATCCAATGTGATTTACAGAGCTCAAGCTAAACCATTTTATGAATTCCCTGTCTCAATAAAGTTTGAAAGCCTGGTAAACACAACTGTTGATCACTTTCGGAGGTCCATGTTCTTCAGTTGATTATCAGTCCATTTTACAGCTTTGCAGTGGGACAGAACCCATCATCCCGAATATCTGCAAAGAGATCCCAAATGCCTCCATCAGAGCTATACACATGCCCTTATTGTACGGGTCCTCTCAGAGGCTTTTGATACCACAGAATTCTGCTTGACTTGTTAGCAAAGGCCATAAAAACCAGAGATAGTCCGACCCTGCTTCACCATGTTCCTAACAAAATACACTCAAGTCAAAATGCATGTATTCTCACACAACGCAACCAACACTGTACTGTACCAAACAAATCAACTATATGCCACTACTGGCCTACATCATAGAAGCCTGTACGATGACTATTAAATACTTCCCGATTACAAAAACCTTCAACCCAATCAATGAGTGCTCGTAGAGGGAAACGTCCTACAGACCGAAGCTGGAATCCCGCTGTGCCGTTACAGTGCCGGCAAAAGACGAACGTGTCTTGAGTACGCATTCGTTCCTTGGGGGGCGCACTGGTGAAATGGTGTTGGATTTAAAGTCCAACACCTTTAATCAATCAACCATCCATTTGTAGAGCACGCTACTCACCCGAGAGGGTCTCAAGGCGCCGAGGGGAGGGGAGCAGCTACTGATCAAACAGCCAGGTCTTGAGAAGTCTCCGGAAGGTCAGCAGGTCCTAGTCTTACGCAGGTGGATGGGGAGGGTGTTCCGAAGTTCTGGCGGCGAGGTGGGAGAAGGATGTGCCGCCGGTGGTTGTTCGGTGGATGCGTGGGACGGTGGCAAGGACGAGGTAAGCGGAGCGGAGCTGGCGGTTGGGGGTGTAGAAGGTGAGTCTTTTGTTGAGATATGCTGGTCCGGTGTCATGGAGTGCCTTGTGAGCGTGGGTGAGGAGCTTGAAGGTGATCCTCTTGTTGATGGGAAGCCAATGCAGGTCCTTCAGGTGGGCAGTGATGTGGCTGTGGATGTCGAGGATGAGGCATGCAGAGGCGTTCTGTATGCGTTGGAGTCTCTTCTGAAGTTTGGCCGTGGGTCCCGCGTAGAGGGCGTTGCCATAGCCCAGCCTGCTGGTGATGAGGACCTGGGTGACCATCCTTCTGGTTTCGGTGGGGATCCATCTGTAGATCTTACGAAGCATACAGAGGGTGTTGAGGCAGGAGGAGGAGACTGCGTTGACTTGTTGGGTCAATGACAGCGAGGAGTCCAGGATGAACCCCAGGTTGCGTGAGTGGTTGGTATGTGTCGGTGCGTCTCCCAGTGAGGCTGGCCACCAGGAGTCGTCCCAGGCAGAGGGGGTGGAGCCAAGGATGAGGACCTCCGTCTTTTCCGAGGTCAGTTTCAGTCGGCTTATCTTCATCCATTCGGCGACAGCCTTCATTCCCGTGTGGAAGTTGGTTTTGGTGGTGCCGGTGTCTTTGGTGAGGGAGAGGATCAGCTGGGTGTCGTCGGCATATGAGACTATGTTGAGGTCGTGTGATCGGACGATGTTGGTGAGTGGTGTCATGTAGACGTTGAAGAGGGTCGGGCTGAGGGATGATTCTTGGGGTACGCCGCAGGTGATCTTGGTGGCTATGGATCGGAATGGAGGGAGGCGGACTCTCTGGGTTCTGCCAGTGAGGAAGGAGGTGATCCAAGCCAGGGCTTTGTCACGGACCATTGCGTTGTAGAGGCGTGTGGTGGCAGACGGTGTTGAAGGCGGCCGAGAGGTCCAGGATGAGGGCTGCGGTGTCGCCGTTGTCCAGTAGGGCCCCGATGTCGTCGGTGGCAGCGATGAGGGCGTTTTTGGTGTTGTGGTTGGCACGGAATCCGGATTGGGAGGAGTCCATGGCGTTGTTTTCTTCGAGGAATTGGGTCAGTTGTCTTTTGACTATCTTTTCGATGACTTTTGCCAGGAACGGTAGCAGGGAGATGGGCCGGAAGTTCTTGATGTCCTTTGGGTCGGCCTTGGGTTTCTTGAGCAGGGTGTTGATCTCTGCGTGTTTCCAGCTCTCCGGGAAGGTTGCGGTCTCGAATGAGTTGTTGAATATCTTGCGGAGTTGAGGTGCGATGATGGAGCTCGCTTTGTTGAAGATGTGGTGGGGGCAGGGGTCTGAAGGTGAGCCTGAGTGGACGGTGTGCATGGTCTTGATGTGTCTTCGGCATTGACGTGGTTCCAGGGGATCAGGCGGCCAGTGTGACTGGGGGACGGTGAGTCTGGGGTGACGGTGGTTGTCGGAGAGGTATGGGTGTTGAAGCTGTCGAGGATGTCTGCGATCTTTCGGTGGAAGAAGGTAGCCAGAGAGTCGCAGAGGTCATGTGAACGCGGGATGTCGTTGGAGCTGGAGTTGGGGTTGGCGAGTTCCTTCACGATTTTGAAGAATTCTTTGCTGTTGTGTGCGTTATCGATGCGTTCCTTGAAGGAGGTCCTTTTGGCCGACCGGATGAGTTGGTGGTATCTTCGGTTGGCGTGTTTGAGGGTGGCATGGTTGTCCGGGGTTTGCTCGTGGCGCCATTTCTTCTCTAGTCTCCGGCGGGTCTACTTGGACGTCTGAAGGTCGGCGGTGAACCAGATGGCTCTTCTGTCAGTGTGCCTGTTGATGGGTTTCTTGATCGGGGCGAGCATGTTGCGCAGTCGTCAATCCATTGCCTGAGGTTGCGGGCGGCTGTGTCGGTGTCTACTGCTGCGCATACTGGAGTTGGAATAGTAAATTAAGCGAAACCAAAATCCAGCACGCCCCCCTTCCCCCGCTAAGTCGTCATAACTACTTGCGTACTGAATGAATGCGTACTGAAGACGCATTTGTTCTAATGACAGCGCTGTGAAGGCACAGCATGATTCCTGCCTCAAGAGCCTAAATGATGAAAACACATAAATCTTGCTCATGTGTTCAGTTGAGTAATCATTTCCTCATTTCAACAGAGCTGACCATGGGAGGGCGTTAAACACGTAGAATACATGTTGGTTTAGATTTGGCATGAAAGGAGAAACTCATCAGGGTGACAAAATGCTTTTTAAGATAAAGAGCTGCTTGGTGGATTGGATCATTCGAGTATATAGCATGCGTATGTCAGCAGATTTATACTGGTGTGACCATTCAAATTGTAGAATGAAAAAATTAAAGGTTAGTAACATTGGGTTTGTTGGCAACAAAATAGCAATTGAGTTGCATTTTGCACAGAGGTATCCCAGGGGTCTTAGCAGTGCCAATTTTGATTGTCGTTGGAAAACTTTCTTACCAGGCATCAACATGCTCAACAGCAAGTCAAAACTTACTGTTTGACTGGGAGGCCGACATGTTGTTGACCTTACATAGCCCTGCCCCCAAGGGAAGGTTCCTTTTCGCATCTGACATACTTCAGCAAGGTTTACAGAAATTTTATTTTTGAGGAAGGAAAGTAAGGTGAATGATTCTTTCAACCATCTGTAGCTTGCTGTGCTGAAGATTCACATTATGTGCATACTCCTGACATCTAATGTTTGGCTTGGAAATGTGCAAGTTGCTTTTCTTTGAAAAAGCCTTCTGAGTCACAGGATGCGGGGTAACTTCACACTCTGTTTATAATGCACAAGTGCACAGACTCAATTTTTTTAACTTTTATTTGCACAACGGTTAAGAGAGTTTATGGAGTGCTGAGGGAGAAAAGCTTGGTGAACCATGCATATTGTGCAGGCAGTGTGAAATGTATTTATTTATAAAGTTTTATATAGCGCAAACAAGATTCTGAAGGATATCAGAGTGCTTTACAAAGGATGGAGGCAGGTAATAAAAGTAATATCAGCATTAGATAAGAATAACAAAACAAAACAATTACATGACAGAGGGTCAGAAGAGAGAAATACCATAACTGTTGCATAGCGTGCACAGTGGGGACCACACGGTAGGGTCAAGAAAGTAGCCTCCAAAGTAGGTCTCATGGTTGTAAAGTCAATGACTTAGAGCAGAAGAACCTATCCCATTTAAGGAAGGAACTTGTTCATCAGGAATCTTTTCGCTTCCAATTTGAAAGCAACCGTGGAGATTCTGCATATTTCCGGTGGAAGAGAGTTCCAGATTTTGGGGGTAGCGCCGGAGAAGGCTCGGTGTCAAGTTCTCTTTTTGCTAAAGATCTGTGGTTCCAGGACAAAAAAAAAAAAAGTGTTAGCACTTCTTGAGGGTCTACCACCTCCGGATAGTTCGAGCTTTTGTGCTAGGTAAGTGGGGGGTTTGAAATGGAGGGCTTTGTGTGACAGACAATCAAACTTTAGCTGAATTTGTGCTTCGTAGGGCAACCACTTAAGAGATTTTAGGACTGGGGACATGTGCGCATTTCTCTAGCTTCCCATCACCAATCTTGCAGCAGCATTCATTGATGTTGCCTAATGGAGCCAAGGTGTATTTGGGGAGGCCATAGAGCGTAGCAATGGGCTATAAAGGAAGCATCACAAGCTTCCAGGGAGGGCATATAAAACTCTACAGCACTATACACTAGAAATAGATGCTTATAGGGCAAGAAATATTTTCAGTTCACAGTATGTAAGGCTGTAGATTCATGTGCTCTGCATAGACTGTAAAGCAGTACCCTCCATAAACGGTGGCTAACAAGTAGATGATGGAGATTTCTGGATCAAAGTCCTTAAAACTAAACACAGCCTGATGGCGGGCTAAGGTATCCACATAATAGTGCTATGTAAAAGTCTATGGTCTTCACGAGGTGGATGCTTGGCAGATGTCAACTAGCAGGGTTTTCCCTTAGAAGGCTGCCTCTATCGGACGGGTGCCGTGCATCCTGGGAAGAACAGGTACGGCTCTTAGCTTTGTGGCACCAGGTTTGGATGTACTTGACTATCCATCTTGCTATACCTTTGAGAAGGGGGTAACCCATGGCTGGTTTTGCAATTGCAAAGAGCTGGTGAGGCTTTCAAAAGGGCTTGGTCCTATCGTAATACTGAAAAAGCACGTTTAACATCAACATGTGTAGAGCTCTCTCTGCTACAGAATCTGTCTGCAGAAAGACAACAGGGAGTTCTATAGTCCGATGGAGGTGAAACAATTACATCACCGTCAGGAGAAATTAGGATTGGTCCTGAGAACAACCGCATCTTTGAGAACCTGAAAGACATTTTTGCAAAGTGAGTGCCTGAAGTTCCTAGTGAGACTTAGGGAAGTTATAGCCATTAGGAAGGCCACCTTACAGGAAAGGAACTGTAGGGGCATGAAAATAAAGGTTCAAATAGTAGCCCCAGTAGCCTTGTGAGAACAACATTAAGGTTCCACATGAGGGCAGGAAGCATTCTGGAAGGTATGACCCACTTAAGACCCTCCATTAAAGCATTCACTATTGGGATCCTAAAGAGATGACTGTTCCCAGTTTTGCAGGTAAACTGCTACAGCAGCTAAACATAGGTGCATTAGTGTGTGCGTAAGGCCTGACTTCTGCAGACCTAAGAGAACATACCATAGCCTTTAAGCATTCCAGCTTTGGTAAAATGCAATAATGGGCCAACCTTTTCCACGTTGCCGTGTACCAGGGCCACAACGTAGGACCTCAGCAGAAGTGTCAGGCATTCCTGGGGATGGTTCAGATCACCAAATTCTAGGGCCTAAGTTGGCATTTTGCGTATTTTGGGGAAGTACACAGGTCTAAATGTGGTGTGCCCCAATGCTGAAAGTACCTGTGTAACATGTTAGAGTGCAGTTCCCACTTGTGGACTTGATGTGTTCTGCTGAGCAGATGTGCAAAGTCATCGTACTTTTAGGGGTGGTACAAAGCACCCATGGTAGCCGTCACCTGCAAAATAGGGTCTGAGAACGGCCTGACCTACAGCAAGTTGATGCTGTTCCACCAATGCAGACTGTGAGGAGCGCTGGTCTTTATCAAGAAAGGATCTTCCCAAAAACCCTCTACATCACCCTTGCTGTGAGAGACACTAGTAGGGATACATTTGGGGCCTGGCGTGAGGTACAACAAAAATTCCCAAGGCCATCACTCCCAAGAAGGTGCATCATGGTCCTGATGACAAATGAGCTTAAAAATAGACCAGCTACAGTACTCTTTGTTGGTTGGGGTAAGCTTTTGATGTAACTGCAGGTAGCACAGAGCCTAGGAAGCATTGGATCGGTTGGAGGTGGGATTTGGTGGCATTTACGGTAAATCCCAATCTAAGTAGCAGAGAAATTGCTGCTTGGGCGTGGACTAGGCATTGCTGAAGGCCGTCGCTCTTAAACAGCCAATCGTCGAGGAAGGATAAGACGAGAGTGTCCCCTTGCAAATGGGCACCCATCACTGCTAGACACAGCGTGAACAACCTGGGAGCTGTACTAAGCCCAGAAGACTGAGTTGGTTGTGATGTCTACTTAGACAAAGCAAAGGTATCTGATGGGCAGGGTGGATGGGTATGTGAAAGCAGGCCTCCTCAAGGTTGTGTACCATCATGGTTTAGTCTTGCAGGAGCAGAAGGATGACATTCTGCAGGATTGTCATATGGAAATTTTTCTGACAATGAATTTCTTTAGATCCCGGAGGTTGAGGAGAGGGCCAATGGAGCTGACCTTTTTAGTAAAAAGAGCAGATGCATGTTCGCTGATGCTGTGGATGCACTCTCCTTAGTGTTTGTTTCTGGAGCAGTGCTTTAACCTCTTCCTTGAGGAGGTTAAGAAGGCAGAGATGGTGGGAAAAGCAGGGACTGTGGAAAAAGCGAACGATGCGTCTATAGGGTGGGATTTGGAAGGGATTGTGAGGCTTAATAGACAGTTAATGTGGTGAACCATCATCTTAACCAACTGGCTTTATGTGATTTTGTCCCAGCAAGAGAGGAAATCTTGTTTTATTCCCCCACAAAATGCCACGTGTGATCAGGGAAAGTCTGCCCGTCTCTCCTATATCAAAATATGCACCCCATTACCCTTGTCAGCCAGCCAGCCTGGTGGAAGGTGTACTGTTGTATCGGATAAGACTGCAGATGGTCTGGTAAGTGACACTGGTGCCTTCTCTCGGCGACTGCCTCTCCCAGTTGGAGTTTACACGGCAAATATAAACCTGGGGGCTGAAGAAATGCTTCCCAACGAAAAGTAGGTTAAGGAGATGCTGTTGGACTACAGGTTCAAATGTGAAGATGCAAAGCCAGGCGTGTTATTTGAGGACACTGGTGTTAATATCCTCGGAAGCTATGTCAGCGGCGTCGGGCACACAAAACTTGCTGGTGTTCAAGATGGTCTTGAACTCTGGTCCCATATCCTCGTCCCTCTTTCTGTACTACTTTCAGAGTTGTTTCACAAGTTCCAGGATCGCCACCAACTGGGACCTCCTTTGCCTAGAAATTGGCTTTCTTTATGCCCTCAGCGTTGATTTTTCTGCTTTCATCAGGCAGAGGGATGTCACCTGTGGATTGGGTGGAGGCTGTCTTTGTGGGCAGTGTCACCCACCAAGGAGCTTTGGAGGCAGGGCTAGAGACTGGGGGCACCTGTCCCTTAATGTAGATAGAGTTGCTAGGTGAGGGCTTCTCAATCCTAGGTGATACTAATCTAGCATTTACTGGCTCCATGAAATTTTCTGGGGCAAATCTAAGCATGCCTTCAAGCCCTGGTAAGAACTGGACTGAGACTGTTTGAATTCGGAAAGAGTCTTCACTAATAATTCCTCTTCCTCCTGGAACACATGCATGTCAACTTTATTGTGTGTAGAATAATAAGGTGGACCACATGATGAGCTTTCGCATCATCCGGTGGGGATACCATAACTTGGTAGAGGTCCAATTCAGAATCACTGAGTGGGTGACTTTATAATCTTCACAGGGGTTATTAGCGGGCCCTGGGTCCGAGGGCTGGTCATTTGGGTCGGTGGGATCATATAGACTGATTGCATCTGAAATGTTGTGTAGTTACTCCTTAGGTGATTCAGGTGGAGAAAGAAGGTGATGAGCATGGTGGTGGATTTGGTGATGGGAAGGGGATGCGGCAGAACATGCAGAAGAGGCCTTATGCCCATATCCATGTTTCTTTGATGCTGGCTATAAAGGGGTCTTATGGGAGGAGGATGCTTCTTTCAAGGCAGCCTTCTCTTGGGAGAAAGTCTCTCTGTTGACATTGGCAACGGTGGTTTTGCCAAGAACTTCCTTGTTACAGGGTGAATAAAGAGACTCCTGTGCCTGGCATCAAGCCCCTCCTACAGGCGCTGTACGATTGGTGCCTTTGATCTTGTTGTTGCTAAAGCTTTTTGCACAGACCGGATTTTTGGTGCTGACTTTGGTGAGGCTTTAGCCAAAGGGTTTGGGTGCGAGCGGTGGTGCTCAACTTCTTTGGACTGGTGAGGCTTGTTGGCCGGTGAGGGTGGATGCCCTTGGGCAGAGCCTGATTAGTCTCCAAAGTGTTCCCTTTGAGTCAACCAGTGCCCAAAGGTGGCAGAGGTTCTGGAGCTGGCATATGTGCTTGGTGCTAAAGTTCCTCAGAAACAGAGCTTTACCGCCGTGTGGTACTTTCTATGCAACCCTGTTCTTGTTCTGGGGTCTAGGAATCAGGTGTGGTACTTACAACACTGGGAAAATCTTAGTGTGAGGGCCAGTAGCCTTCAGCATCAGCTCAACATCCTCCTCTTCCTCATGCTCTGACACGCTCAAGTGTAGTCTCAAAACATATCTTGGAGGTGAAATGATCATTCGACAAACCTTTTATAAGTTGATATTGAGTAAGGGGGTAGGGCGATGCAGACCTTAAGCATGGACAACTTCGTTCTTGTCACCATTAAAAGAGCATTTTGTATCTAAAAGAATCACCTTACCAGCTAACAGCCTCACCAGAAACATTCTGTAGCCTCGCTAACAAACATTCAGCAGCAGCAAACGTAACAAAAACATTCTGAATTGTAGATGACGTGATAAAATGAAGTGTAAGCAGAGCTCAGCTAATGATTACCTCACTCGACATGTAGTGAAAGAATCTCAAGATGGGGTCCGTGGGCAGGTCTAAGGTCCCATTCACTTACTGGCTGAAGGTGAAAAGAAAAGAACGATGTGGGTGAACTACTATTTTAATTTGGTTGTAAAATTGCTTTAGACGGAGGACTCCCAATCAGGTGACTGTCCATATTCCCAAAAATACATACTTAGAAGACAATCACAGCTGGCAAACTAGTTTGAGAACAAGTGGACACAGGTCACCAGCTCAAAATTAATATTCAACCACAAGTAACATGTAGAATTGTGATCTTTAATATGTTCAGCTTTTCAACCTGAATGGCTGTGCCTTATCAGTTACCAAATTGGTCTCTCGGTTTCATTCGTGTACACATTTGGTTTATTAAGTAATCAAATCGAGAATATACTGATAAAAACAGCAACTTCCCACAGACAACTAAAATTAACTATCAACTTTTTCACCTCACTGGAAAACAATTACGTGGCAAACTAACAGAGGTAGTAGCTTAAGTACCAGCTAGTTTTGACACAAAAACCTATAAATCATTTGGGTAATGTAACAAATAGGGATGGAGTTTATAAAGAAGACCAACAGCTCATGAAAGTGAACGCCTAACGTCGTGAATTTGTTTTTAAATGATCTAGTAAATTCACACATAAACGTGGCTCTGTAAAGCAACACATTAGACCAGACTGTAAGCCGGATATTCTACAATACGAAACTCTATTTAATGTGACTAAGGGCTCACATTCGCCAAATTAAAAAAAAAAACTAAACTTCAAAATAAATGCACTGTATTATTACCTTTCGCGAAACACCAACTGTATTTCCAACTGAAGCCATTATAGTTTCTGGAGTACATTATATTGCCTGCATTAATCATTTACAAGCAGTCTGGAAGAAGATTAGGATCTTGGTATTCCAGAATTTCAGAAGCCATGCTCCCAAGCTTAAACATTCCTAAACGGTTAGGGAATGCCATGAAAGTCACCCAGGATATGTGAATTAGGTCCAACCACCGGCTTCAACAGGCCATGCTGTAGCTCGGAATTAGATGTCAAGGAGAAGCATACAGATAACATTTGAACCAGTTTTTCGAGGGGACATTTCCAAGCAATTTTCCATCACGAAACACAGAACTGTTTTTAACTTTCTGGAACTGCGAAAAAATTGAGCTCCTCTACCCATTAATAAAAAAATCTTCTACGACTTGCCAATTTATTTCTCATTTATGAGGACTTTCGGCATTCTTGCTCATCGCATCCACCTAAAGATTAATCCTACTGAGGAGAAAGATTGGAGTCAATATACTCTTCTGCAGAGAGTATATAACATTTCATAGACAAACATCCTGGTAGCCATTCCAATAAATTACTCATCAGTGGTAGGAAGGTGCCTGCTACATTCTATACCCAGAGTGGAATGAAATTAGGAGCTAGCATGTGTGCTGTATTTATTGAAATATATATTTACTACATTTTCAACTTAGAAGAAAGTTTGTACCATGACTCTGTAGGTATAGATCAAACATGGCTATCATATTTACAACAGCCAAGATATTCCTGCAGGACTGTGGGAGCACTGAAAATTATATTAATGAATAAAGACAGATAATGCATTCTATTGTCACATTCAGGCTGACACGGAATGGGGCTGCCCCATGAAGGCATCCATAACTCCAGCACACGCAATGCGCACCAACAGTTCAATTTTAAGATGTCGGAGAGAGAAATTATTTCACATGTTCCAAGAGAGATGAAGTGGATTACCATATATATGAAGACAATACACTGAGGACTCCAAAGCCAGGTAAGCACCTTTATAATCTCTATCATGGGGTATTCCATATTTATAACTGGTACAATCGAGAAGCAGTGCAGTATACAAATGTCAATTAAAAATGACGCTTCAGATCGGAGGTTACGAGGGCTAGCATCCAAGAATGTTTGAAGACTTGAGTTAAGTAATGGGTCACACAAAATGAACACGTCAAGTAAGGTAAAAAGAGTAATTTGCTGTGTCAGAGAATGAAAATATTGCAACCATCTTCCAAATGATCTAGTTATAAGGGATGAGAAAAACAATCTTTTCTATACTGCAAATGGTAGAAATGAGAACTCACAAAAAGAAAACAGACAAATACATATTGGTAAATGTAATATAGGTAAGCACTATTAATTCCCAACATTGAAAAGTATCCATGTTTTAAGTGACACACATCAATTTGTAAATGTATCATATCATTAGGAGTGGCTGTTATGCCTACTTTAAAATTTGAATGAACTTTGAGGCAGGTTTAAAAGTCCTTCCTGAAAAATTGCAGATGCCAGACTGCTAGTCTCCAGATCATGCCAGGTAGAAATATTTTAAAATGCAGCCAAGAAAAAAAGTTTGTGTCTGTATGGCAATCTCCTTTGTGACATGTTGAAAACCAGACAAATTGGCTTGAGGGAGAAAGGGGCTTGATCAGGACAAGAGCATGGAAGAAGTGTATTCTCTGCTAGCTCTCTGGACGGACAGCATCTGAGCTACTGCATAGCCTGAATGGATGCAGAAAACACTGAGAATTAGACCTCATCTAATGGAAAAGCATGTTAAAGGCATTCCAACTATTGTGATCAGATGTTTCAGCAGAGTGGAAGTGGAAGCAAGATGATCACCGTGAAATATTGAGGAACTGTGGGGAGAGAAGACCAGAGTTGCTCTTCAGCTGGGAAATACCCTCTGCTCTCAAGTATGACAGGAGCTAGAGTACAAGGCTAATTGTCGCCTGTAGCACACTAAAGAACATATGAATCACTTTATTCGGTCGATAAGGACCATAAAACCAAATAAAAAACATCTGGTAAAACAGAATAAATTCCATTACATATGTGCAAGCATGTCAGAATATATAATGCAAGCTGCAGATTCAACATATTTAAAAACACTATAAAAACCGGTGGACCCCCACTTCATGAACCTGATGATAAAAATCTCAATTTGCTATTATTGTGGTGCGGAGATTCCTCGACTTTAGAATAGCATGCAGGTGGAAAATAGCTCTGGTCTTCTAATGGCTTATGTTTTCTGTATACATTTTAATCCAGAGATTCTTAAACCATAATCACAGGACTAACAACCTTTCAATTAAAGGATGCTTCAGGGTTATTCCTACTGGAAGCCCAAAGAAGAAGTGGGAAAGTCCCACCTGATCAGTCACATGGACCAGCCAGATCACAGTATTTCACACATGAAGAGCTGGGATTGGCCTACGTACAAACAGCTGCCTGCAAAAGGAAAATGCTACTTACCAATATGCATCAGTTCTTGGCATGTAGAGCTGCAGAATCATATACTTGTACATAGATCACCATCTGGTGTTGGACTCGGATGTTTGCACTTGTTGTATTGGAAGAAGTTCTTTGTAGTCACGAGATAGGTGACTCCGCCTTAGGACAATAGTGCGCATGGGCATCGACTCTATCCTCAGATTGTTTTTCGCCATAAAGGGTGATGATGGAGTTTGCGAGAAACAGAAAGAGATGTCCATGTGTGATGTATCGAAGTAAGATAGCACTGCAACAGATAAAGGTACCCAGGGAGGTGGGTGGGCGTATATTATTCAGCAGCTCTACATGTCAAGAACAGATGCATACTGGTAAGTAGCATTTTCCGTTTGAGGCATATGAGCTGCAGAATATATACTTGTGCATAGACTCTACAGTAGCACTCTCCCTAGCGGTGGCCACCTGCATCTGTTGCAGTGGTTTGAAAAAGTGTCCTTAGTACAGCCTGGCCCACACTAGCCTGTTTTGCCTGCACATCTACACAATAGTGTTTAGTGAAAGTGTACGGTGTAGACCATGTTGCTGCTCTAAGAATGCCATAGAAGCCCTAGTTTGTGTGTGGAAAGCGCTCTAGGGGAATGGCTAATTTATGCTTTGCTCTTTGGTAGAATATCTGGATGCACTTAACGATCCACCTGGCAATACTAGCTTTTGATATAGGATTGCCTTTATGTGGTGGTGAGAAAGCTACAAAATGTTTAGTTATCCTGACAGTTTATGTCCTTTCAATGTAGTAATGGATAGCTCTTTTGACGTCAAGCGTATGAAGAGCCCGTCCTGCAACTGAGTTTGATTGAGGAAAAAAGACTGGCAGCTCAACAGACTGGTTAAGGTGAAAAGCAGAAACAACTTTTGGTAAGAATTTAGGGCTTGTCCTATGACCCCCACATTGTTGTGATGTATTTGCAAAAATGGTTCTTGTATGGTTAAAGCCTGGAGTACACCAACTCTTCCGAGAGATGTGATCGCCGCAAGGAAAGCTACTTTCCATGTGAGAAATTGTAACTCACATTTATGTAAAGGTTCAAATTGGAGACCCATGAGCCTGGTAAGGACAATATTTAGGTTCCACTTTGGAGAGGGTGGAACTCTGGGAGGAATTATCATTTTAAGGCCTTCCATGAATGCTTTGATGGCAGGTACCTTGAACAATGACAAGTGTTGTCGGTTTTGTAGGTAAGCGGCTATGGCAGCAAGATGTAATCGTATAGATGTGTACGCCAGATTACATCTTTGTAGATGCAAGAGATAAAGAATATTTTGATTGAAGCATCCGGCGGATCAATTGTGTTGTTATTACAGTAGATAACAAATCTGTTCCATTTAGCTGCATAGCACGCTCTAGTGGTAGGACGTCTAGTCTCCTTAATGATATTCATACAATCTGGCGGGAGATTGAGGTAACCAAACTTTAAGACTTCAGGAGCCAGATCGCTAGGTTCAGTTGAGCTGGATGCCTTATTTCTTCATGGTTCTGCGTGAAGTGCTTTGGAGAAAGTTGCAACTTTTGAAGTGGAACTACTGAGAGTTCCAGTAGGGCTGTGAACCATGGTTGCCTGGCCCATGTTGGAGCAACCAGGATCATTGTGAGAGACTGTTTGAGCTTGCGCACCAGTAATGGAATGAGCGGGAGAGGAGTACATCCATATTGTATTGCCTTTGGGCAATGGCTGCAGATACCTGGAAGCGAAGCTTGGGCATTTTGCGTTTAAATGAGTGGCAAACAGATCTATGTCTCTGTGGTCCCACATCTGAAAAAATTGGATGAAGTTCCCATTCGTGGATGTGCGGTCTGACGACTGAGCAGATCCGCAATTTGATTGTGTACTCCTGGGAGATGTTCCGCTAAGAGGTGTATTTTTTGAGGAATGGCCCATCTCCATATGCTTTGCGCTCGGCGTGAAAGCTGCAGAGTGTGTCCCCTGCCCCCCCCCCCCCCCTGTTTTTGTGCATAGTACATTGCTGTCATATTGGCCGTACGAACGAGGACAGTTTCTGTTTAGGGATCCACATGCCCTGAATGGTATGGTTTAAGAGATGCGCTCCCCAGCCGGTGAGCGATGCGTCTGCTGTTAGCACTATCTGTGAAACCGGGTCTAGGATTGGCCGCCCTTTGGAAAGGTTGTGTGTGTTCCACCACTGCAGAGAGAGATGTGTGCGGCTGTCCACCAACACCAGATCTGTAAGCTGACCTTGAGCCTGGTCCCACTGATGTGCTAAACATTACTGTAATGGACGCATCTCGAGTCTTGCGTAAGGTACAATGAAAATGCAAGAGGCCATCATCCCTATTAGTTGCATGAACACTTGAGCTGGTAGTCAGTGTTGAGGTTGAAATTATTTTATGAGAGCTTGCATGCTGGCTATCCTGCCTGGATTGGGGTATACAAGGGCTTTTGAAGTATGCTGTAGTCACTCCGAATGGGTGCACTTTGAACTGGTAGTGCTGACCGTCCACTACAAACCGTAGATATTTAATGTGAGCAGGGTGAATGGGAATGTGAAAATAGGCGTCCTTGAGATCTAGAGTGGCAAGGAAAACGCCTTCTTGAAGCAATGGGAGGACCTGTTGGAGAGTGACCTTGTGAAAGTGGTTGGATTTTATGTACAGGTTTAACGGTCTGAGGTCTAATATTGGCCTGAGAGTGTTTTTGGGATAAGGAAGTAAAGCCCCGTACCTTGATGGTGTATGGGAACTGGTTCTATTGCGTGCTTTCGCAAGACAGAGAGAACCTCTTGTTTTAGAAATAATAGATGTTCTGTGGCCATTGGATGTTTGGGAGTTATGTGTGGAGGAATAGAGATGAGTTCCAGGCAGTAACCATACTGGATAATTTGAGTCACCCACCTGTCTGCTGTGGTGATGGAATTCCAGACAGGTAGGAACTGTGATAGTCTTCCCCCGACCGGAGTGGAATGGTGTGGAGGGAAGTCACTGTTTTGTGGTAGGGGAGGTGCGGGTGTTATTCCTGCGGCCTCTTCCTTTGTTATTTCCTCTGTAACCTCCTCTAAAACATCCTCTGTTAGAGGAAGTTTGAGTAGGGCTTTTGTAGGAAGAAGTGTTGTCTGTCCCAATGGTTTTGGAGGGGCCCATATAAAAGGAGCGACTAATAGAACCTCTCGTTGTTGTTGACTGTAAGGCCCCCATGGACTTAGCTGTGTCAGTGTCTTTTTTAATCTTCTCTAAAGATGTGTCTACAGTAGGTCCAAACAAGTGTTCTTGATCAAAAGGCTGATTAAGGATTTGAGACTGCACCTCCTGTTTAAAACCAGATGGGGCGTGGCTAAGGAACCGGAGGAAATGGCTGCCGTTCTGGGGAGCTCCGTGGGAACGTAGTGTGACGGGAGCTCTCCAGGTATTATTAGCTGTCACCCGGTCTTCAAAACCGCAGCATACATCAGCGGAACACCTCCTGCTTGGAATAAGAGCTTTGCAGACAGCTGGGGTGAGAGGAAACATGATTTTCTTCAGTTTTTTGCTGAGCGCGGATCGCGGCTGAGAAGCGACCGCCATTTTGTTGTCATTACCGATCCCTGTGCCTCCTGCCTGACGCTGCAGTTTTAAAACAGCGCATTTTCTTGATAATGATCGAACTTTCTCATTATTTTCTCCTATTATTGAACTCCTTCTATCAGCCTCCTTATACACGTTTTTGGCCGCCATTTTCGATTTGAGCTTATTTTATCATTCTTTTCTCTTCTCATTCTTTTTTTTTTTAAATGCCACGCTACAACCGTAGAAATATTCAGCAAACTAATACGAACAACGTATCATTGGAAGATCTTAATCCATTCAGTGTATTACAAGATAATATGGAAGATGCAACAAATGACGCTTCTGCAACAAAGTGCTCCTCCCCACATACCCACGACCAAGCTCTAAAATCCCTTCTAAATTACCCTCCACTTCTGCGCCAGGAAAACGAGTGAAAACGAATCCTCCTTCCCCCACCAATACTTCCTCTTCCATTTCTATGGAACTGCTACTTGAGGAAATCCGCTCTCATAAAACCCTACATGGCAGAAACAAATTCGCGTCTTCAAAATCTTGAGGATAACTGGTCGAACACTGAACAAAAAGTTGAAGACCTTGAGAAAAAAAGTTGCTTTAGTTCAAGTAGTCACAGACCAAGTTCCTTGCCTCCACAGAGAAATTCAAAATCTTAAACAACAAGTTGAAAATTTGGAAAACCGGAATAGGCGTAACAATCACGCATTTACGGGCTTGCGGAAGGTCTTGAGGGATCTAATCCTATATCCTTTTTTCAATCATTTCTGCCTACACTTCTTGGACTCCCAAGTTCTTCATCTTTGAATATTCAACAAGCCCATCGTTTAGGTTCAATTTCCCGTTCTTCTAGTTCCTCTTCAACAAAGCCTAGGGGTGTTATTTTGTACTTTTTAGAATACACAGATCTACTTAAAGTCATTCAAGCAGCCAAATAGAAAGGGAAGATTATTTGGAATGGCTCTAATCTTTTCTTTGCGCAAGACTACGCCAAAGTTACTGCAGATCGTCGGAAGAAGTTTCTAGAGATGAGGCCTGCTCTTCTTTCTCTGAATGCTCGTTATGGCCTCTTCCACCCCTGCCTCTTCAAAGTGACTCATAACAGAACGACGAATTATGAAGATCTGGCGCTACTTCAACAATTCCTGAATTCTTGCAGAGATGAATCGATGGACATCCCTCGATCATAAATGTTTAGAATATTCAAGCAATTTTATGTCATTGTTTGTGTTTTAACCTCCTCCCTGCTGTATTTTGTTATGTTGTGAGACTCGTTGTTAATATTTTTTCTTTTTGGGTTCTTTTAGGTGCAGTTTTGTGATCCTTTGATTTATGTTATCTTCATGTATGCCTGGAGGCTGTTTTCCCTTTTCCGCGTCCTAATGAAGTCTTCAGTCCTGTGTGCTACCTTCCCCATGTGGTACCACCATCCCATTCTCATTATTTTTTTGTGGTATGTCTTTTTTTCTCTATTATCAAGTGTTGGACTTGTATTGTATTTTTTGTTCTGTGTTGTGCTCTCCCTCATTTCCTCCCTTTCCTGTCTCTCTCTTCCATCCTTTTCTCTTCTCAATTTTATATACCTTACAATAACTTTCTTGTGCTTCTCTCCTCTCTCTCTTCATTCCTGAATTTATTTCTCAATTTTATCTTATCGTATTATTTTCCTTCTCCCGGTAATAATTCTAATTCTTACACTGTTTGCAAAATAACTGTTCATGTTCCATTTCATGGTTTACTTTTAGAGTTGTAACATGAAATGTTAAAGGAGTAAATAACCCCATTAAAAGACAACGGGCATTAACTCATCTAGCTAGATTATATGCTGATATTGCATTAATTCAAGAGACACATTTATCTGATACCGAAGCTTCTAAATTGAAACGTAGTTGGGTAGGCAATGTCTTTTCTTCCCCAGCTCTAGGTAAGAAAAAAATGGAGTATCTATCTTGTGTCATAAGAAATATCAGATTTCAGTTGTCCACCAAGAATTTGATTTAGAAGGTCGTTGGGTAATTGTCAAAATACTTATAAATCAAATATCTTTAGTTCTTTTTAATGTGTACGCACCAGTCAATGTTTATAATACTTTTTGGATTCATATATCTGATAAACTTCTTTTGTTTGATGATGAATATTTTATTTTTGGTGGTGAATGCAATCAGGTTTTTGATCCCATATTAGACAGACACTCTACTGTTAAATTCTCTAACACAAAGATGCATTCACAATTTACTTCCTCCATATGCCGCAAATTCTTAGTTGATATATGGAGGCTGTGCAACCCAGATATTCGAGAATATAGTTCTTACTCCCCTCCTCATTACTCTCAATACCGTATAGACTATCTCTTTCTTAGTAAATCATTGTCTGAACAAGTGTCCCATTCTGAAATTGGTTCTATTTTAATATCGGACCACACTCCAGTTTCTGTTGACTTTGAATTGATATCTCCCCCCCCCCCCCCATGCAGGTAGATGGCGTTTTAACAATGTGTTATTATCTGATCCTAATTTTACAAGCCAATTCACCTCCATTGCTTCTGAATTCTTTTTCTTTCACTCTACCCCGAATTCTTCCTCTGTAATGATTTGGGATTCTTTTAAAGCTGCTGCCAGAGCCTTTATTATAAATTTTGTTTCACAAAAGAAAAAAGCTTTTGAAGATAAGAACTCCCAGTTACTTGCAAAAATCAAACAACTTGAATACGCATATTACCGCTCGAACTCTGAATCCGCGTAAAGAACCTTATTGAGGTCAAATTCACTTTTAATAAAATTTCTACTGAAGCCGCATCCTCTTATCTTTTAAAAAGCAGTGCTCGATATTATGGAGGCCAAAATAAGATGGGGAAATTATTAGCGAATTACTTGAAAATTCGACGTGAATGGACAAAAATAGAATCTATACGGAATGACGCTGGTATATCTTTCTTTAAAGACAACGATATATTGAGTGAATTTGTTTTTCTATAAAAATGTATATACGCCTGAACAACTGATTTGTATACTTATTTTCAATCTATTGAAACCCCATCACCCTATGATATTGACTTCTCTTCTTTAGAAACTGATATTACTCTATCCGAAATTACACACACAATCTCGGTATTGAAAAGAGGAAAAGCTCCGGGTCCAGATGGATTTACCATTGAATTTTACACTCATTTAGCGAATCTCCTACTTCCTCACCTTTTATCACTTTCCAATGCCTTTATCACTAATGGCTCTTCGTCTGGAACCTTTCAAGAGGCCATGATATGTTTAATACCTGAAGAGAATAAAGATCCATCACTCTACAAAAAACTATAGGCCAATTTCTTTAGTTAATCAGGATTATAAGATCTTTGCAAAAATCCTGGCTCTCCGCATTGATCCTATTTTACCTACTCTCATTGGCCCGGAACAATCGGGATTTGTAAAAGGTCGACTATCATCTGACAACTCCAGAGTATTTTTTAACATCCTTAGTAAAGCGTCCTCTCTTGATTATCCCATTGCTGCTATAGCATTAGACGCAGAAAAGGCGTTTGATAGGATTGGTTGGGCTTTCATGTTTCAGGCACTAAAATGGATAGGATTTCCTCCTAAACTAATATCTCTTATTTCTATTCATACTCCTGTTTGGTTGAATATAGAAAAATATTTTCTATCCCCTTTTGAATTCAAAGAATCTCTTGCCTTTACTAATAATAGTTCTCTTTTTCGTTCTCCTGTCGTCTCTCACACACGTAAAATCCTTGCGCCTCTTCTTCCTTCCCTTCATCTTCCTCGTTAGACCAACAGCCCATCTGGCATAATAACTTATTACGCATTAAAAATCGCACCATCTATTGGAAAACGTGGAGACTCAAGGGGTTGCTTTGGATCTCTCAGCTAGTAATCAATGTTCCTATACCCTTTTTGGATCGTCAATCAAAATTTTCTTTACCTTGTTCTTGTAAGGCTAAATATGTTTTACTTTGCTCCTCTCTTTCCCAGTATCTTCATTCCATACCGTCTATTTTTACTCCTTCCACTAGATACTCCACTATTACATTACTATCAGCTTCCTCATCGGCCTCTTCTTTATATAAATGTTTATTTCTTTCCACTATTAGGAACAAAAGGAAGTCTGAATTGGCTTGGGAAAAAGACTTAGCTGAATGTTGGCCTATCCCCTTTTTGGATAAGCTGTGGCTCAAGTGCTCACTTTGCCACTGGATTCAAGCAAGCCTGGCTGAAGACGGCTGAGATGCCAGAAACCGGTCCTAGGAAGCTTGTTTCCGGTCCAGGGAAGGCATGGCTTGGCAGTTCGGGCTGGACTGTTCCCATGAGGCACAGGGTCAGACTGATTTGCATATGGCCATGTCTGAACTGGGGTGACAGAGTGGGCTAAAGAACGGTGATGGATCAAACCCAGATCTGTTGACTGGGTGTGAGTGTTTGATTGGTTCTGATGCTCCGTCCATCACCACCCCCTTTTGTACCGCTTTGTTCGCCATAAGTTGGCAGGGTATGCTCAGACGTGAGTCCCTTGCTCACTTTGCCACTGGATTCAAGCAAGCCTGGCTGAAGACGGCTGAAATGCCAGAAACCGGTCCTAGGAAGCTTGTTTCCGGTCCAGGGAAGGCATGGCTTGGCAGTTCGGGCTGGACTGTTCCCATGAGGCACAGGGTCAGACTGATTTGCATATGGCCATGTCTGAACTGGGGTGACAGAGTGGGCTAAAGAACGGTGATGGATCAAACCCAGATCTGTTGACTGGGTGTGAGTGTTTGATTGGTTCTGATGCTCCGTCCATCACCACCCCCTTTTGTACCGCTCAAGATTCATAAGACATCCAGAGCTGCCAACACCTCTCAAACCCTTTATTTAATTTATCAACATATTTTATTCACTGCCGCAAAACTAGCTTCTTTTTCTCCAAACTCTTCTTCTGCTTACTGGTCCTGTCCTTGTGCACTTGCTGATTTAAAGCATATGCTTTTTGAATGTCCTCCCATTTCTCGTTTCTGGCAATTAGTTTGGTCTCAAATTAACAAAATCTTTAAAACTCTAATCTCATTCTCACTAACATTTTCTTAGGATCTCTATCATTTCTCCTGGCCCCTTACAGCATCCAACCCCAAATTAGTCGATTATTAGCAATAGCCCTCCACTTAATAACTTCTAATTGGAAACAGGCAGACAAAGTCACCTTCAAAGCATGGTGGAATGCGGTTTGCTTTCATCACAGACTGGATACTAGCTATGTTGCTCCCATTTCTCTATCCATTAAAAGAGATCTTTTATGGCCTCCTCTATCCACCTATCTAACATGCATTGCCTCTGCTAATGCTATACCGGTTAACTTTTCCGATGAAGTCCGGAAACCTCCTTGATGCACTTGTTGTTTTTATATTTCACACACTTGGGTTCTCATGGTTACTCCTTTTTTTGTATTGTTTATTATAGTTACTCTATATTTTAAATTCTCTTTTTTATGCTTATAGAGATTGAATTCGGGTGTTATTTCTAATTTTGATGTCATGTTATATCGCTTTCCCTTTCCTTGTTTCTTCCTTCCTTCCTACTCCCTCCCCCGTTCTCCTTTCCTTTTCCCTTTTTCATAAATTGTTATTTGCTGAAGATTATAATCTTAATTTGTTGTATTTCATTACATATGAAGTTTTCTTGTGTTTATTCAGGTTCATCAATAAACTTAAAAAACAGATATGCGTAGCCATACATGCCTGCGCAGTAAAACGCTTGTGTTAACAGCACGAGATGCTGTGTTCGCTGCATCAAGAGCACATTTGATAGAGGTGTTTGTAATTAGCTTTCCCTCTTGTACAAGGTCATTAGCTTTAGACCTATATTGTTCTGGAAGGTGTTGCATGAGTGTTTCAAGCTCATCATAATGCGCTCTATCATACCTGGCCAGCAAAGCTTGGGCGTTGGCAATGCACCAGTAATTTGCCGCCTGTGACGCAACCCGTTCACCAGCTACGTCCAATAATTAAGATTCTTTATGCAGAGGAGGGGCATCACCTGTTTGGGAATTTGCTAATTTACGGGCATTTGACACTACTAGAGAATCTAGAGGGAGCTGCCCCTTGATATAAGCTGTATCATTTGGAGCTAGGGTTGAGAACTCTAGCCCTGACAGGGTCTTTAAACACATCAGGGGCATGTTTAATCATACCTTTTAACATAGGTAAAGCACTTGACTTTTGTGATTGTGTAAATGTCTGTAATAAAAAAATCTTACTACAGAGGGTCTGAATGTAATTGTACCCCATGATATTTGGCTGCTCTATCTAAAAGTTGTGCAAAACCTATGTTGTCGTCTGGAGGGGATGGTTTAGATGGATAGGAGTCTGGCTCAGGTACATCAGGTCAGGTGGTGGGATACTGTGGATGTCATCATCATCCCCTTGTGGGTCTCCATACACATCCCCACCCCCAAAGTCAGCTTTAACATCTTGTGGTGCAGGTGAAGAAGGAAGCAGTGGAAAGTGGACTGTAGAAAGTGATATAGTTGGAAGATTTGGAGGGGAGAGAAGGGTCTGAAAGGTGAAGTTGCTATGTCTTTCTTCTTTAAGGGTGTCTTAGGTGCCTATGAGGTGTCCAATTTCCTCTTTTTAGGTGGTATTGTGATGACCTGACCGGTAACAGGGTCAATGTGTAGATCTTTTTTTCGGATCCGAGGGATCTGGTTGAAACAGTTCTTTTGACCTATTGTCTTTTTTTGGCACCAACGACTTTGGTTCCGAGTGGTGCTTTGGTTTAGGCTCTGTACCTTTAGGGGGGGTCTTGGTCTCCTTACGCTTTGGTGGAGTTTGAGTCCGAAATCTTTTTCTGCTCCGAAGCTTTATGGACCTTTTTTTTATTCCGAGGGCTTGTCCTCGGTGTGTTTTGGTGCCAAAGCGCTCGGCGTTGAAGTCTTCTTCGGAGTCGATAGAACAGGGCGTCACACTGTCTTTGGTTTCGGCTTTTGTTTCGGTGCCGGAGATGGTTTTTTCGGTACCGCTATGTGGCTGGCTCGATCCAGAGCCACCTGAAGGCTTGTCTCTGGACTTCGTTGCCGGGCCCGAGGGCGAGGCATCTGAAGTGTTATCGCAGTGTCAACCTGGGCCCAAGGGCGAAGATGTCACCGGAGCCTTATATTTAGTTTTAGATGGGGAAGGGGTCTGGATCTCACGATCCGTTGACCTGGAGTAACCGTCCGATCCTCGGCATCTACCTTGTCATCTTCGGAGACGCTGACGTCTTCATCCTCCGGTTCTTGTTCTTCTGGAACATCGGGGCCGGCATCAAAGATGTCGTCCGGCTCTCAGTCTTTGTCCACGTGTTCTGGAGAGAGGCAAAGGTTACAGACCTCGTGGAGATCAGTGTGTGGGAATTTAGCACCACACAGGGGGCATTTTTTAAATGGAGTTCTTTCCATTGACTGCAGGGCCTGATGGCACAGATAGGCCCAACTGCCCGTGTCTACGACTGGAATCAAAGGTGTTGATGAATTTTTGGATGTGCGTCGAAGGGGAACGTGATCGAAACTACCGTCGAGCGGTGAGGGATTGCGAGTTGAAGGGGGAATCAAGATCGACACCGACCAGGAGCGCAGCAATTTACATCTGAACCAGATGGCGGAAAAAAACAATCTGAGGATGGAGTCGATGCCCATGCGCACTATCGTCCTAAGTAGGAGTCACCTATATCAAAGAACTTCTTCCAATACAACAACAAAGTGCAAACTTCCGAGCCAAAACACCAGATGGCGATCTATGCACAGGTATACATTCTGCAGCTCATATGCCTCGAAACACAATTTCTTCCCTCTGAAGGCTGCTGCAATTTCAATATCCCCATATGCCAGGCACCATAAGTAAGGATGAGTAGAGACTTTAATTTATAAATTTCCAGATGCGCCGATATAGGTTTACTACCCACTATAGTACATACATTAAACAAGGCACCAACGATTGATTAAAGCATGCACAGCGATCAGAAAGGCAGGGCAAACAGCTGTTATTTGTGTTAAAGGTCACTTCCAGGTAAGCAAATTCTCTGACCCTCGCTATGTTACTACCCCTGATGGAAATCGGTATGACCTGGCTGCGCTGCGACCCAAACACCATAAAATGTGACTTAGCAATGTTGGTGTCTACACCCAGTATATCCACGAAGGATAAAAAATTATCAACCAATCCCTGTGTCCCGATAGGTGTGTGGGAGGACTGTATCATCGGCATACAATAGAGCTGGCACTGGATTACAATTGATCTTGGGTAAATCAACACTATTACTTGTTAGGAAAAAGTTTCATTTATTGATATATAAAAGAAATCAAATCACACCTTTGACCGGCACCTTGCATCAAAGGGAAGAGCGAAATACATTTCCCCCCCCCCCCCCCATCTGTACCAAACCTCACCTTTACTGAAACCTTGCAGTACAAGGCATGTAAGTCATCCAGCAGATCATGCGGCATACCAATCCACTGAAGAATAGCCATTAGCTTGGACTGGTTGACTATTAAATGCACTGCTCAGATCCATAAAGGTGATGTATAGAGAACCTTTCTTGGCAATCGTATATTTTAGTACTATTAGACTAAGATTAAGACATTGCTACTGCATACCTAGGCCTCCATAAATCTATAATAAGCCTTACTTAGGATCTTATTTTGCTTGACCCAGTCCTTCATCCTAAATAAAATCACCCGGCCTGCTACCTGAACCACAGAGTGCAGAAGTGTAGAACAAGTTACTTACCTTCGGTAACAATACATCTGTAAGAAACATAGGTTAGTTATAGATTTCTTACCTTAGAATTACCCCCAGGCGTCAAACTGGATCCGGAAAGTTTTTCTGGGGGTAATTCTATGGTAAGGAATCTATAACCAACTGTTTCTTTCAGATATTGGTCTGTAACAGCGTAGACCCAGTCTAAAACCCTTTTTAAAGATTGATACTACAAATGCCTGTTGCCAGGACATTAAGTAGGGTTGTAATGATGGTGGCCCACAGGTCAACATTTTCTTAATATAAATTCCATCTGGTCCCGGGACTTTATTAGGGGGGCTAGAGGAGATTACTTTTATAATCTCCTCAAGGTCAAACCTAATTGTTAATGGGAAAAAGGAGCGGGACCTATCACATGCTGGAAAAGATTGGTCTACAAAGCAATAAATATGCTTGAAATGGTCAACCCTATTCTGGGCACTCATGTTCAAACTCAAACAGTCACAAATGTGTTGGCTGTTTATCAATAACAACGTCCCTGAATTTTTTGGAGTACTTTTCTTTACAGAAACTAACAAGTCCTTTCCGTGCTTCTGTCTTAAGGGCCATCTTGTGTTTTTTTATTGTAAACTTATATTGGAATCTCTCTTTAGATAGAATATTCCTATCTCTTGGCCTAGAGTTAAGGGTGTCTCTCAGATTTTGATTAGCAGCTCTACATTCTTTATCAAACCAACTGGGGCTAATGATTGCCGAGCGTTTGGTTGCGATTGTAAGAAAGGATTTAATATAGTTGTTTAAGGTTTTTAAAGAGGTAATAGCCTCCAAAAGTGGATAATCTAGAGTTCAGAGATAATTCATAATCAGACCCAAATTTGCTTTGACAGCTTTAGCTGCGTCTAATGAAGTATCTACACTCTTCCATCAGTCTGAGGCCTTTATCCTCCGTTGTCTGATTTATAACTCCTGCCCATGAAGCAGGTTGCTGTCCTGACGGCAAATTAAAAAACACTTCTAATGGATTATTGTCGTT
This sequence comes from Triturus cristatus, assembly GCF_964204655.1. Taxonomy (NCBI): domain Eukaryota; kingdom Metazoa; phylum Chordata; class Amphibia; order Caudata; family Salamandridae; genus Triturus; species Triturus cristatus. The sequence continues at coordinate 941,939,380 of NC_140584.1, forward strand.
ATATCCACTGGATACAGTACCTCCAGCATCTAGACAACTGGCTTACTCACTAGATAAAAAATAAAAAAAAAACAATCTAGAATAGTACCTTGTAGCCAGCCGACAAAAGCATGAATATGTGGCCCTTGATGTCCCCCTATTTCAGTCAAATTACAAAGGTTCATTGCCAACAGATGATTTAAAAGTAAATGCCCACTCTGATCAGCCAGACATGAAAAATCCACTGCAAAAGGGTCAGACAGAGTGTCGTATGAACCAAGCTTGGCGTTTAAGTCTCAACCTACGATTATTGAGAACCCACCTATTTTGACTTCTGCTCTATTCTTCAGTCTCTTAATAATATCAAATAAAAATACAATTGGACAGCCCAGCTCCACTACCGCATTATGAAAACTAATCTAGATAAAATGAAAAGTACTCGATTGGACAGCCCAGAGAATCTGAATCTTTGAGTGATTACATAGTATGAGGAGAACTGTAAAGCGTAGTAATCCATACCATAATTTTATTTAGCCAGTGGCAGAATTTATCCTTAAAAAATACATCTTTTTTTTTTCTTCTCGGGAGGCAGGCAGGGAACGCTGTCCAGGACCACAAAATAGGGGCTGCATTCAGCAAAGGATCAGAGACTACATGGCCGAACTCTCCCTCTCTCTCCCAAAACCAGATCCATACTGCTTATGTCAGGTGCATTATTAGCATTTGGCTGGGTAGATCTGGAGCTTCAATCCCGTGCAGGCATTTAAGTGGCCTTTCTGTCTCCCACTGGGCATGAGGCCTGGAGCTCATCATAACCCTCCTTCGTATCAAAAGTGATAGTGGCTGCTGCACTTTTAGGCCTCGAAAAATCTACTTGCCCATTCGCTATGGCAAGTCAGATTTATCAGGTCGAGCTATTTTTAGGACCAACTGGTCTGTTCTGGAGAGTGAACTTTAGCTGGAAAGAACAGATGTTCTGTTCATTCAGAAAGTGAATGAGCAACAAAGATGCCTTTAAATCTTGTTTTTATCTTCACACATTTGCAGTCTGTTCAGGGACAGGGCTCAAATTTCAATTTGTTTTTTTTTACCAATTGTAGGTCAGTTTTTGTTTTGGTAACATTTAAATAGCTTTTAAATAAATATTTCAAAATATATCAGTTACGAAAGCAGTTTTTTTGCAATTCAGAAATGTGATGCACACTGTAATTTAAATAATAGCAAAAAACATATCAGAACACTTTACTTGATGATGTTCCAATTACAAATATTTGCAGAATATCGATTTCCAAATCTTGTTCCCTATATAGTTAAACTGCATGTCACAATTTTGTGCCTAATTTTGTGGCTATTTCAATGGAAAATGTGCTGATTGCGAATGGCAGTGTGCTACCACTTCATGGTTTAGTTACATATTGTTTAAACATTATTTGAGAAATATTCTGTCATGTAGTTCCTAAAAATACATAGGATCTGCGCGTTTGATGGACAACAAATAAAGGATTGTGTCTCTAGACTGATTCTGGACACACCCACAGGATGTCTGCCTACAGACTTTCTAGCTCAGAGTGCCACTACAAGCCCCCGAGCCTTACCAAGGAGCGAATAGTTTCTAGCAACCATTGAACATGACAACCCTTGACCCTTCAGGGGTTGTGGGAACAGTACAGTCCTTTACGCTCAGTCAATAGTGCTCACTTCGTATCAGAGAGATTCACAGAATAAACTGGGACATTTTCAATAAAGTATTTATTGAACCAGCGTCACTCTAGTAAAAAACATGTTTGCTGCAACAATCATTAGACAGAAGCAAATGTAAAAGATTACATTAGCACCATGGTAGAATAGAACTCTACCATGGTGCTAAAGAACGAGTTACTTACCTTCGGTAACACTTTTTCTGGTGGATACAGTATCTGCCTGTGGATTCCTCACCTTGTGAATATCCCCTGAGCCAGCATTCCACGGAACTTTTCTTTCCCAGCACTCCACGTCAGCATACAAATAAAAGGAATGCTTAACAAACCAGCATTGCCTACAAATGTACAAGAAAATATCAAAACATTCCAACAAGACCTCTTTCATGGTATACAAAGGTGGACAACGGGGTGGCGGGTGGGTCAGTGAGGAATCCACAGGCAGATACTGTATCCACCAGAAAAAGCGTTACCGAAGGTAAGTAACTTGTTCTTCTGATGGATACATCTGCCAGTGGATTCCTCACCTTGTGAATAGATTCCCACAGCAGTCCCCACTCCCGGAGGAGGGTGTCCACCTTCCTATACCAGAAAGTCTTGCAAGACAGAGCACGCGAAGTGGCCCTCCCTCCCCATCTCAGGGTCCAAGCAATAATGCTTTGCGAAGGTATGGAGGGAGGCCCAAGTCGCGGCCTTACAAATATCTGCCACAGGAACACCCCGGGCCAAAGCAGATGTAGATGACTTAGCCCTAGTCGAATGAGCTATAATGCCCTCAGGAGGAGTCTTACCAGCCAGGGCGTAGCAGATCTTGATGGCAAGGATGATCCATCTCGACAGCGTGTGATGGTGCACCGCTTTACCCTTTGAGCTACCAACGTAGCCAATGAAGAGCTGGTCATCAAGACGAAAGTCTTTAGTCCTGTCTAGATAAAAACTCACAGCCCTCTTCGGGTCCAGGCGATGGAGTCTTTCCTCCTCTTTAGAAGGATGAGGAGGCGGATAGAAAACAGGGAGAGTAATGGACTGCCCCAAATGAAACGGAGTGACAACTTTTGGCAGGAAAGCAGCCCTGGTCCTGAGAACCATCCTTTCAGCATGCAAGGTTAAAAACGGGGGTTTAGAACTAAGAGCTTGAAGCTCACTCACCCTCCTTGCCGAGGTTATGGCTACAAGAAAGACCACCTTAAAGGACAACAGCCTCAAAGGACAGCTATGTAGAGGCTCAAATGGGGACCCCATCAGAAAGGTTAAAACAAGATTAAGGTCCCACTGAGGCATTACAAATGGAGTGGGAGGAAACATGTTTGTAAGGCCCTTGATAAACCTCAGGACAACCGGAGATTTAAAAAGTGACGGTTGATCTGGAAGGCATAGAAAAGCCGATAAGGACGAAAGATAGCCCTGGACCGTGGCCACAGCACAGCCCTGCTGAGCCAAGGAAAGAGCAAACTGAAGCACATTAGAAAGATGGGCTTTTAAAGTGTCAATGGATCTCTCTCCACACCATTTAACAAACTTAGACCACCTGTAGGAGTAAATGGACTTGGTGGAGTGTCGCCTGGCCGATAAAATAACGTCCACCATGTCAGGCGGGAGAGAGAAAGAACTCAGTCTGCCCCGTTCAATCTCCAGGCATGAAGGTAGAGTAGAGAGGTGTGGCTCACTGGTTAGAGGCGGCAGACCCGTAAGCAGAGAATTGGCCAGGGACCAGGGTTCAATTCCCGACGTGGCAGGGTTGTGGACCAGGGTCAAAACGGACTCGATAATTCTCGCCTCGGTACCTACTCTAACCAGGAACACACTCGGCAACTCTGGGCATTAAGCTTGCCTCATCTCTACAACGGCCCCCCACAGACGCTGGGGATGCCTGGTTTCACCTTGGAGATACCCAGAAAGGGACCATCTCACAGGGATAGCCAGAACGGGTTCCCCAGCGGTCTATAGCGCCGGGACACCTCCTCGTGAGGTAGCTGTTCGCGCTTTACAAATATCAGTATATAAGGTGTAAGCTCTGGAGGTGGAGGTGTAGAACCTGCCCCTCCGACTACGAGAGGAGGTCTGCCCCCAGAGGGAGACGGAGCGGAGGGCACGAGGAGAGGTGGAGAAGATCTGTATACCACACCCTTCTTGGCCAATCCAGGGCGATCAATATGACTTGGGCCCGGTCTAGGCGAATCTTCCTCAGAACCCGAGGAATCAAGGGTATGGGAGGAAACGCGTAAAGGAGCTGTGAACCCCAACTCAACTGAAACGCGTCCCCCAACGCCCCCTGCATCGGATACTGGAGACTGCAGAATGACGGGCAGTGCGCGTTCTCGAAAGTGTTAAACAGGTCCCCCCGAGGAGACCGCCACGTCCGAAAGACGTGACGAACTACCTCCGGATGGAGCCTCCACTCGTGGTCGGTGGAGAACTGCCGACTGAGACTGTCCGCACGCACGACCACAGACCCTTGATCTCCAGGTCCCCCAGATGCGCACCCCACCCTAAGGTTGATGCATCCGTTATCACTGTGGCCACCGATGGGGGTAGATGGAAGGGCTTTCCTTCTGACAGATTGCCCTTTACGCTCCACCAAGACAGATCCGCTGCAGCTTCTCTGGAGATCTTGATTGACTCCCTGAGATCCCCGTTGTGCTGATACCACTGCTTGCGGAGGCACCACTGGAGCGCCCTCATGTGCCAGTGTGCATGGCTGACCAACAGAATGCAGAAGGCAAACAGACCGAACAGGCGAAGGACCTTCAGAACTGGAACAACCGCTCCACTGTGGAATAAAGGGACCATCTCCTGAATGTCGAGAATCCTTTGGGGAGGAGGGAATGCTCGACACACAGTAGTGTCCAGTACTGCCCCTATAAACAGGTTGCGTTGAGAGGGCACCAGGTGAGATTTGGGCACAGTGATTGAAAAACCCAAGTCGAATAACAGCCGAGATGTCACCTGCAGATGACGCTGCACCATCTCTGGGGACTCTGCCTTCAGAAGCCAGTCGTCCAGGTAAGGGAAAACCGGGAACCCCGACCTCCTGAGATGAGCAGCCACCACTGCCATCACCTTTGTGACGACTCGAGGTGCGGTAGTAAGACCAAACGGGAGAACCGCAAACTGGTAGTGTTGCGACCCAACTGTAAAACGGAGATACTTCCTGTGCGACTTCAGGATTGGGACATGGAAGTACGCGTCCTGCAAGTCGAGCGACACCATCCAGTCTCCTTGCTGCAAAGCTTGAAGAACCTGCGCAAGGGTCAGCATCTTGAATTTCTCCTGTCTCAGGTAAAAATTCAAGATTCTGAGGTCCAGAATCGGACGCAATCTGGCGTCCTTTTTGGGAATCAGAAAATACCGGGAGTAGCATCCCTGACCCCTTTCCTGCTCCGGAACCACCTCTATTGCACCCTTCTGAAGCAAGGCTAGAACTTCTTTCTGCAGGAGAAGCAGATGGTCTTCCGAGCAATAACCTTGGCAAGGAGGGTAAGGGGGAGGAAACTCCCGAAAGGGAAGGGCGTACCCAGTCTCTACGAGGTTCAAATCCCAAAGGTCGGTTGTAACAGATTTCCAACCCCGTAGAAAGTAGGACACCCGACCCCCCACAGGTCTTACATGATCCGGGATGGGGGATCTAGGGCTGCTTCCCTGAAGCCTCATTTGGAGCAGAGGAGGAGGAGGAAGAAGAAGGGTTGCATCCAGAACCTCTCCGACACCTTTGCTTCCCTCTATAGGACCTATAGAGGGGATTCTGCTGCTGTTGTTGCTGCTGCTGTTGGGGCTGTCGGAAGGAGCGAAAGGATGTTCTTCCGAATCCCCTAAACTTTCGAAAAGCTGTACCCCTAGCAGGAGCCTGCAGACCCAAGGACTTTGCCATCAATCTGCTGTCCTTAAATCGTTGAAGGGCAGAGTCTGCTTTCTCCCCAAACAGTTTCTGTCCGTCGAACGGCAGATCAACCAACGTGGCCTGAACATCTGCTGAGAATCCAGAGGAACGGAGCCAAGCCTGCCTCCTTGCGGCTATAGACGACCCCATAATCCTCGCCACCGAGTCCGCCGTATCCAGCCCAGACTGGATCACCTGCCTGGCAGCCGCCTGAGTGTCCGCAACAACCTCCAAGAAGGACGACTTATCCCCCTCAGGCAACTTAGGGGCCAAAGACTTAATAGAGTTCATCAAGGCATGAACATAACGCCCCAGTAAGCATGTGGCATTAGAGGATTTCAGCGCCATACTTCCTGAGGAGAAGGACTTCTTGGCCTCCTGATCAATTTTCTTTGATTCCCTATCAGCCGGAGACTGAGGGAAAGCACCCGAAGCATGTTTTGAACATGAAGCCTGCACAACTAGGCTCTCCGGAGATGGATGCGTAGACAAAAAATCCGGATCCCCTGGTGCAACTCTGTACCTTCTTGCCACTTGTCTGCAAACCGCCGGAGATGAAAGAGGCTTCTTCCACACCTCCAAGACCGGCTCCAAGATGGCCTCATTGAAAGGCAACAAAGGCTCCGAAGCTGATGACGGAGAATGCAACACCTCTGTAAGCAAGTTTGATTTGTACTCCACAGAGGGCAGCTGCAAATCTAAAAGATCTGCGGCCTTCTTAATCACCACATGATAGGGCGCCAATTCCTGAGGCGAAGAAGATCTAGCAGACGTATGCTCCCACTCTGGGGTTGTATCCAACCCACTTGCTTCTTCAATCCCCTCAAACTCATTCGAAGAAGAGTAGACTTCACCTTCTTCCACCTCTGCTCGATATCTCCCTTCCTCCAATACCCTTTGGGCCTCCCGTCTCGACCGGATCCGGGGAGCCGGCGTCGTCGACGTCGTACGCGGCGTCGGTGGAGCCAGAGGTACCGGAGTCGGCGGCACCATAGGTGGAGTCGGCGGCGCCGGATGCGGTGCCAATGGAGCCGGCCTCGGCGTCGAGGAAGGTTCCGAAGACTGACGGTCCATCCGAGGTCGTGTCGGATCCCCAGACGGCGCCGGAAACTGCCAAGAAGGCGCCATCGGCATAAAGGGGGCCTGAGCATAATGCTGCGGCACCCCTAGCGTATACGCCATCGGACCCACGGGACCAGTTGGTGCTCCGGATGGGAAGGCCGCCCTATTAAATATACCAAACATGGCATTCAGAAAGTTTGATGAATCTGTACCTGGAGCCGGGCATTGGGGATAAGGGACCGACCCTGTATCCCTTTGTGGAGTCACCGGCGTCGGCTCCGCAGTATCATCCACCGGAGCCGCAGAGTCATCAGGCACCGGAGCAGTCTCTTCCTGTTCTTGCTCATCCAAGGGAACATCAGACTCCACTCGAACCGGAGTCGAAGCCTTAGACGGAGCCGGTGACGGCGAACGAGCTGGAGCCCGCTTCGGCGAGGGAGACTTCGGAGACTTAGAATGTGAAGGTGACAAGTCCTTGCTCAGACGTCGACGGGGCGAAGCCGACCTCGACTTCCTGGACTTCGAGGACCGACGCCGAGAAGAATGTTTCCTCTTCTTGTGGTGTTTCTTCGACGACCTCGAAGTCGATGACTCCCGCCTCGACTTCTCTTTTTTTCTCCCCCTCTTCTCCGCACCGATCTTCTTCATGAAGAGCTTAGTCTTCCTCTCCTTCAGCGCTTTAGGATTCATGCTCCTACAGCACCCGCATTCTTCCATATCGTGGTCTGAAGAAAGGCACCATAAGCAGTCCTGATGCGAATCAGTCATGGACATCAGGCCTCCACATTCCCTACAGGGCTTAAAGCCCGACTTCCTCGTCGAAGACATACTGAATTTTACACAGTAACACAGCTAAACTACAAAGTAGCTAGAGAGCACTGGAAAAAAACCGTTGCGCGTCGACGGCGCGGAAAAAAGGGAACTGACGTCATCACGCCGACGTGGGCTTCTTATGGCTTCGGTGACGTCGTACGGAGTCGCGAGCGGAGCCGATGCATTGTGACGTCGCCCACGTCGACGTGGAGTGCTGGGAAAGAAAAGTTCCGTGGAATGCTGGCGCAGGGGATATTCACAAGGTGAGGAATCCACTGGCAGATGTATCCATCAGAAACAGTGAATATATGCAGGCATATAAACATGATAGTAATCAAGTGTACTCCTACGATGTGAACCCTAAACCCTACCTAAGTGTACTTAGCATGTATGTGGGTATACAGTCAAGAATCCCCTAGGAAAGAGCCATCCCCATTACCTGATGAGAGAGAATGAAGGACCCTGTCTTGGTCATGAGTTGGACGCCCTGCAAGGGATGTCAGACTGCCGTGCGTTGAAGCTTCAGCATGCAGGGACCTTAGTGTCTTGTGTCATCGTGGAAGCATTTCCTCTAATTACCTACTACAATCAATATGTTCTGAATACGATTATGCAAATGAGCCTAAATCAATAATTGCAACTATGCAAAGTAGCCCTGTCGCCCTAGGATGAAGATACTTTGACTTTTGTACAGATTATGTTAATCTGGTTATGTACGTCGTGTGCAGGGAATTTTACCAAGAATAGTCATACATAATGTTATGTTATAATAACTTAGTATAGTGCAATGCCTCGTCCTCGAAAGGGCATCTCGCACTTGGATAGCGAGTGGCTAGCCATGTGACATGTGGAAGGGAAGCTGGTTCCAATGATGAGGGACAAGGTATGAGAAAGAGTGACCACCGTATTTTAGAGTACGAAAACGTTGAGGTTGGAGAAGGAGCTGATCTGAGGTTTCTTTGTGGAAGATAGGGGAATAGTTTATCCAGTAGATATCTTGGTCCTGTACCTGACCTCGATTTGAAGGCCAGACAAAGTAGCTTAACTATTGCTCTTTTCCTTACAAGTAACCGGAACAGATTGGATGCCTGGAGGCAATTTACTTATCAATCGGGCAGCTGGGTTTTGCACCGCCTGAGGTTTTGACAGAAGGGATTCATTGGATGCTGCGAGTAACGCATTTCCGTAGTCCAGGTAACTGATTATAAGTGCCTGGACAAGGATCTTCCAGTAAGATACCAGTAGCCATTGAAATACTTTCCTAAGAAGGCGCATTGCACCGAAACACAAGTGGCTATAACTTGCTCTTTCATCGATAATTTATTATCTATCAAATGCCTAAATTTCTTGCTGTGTTTTGGGGGAAGGGGGCTGCGCCACACTTCGTAGGCCACCAGTCTGTTGTCCAGAGGGACTGAGCCTTTCCGAACAGTAATATCTCAGTCTTCTCCCCATTCAACTGCTGGCAATTTTGGGACATCCATGCGGCAATATTTCTCATGCAAGTAGGGAATCGAATTTTAACATTCTCTGGTCTGAGGGCAACGAAAGGATACGCGAGTCGACTACAGATACAAGGGTAGTTTTGTGCTATGTGCCGGACGGAAACCTGATCAAGAGGAATTGAGTAATTTTTGTGTTTCTAGACATGAAGAAAGTTGTTGACGTGAGATTCCAAAAGCTTGCTAATCTAGGGCAACAGGGAAACAGGACGGTAATTTGATACATCCATAGGTTTGGCTGATGGTTTCATCAGCATAATAAATGAGGCTAGTTTCATAGAAACCAATCGACATTTCTTCAGCACATAACTGGGTAAAAGGTCCGTGCTAGAACCATTATGGAGAGCAAGGTAGGACAAATGTAGGTAAAAGTCACTTTGCTACTTAGGCCTAGGTTAGGGAACATAACAATTCTTGCCCCAGCCCTGATAATGCGGTTAATGACCTAAGAGGAAAGTCAGGGGTCATGTGTAACCTAAATGGGGATAGATTTGTATTATATCTGGAGCAAAGTTTTAGTTTATTAAGTCAAATAAAATAGTTGTTTGCATAGCAGACATGCTGAACTAACACTTGAAGGTGCTCTCATATGTGATAATGAAGAAAATGGTGGCTCAGTGAATTAAAATATTTTCCTAGGATCACATAATTTGAAACACGTTTATGGGTCAAGGTGGGAGCTGGAAAGTTTTGCAATATTAGATTCTAAACTCACTATTTTTTCTTATAGTTTTTCACTAGGTGGGGCTATGCTGGTTTGAATTACATCCATTAGCCTATCAAACATCTGGTCCCACATTGAAACCCCACAGTTTCCAGAAGAACATGTGTCTTGTCCAGAAGGTTCAATGTTGCCCGCAGCTCTTCCTGCCACTTTAGTTTTAGCTTTTGCCTTTTTACCTGTGTTTCCCGCATTAGGGCATCCAACGGCCTTAGACTGACATTTCCTTTTTGCAATGGGCAGCCTTCTGGTGAAGAGCTTGGGTCCTGAGGGTACTTCGCTAAATTATTATGAAACGCAACATTATCCTTAACTGTTTCTTTGAGTTGTTCAATGTGTACCACCGGCCTTACGGTAGGGCCGCCACTTAGTTCAGAGCAGGGGGCAGACTGCGGGCTGGATGGTGGTCCACCATGCTCCAGGGATAGTCGTCTCGCAGCCAAATCAATTTCTTTGGCGATACCTCCTACAGCCCTTGCCAGAAAGGAGTCAACTGTAGTCATTGGGCACGAGCATGAGGGTAATATTGTCTTATCTGGCATTTTCTGTTTCCCTAATCTAATTCTTGGGAAAGGGCAATACGAGAGATCAAAAAGGCATAGAGGGCTAAGGAGAAGGAAGCAGCAAGATAAGGGACAAAGTTCCAGGAGCTAAATTGTAGATTTATCTCACCAAATAAAGAGGGTTGGCCTGGCCTCTTAGGGGCAAAGACAGGCCGGCTCTTGGACTTGGAATTTTCAGAAACGGAGGGGGGAAGGAGAACCAAAGCTCATCTTCAGCTGGGAGGAGAGCTAGGAAATGCCCTCTGCTCTCTTTAATATGACAGCAGCTAGAGTACAAGGCTAATTGTCACCGGTTGCATGCTGAAGAACATATGAACCTAGAAGTCTATTCAGGTTTGACTAAAGACTGGACAAAAGGTGGCTGAATTGTACCCCTGTGGACACGTGGAGGACACTCAACTGAGTCAGAGCACAGGGAATTCAGTGAAGGACTTAGAGGAATGTCTTTTCAGTGTAACACAGGAGGTGCTATGAGCCAAAGAAAATTGCATTTTTGCAGATTCTGACCTAATGGAGATCACTCCACTGCAGGGAAGGCAAAGGCTCTCTGCCACATTTCAAAGGAATGGAAAAAAATATTTCAGTTGGCAGCAAAACTTCACAACTATGAGGGCTCAGCTGAAATACTGTGCAGTGAAGTGACCAGCAAAAAAAGATGTGGCACAGACACTGGTATGGAAGCAAAGATTACACTGAACCAACAACTTAAAGGTGAGATGCATGGAGGAGAAAATTATTACATACCCATCTGAAGTGGAACACATCTAAAAGGAGGAATGCCTCAAGGCATGAGATCTCTGGAGAGATCACGTAACTGAATTAGAGCTCCCTTCAAAACTCCACTGTTGATATGTGGAAGACTTCTGAAGGTAGCACACCACTAGCACTTATCCCGCTCCCTCAGTTTGTGACCACTATAATCCCAGACTTCAGTGTTATACTGGTTGAATTTCATATTCCTAAACACAGGTGACCTGTGGAAGCACTCTGTTCCTGCGACAGGGACTGATCAAACCAGGGACCATGCAAAGCCAGTATGGTTGGCACATGGTCCCTGGTTTGATCTGCTCCTGTCCTGAGCGCTAAGCGCAGACACACAAATGGGGTACTATTTTTAATCGAGTGAAGTGTGGGAATGTTAGGTGATAGGATTTTTGTGGATTCCCGCAGTTGCCAAAACTCTTTCTCACAATAATGTGAGGGAAATGCACGGTTTTATGCAAGGCTGGAGGTTTGAAGTGCATTTAGGGAAAGAAACGTAGTGGCATCCATGGAAATTAGACCACCCTAGATTCCACTGGATATCTAGTTTTCAGAAATGTCTATTTGATCATTTTCTCTATGCAGAGTCTGGGCCCAAATTCTGCAACAAAGCGCATTGCAAAAAAAAAAAAAATGTATTATTACCACTAGGATTTGTCTTTCAAATGTAAGCCAGTGTGCAGAAAAAAACATTTTTGCAAAATTCCCATTGAATCACGTGACAGTATGGGAAAACTCAAATTAGGAGTTGTACAAATAACCACTGTTCCTAAACTCAGTATAGTGCGCATTAAAAAAAATAGACAGATTTAGATGAATTTGACCTGGATAACGTTTGCAGGAAAAAAAAGGTATGAAGGCTTAAGCACGATGTGCCCTACACATAAAAAAGGGCTGAGCACTGCGATGGGAAACACCTCAGCAGCTAAGCGCTTAAACCGGATACCCCCTATGCGAACTTCATTGGCTGGGATACTGTGGATTCTGGTCACACATGATCTTACCGTGTGATGGAATGATTTCTTACAAAGTGGCATATCTCTATGCTCATCACAAAAGAACCTAACATTGAAGATTTTCATTGAATTCGGTTGACTAAGTAGCACTGCTCACATCCAATGCGAGTTTGCAAGCTCATAAAATGGTGGTCAGTCTCCAGACACATCTCATGTCTAGTTTCACTTTTTTAAAAAAAGTTGACCTTTTAACAGCAGCGCAGGAACGATTCTTTCTTGGAATCTTCTTTGATGTTAAACTTTATGACCCAACACAAATGCATCTTACAGCACAGCTTTCCTGAACGTGAGAAATTAGCTTTATGAGCCAGCCATTCAAGATTTTTAATATTTAATGTAAACATTCGCACTTTAAGAGGCACACCAACGATTTTTTTTTTCTAGATTTCAAAGCTTTGGATGAGATTTTTGGGCTCTTGATCGAGTTTGTTCCACCAAGAATAGGGAAGAAAACCCAATCTAAGTATGGTAGAAATAGAAGGATGCACAGAGGAAGGAGGCACTACAATCTTTCTGTTCTCCATAGGCGGTAGCAGCAGGTCTAGCAGGGGAGCAACCAGAGATGTGTACATCAGGATAAGTACTACTCCCAATAACAAAAGTAGTATCTGCACTGCAGTAGAGACGCTTCTTCCGTACAGTCCAAATTCTGCTACGCATCAGGTGAATCATTCCATACCATCAGAGCCAGGTCAGAAGAGTGAAGCATAAATCTGATTATGTAAAACGGGGGTAGAGGATTTTCACAGAAAAAAGGCACAATGAGATGAATAGGAAACTATGGAATGTCTGACTTTCATATGGTTGCTCTATACTATTTAGAGTCCGACACCAAGGAATAATGTAAAGCAGTGATTCTTAACATGTGGTCGAAGAACCCCCTGGGAGTCTGTGAATCTTATTAAAGGGGACGCGACTGCTTAGAAAATTAAATATTGACAGATTAGTAAACTGTATATAATTATAAATAAAGAAGCAAAACCTACAATTAAAAATGGTAAAATGTTCTGTAAGTATAAGGGAATCTGAAATTGGAGGCTAAAATCCTTGACCCCTCACAAAATGGTTTCCGTCCCTGCCACAGTACCGTGTCGGCTCTGTTGGCCGTGATTGAGGATATTCGTGGTAACCTGGATGTTGGGAACTCGGCGGCCTTGATTCTATTGGATTTAAGTGCCGCTTTTGACACGGTTTCGCATGACATCCTTTTGGGTAGACTACGCGATATTGGGGTCAGGGGTTTGGCGCTCTCTTGGTTCGGTTCTTTCTTGGAAAAGAGGACCGTTCAAGTGGTTGTTCCTCCATACCATTCGCAGGTGCATGCTATTAAGTACGGGGTTCCGCAGGGCTCAATATTGAGCCCAGCACTGTTTAACATCTATGTTCAGCCCCTAGCAGTGGTTGCCAAAAGTAGAGGGTTGTCGTTGGTATCTTATGCCGATGGCACCAAGTTAGTCATTGCTTTTTCAAAAAATTGTAGAAACAACCTTCTCAAATTCAAGGAGGATTTATTAGCTATCTCAGACTGGATGACAACCAACTGCTTGCAGCTAAATGCCGCTGAATCAAATTCTTGAGCTAGGGAAAGACAGTGCGTTATGGTCAGAACAGTGGTGGCCGGACCAACTTAAACCAGCGCCACTGCCTAAAGTGGCGGTCAAGAATCTAGGCTTCTGGATAGACAGGGATCTTTCCTTCGATACACAGTCGAAAGTCCTTGCACGGGTCTGTTTTGGACTCCTGAGGGGGTTGAAGCCCCTGCTTGGATACTTTGATCCAGAGATCCGCCAAACTATTCTCCAGGCCACAATTCTGTCCAGGTTGGATTATGGCCATTTCCTTTATCTGGGTGCCAATAAATCGTGTATCTCTCGCCTTCAACGCATTCAAAATGCGGCTGCTCGGGCGTTGTTTGCGCTTCCTAAATCTTGCTCCGTTTCTAATCTCTTACCCAAACTGCACTGGTTGCCTATAGCTAAAAGAAGAAACGCGTTACTTACCTGTAACAGCAGTTATCCAGTATTGGTGTCTTTCATAGATTCACATGCCTGAATCATTCCCCGTCGTCGAGACAGTAGCCTCCGGTACATAAAAAAGTAATGTCCTATAGACATACATAGAGAAAAATGGGCCTAAGGGCCTCCCCTTAGCAGCCTATCCTAGTCCTTATGTAAAAAGGACCAAACTCTTAGAGTCAGCCAATCAGCTATCACCTCCCTCTAGAAACTTCCTGGCAGGAGCCTCAGTCCCTCAGATTTTCGTACGCACCAAGCTAGGTAGGCGTAATATAGTTAGAGAGAGGCGTGAGTCCTTCCAGGGGAGGCGGGAGGGTTGCATGTGAATCTATGAAAGACACCAATACTGGATAACTGCTGTTACAGGTAAGTAACGCGTTTCTTATCCAGTATTAGGGGTGTCTTTCATAGATTCACATGCCTGAATCAGAGTAGTTAGCAATACATTATGCACATTTCTGATGTAACATGCCATAAAGGTATCTGAGATAATACAGTATTATCATAACAGTTCGAAACATTGGCATACATCAAAACAGTAAAACAGTAAAACAGTAAAGAATGTGCATACCAGGATGGCGGGATGTTGGAAGGCTCACCTCACTGGAACAGATGGCGAAGCACCGCCTGGCCCACTGCCGCATCCTTCGTAAGTTCGGCATCCAGGCAGTAGTGTCTGGAGAAGGTATGCGGTGACTTCCACGTCGCCGCTCTACAGATGTCCAAAATCGGCACTCCAGCGAACAGCGCTGCTGATGTGGACATCGCTCTGGTGGAGTGTGCTTCCACCCTGTCTCGCAAAGGCCGTCCGGCCCCTTCATGGCAGAATGCTATTGCAGAAGAGATCCACCTTGAAATGCTCTGTTTTGTTAGAGGCATACCCAACCTTGGCCTGCTGTAGGCCACAAATAACTGGGATGACTTTCTGAAGGTTTTTGTCTTGTCTATATAAAACTTAAGACACCGTTTGAGATCCAGAGAGTGGAGCGACCTTTCTGCTGCCGTGGTAGGGTTAGCGAAGAAGGAACGTAGGACCACCGGCTCGTTGAGGTGAAAGTCTGAAGGCACTTTCGGTATGAACTTGGGATTTGTCCTCAGCACCACCCTGTCCTGTTTGAACTGCATGAAGGGTTCCTGAATGGAGAGAGCTTGCAACTCGCTGACCCTCCTGGCAGATGTTAGAGCGAGTAACAGAGCCGTTTTCTATGAGATGTACTTGATGGAAGCTCGGTGAATGGGCTCAAAGGGGTGCTTCATGAGTTGGTTAAGGACCAAGTTTAGGTGCCATGTCGGCGGGACCCGTCGAGGTCTTGGAAAGGACCTATAAAGACCCTTAAGGAACTGTTTAATAAGTCTACTGGACCAGAGAGACGGGCCTTTGAAAGTCCTGGTAAAACGTGAAATTGCCGCCAGATGCACCTTTATGGATGCATGCGCTAATCCGGACTGTGCCAAGAGCAGGAGATATGGCAATATCTGTTCAGGCGTGATATGAAGTGGTCTCAGGCCCTTCTCCGAGCACCATACGCAGAAGCGCTTCCATTTGAGAGAGTAGGTTTTGTTGGTACTGTCCGCCCTTGCTCTTGCTAGCACGTCCCTGCATTCCTGCGGGATGTTCAAATGGCAGAACTCTCTGTGCTCAGGAGCCAGGCCGATAACCGGAGCGATTGCAGGTTCGGGAATTGCACCTGCCCGTTGGACATTGTCAGCAGGTTCGGGTGCTGTGTTAGACGAATCGGTGTCCTGATGGAGAGGCGATTAAGGTCCGAGAACCAGTGCAGCCTCGGCCAGTACGGGGCAATCAGGATTAGGGTACAGGGCTCCGCCTTCATCTTCCTGAGGACCCTGGGAATCATCGGGAACGGTGGAAAAGCGTACGCAAATACGCTGAACCAGCCTATGGAAAAGGCATTTCCGAGCGACTCCGGTTGGGGATGCCAGCTTGCGTAGCTTGGGCATTTGGCGTTCTCCCTGGTGGCGAACAAGTCGATTCCTGGGACCCCCCATTCCGAGAATACGTGTGTTAGTGCACTCTCGTTGAGCTCCCATTCGTGGGAGAGGGATTTCTGCCTGCTTAGGGCGTCCGCAATGGTGTTGTCCTTTCCCGGGACGTAGTCCGCCCTGAGGGTGATCCCCTGGAGAACAAGCCAGTTCCAGATCTTTTGCGATTCGCGCGATAGAGTGAGCGAACGCGTTCCTCCCTGCTTGTTCAGATAGTGCATCGTCGTGGTGTTGTCCGTTCTGACGAGCACATGGGAGTTCTGGATGCGTGGTAAAAAGGCTTGCAGCGCTAGGTACACAGCCCTCAACTCCAGCAGATTGATATGGAGGCGTTGCTCCTGATCTGACCATTTGCCACTTACTCTGAGGTCCTGAAGGACAGCTCCCCAGCCCGCTAGAGATGCATCGGTGGTGATCACCAGTGGCGCTGCTGGAAGCAGGAACGGTAGTCCCCTCGACAGGTTTCTGCAATCCTTCCACCACTCGAGGCTTTTGGATATTTGCGGTGTTATGCTCATAATGTCCTCGAACGAACCTGTACTCTGAGTCCACTGGTTCGTGAGAGCTTCCTGCAATGGACGCATCCGCAGCCTGCAGTGAGGGATGAGTAGTATACAAGAAGACATCATTCCCAGGAGTGATTTGAAGGTGCGAACTCTTAGGGACTTCCTTGATGCCACCGCCGTGGCCAGCGATATGATCCTGTTTTTTCTTTCGTCTGAAGGAAATGCTCTTGCGCATTCCGTATTCAAGGTCGCCCCGATGAAGGTGATGCTTCTTGTTGGGGACATATGTGATTTCTGAAGATTGAGAGTCAATCCTAGATGTTGGAAAAGATTGGTACAAGCGTTGGAGGATTTGGTTGCGCCTACAGCCGTGGGCGCCTTGACCAGCCAGTCGTCTAGGTAGGGGAAAACTTGGTGACCCATTTGACGTAGGAAAGCTGCCACAGGAGAAAGGCACTTGGTGAAAATCCGCGGAGCGGATTTGAGGCCAAACGGAAGGACCTTGAATTGGTAGTGCTGTCCTGCCACCTCGAAACGTAGAAACTTTCTGTGCCCCCTGAGTATCGGGATGTGATAGTAGGCATCCTGAAGATCCAAGGATGTCATGAAATCTCCTTCCTCTAGAATGCCTAGGATTTCTTGGAGCGTCACCATCCTGAACGACTGACTCTTCAGGAAAGAGTTGAGTGCCCTGAGATCCAGAATGGGCCTCCACTTCTTTTCTTTCTTGTGTATCAGAAAGAAGCGGGAGTAGAATCCTTTCTCCCTCTGAGCCGATGGAACTCGCTCGATCGCTCCTTTCCTCAACATCTCCGATATTTCTCGGAGCAGCAGCCGCAGATGCCTGTGTGGAATCCTGCGGGGAGGGGTTGCAGGCGGGATGGTGGTAAATTCTAGGGAATGGCCGAATCTGAGGAGTTGGAGCACCAAACGATCTGAGGTGATGATGCGCCAATTTTTCAGACGACGGCTTTAACAGTATAATGGACGAGATAGGGGTACCTGCTGACGATGATGAAGGGGTCGTCGTCGTCGACGAGAGGACCGACGCCGCTGTGGATGTGGACACGGTCGTCGTCGCTGTGGAGACATGTCCTGATGGCCTTTTTTGCGCCGAGGATGGTGTCGCAATTTTTGTGGCCGACAGAGTAGGCTTCTTGAAAGTGAGAGAGTCCTTGTCAGACACTGAAGATTTTGAAGATCTTGCCTCTGAAGACTTCTTGTGTGTCTTCTTTGGAGGAGCATCTGAGGGGCCAGGAGATGTCATTCTCGGCCTCTTCAGGGAGACTTCAGAGGTTCCGGAAAAGCTCGCCTCTGAGGAAACCACACTCTCTCTGTCCTTGAGCCTGTCCAGCCAGATAAGCAAGCGGCCCTCCCTGTCTCTCAAGGTCTTATGTGGGAAAGACCTACATATTTTACAGTCCTTAGGGACGTGGTCCGGATAAAGGCAATACAAGCATAGCTCATGCTTGTCGTCCACATGAAGCCTCTTCTTCCCACATGAAGAGCAAGCCCTAAAAAGGGCTTTCTTCTGTGACTCAGACATGCCAGGAGTTGTAGATTAATTAAACACTCACTGCAGCAATAAGAGGCCTGAAGTAGTCAGCGTTGAAATCCTTGAAGAAGAAAGTCACCAGGATAGGCTGCTAAGGGGAGGCCCTTAGGCCTATTTTTCTCTATGTATGTCTATAGGACATTACTTTTTTATGTACCGGAGGCTCCCGTCTCGACGACGGGGAATGATTCAGGCATGTGAAACTATGAAAGACACCCCTAATACTGGATAATTCAGTTTAAGTCCTTGTGTATGGCTCATAAAATTTTGGCGAAACAAGGCCCCCCTATCCTGGATGACATACTTGTTCAGTATATCCCGAATCGCCCCCTTCGCTCCGCTAACTCGGGCCTTGTCTGCACTCCTCGTTTTCAAAGAGTCAGAGCTGGTGGACGTTCTTTTAAAGTCCAGGCAGCCCTTTTGTGGAATTCCCTTCCGACCTCACCTCTATTAGAGGTTTGCAGAATTGAATATGCTACTTACCAGTATGCATCTGTTCTTGGCATGTAGGGCTGCTGACATTCATATCTGTGCATAGATCGCCGCTTAGTGTTGGGTCTGGATGTTTGCACGTTGTTGTCCTGGAAGAGTCTTCGAAGTATCCTGAGATAGGTGACTCCTCCCCTGGACCACAGTGCGCATGGGCATCCTCTCCATCCTTAGATTGTTTTTCGCCATTGTGGCAGTGATGGAGCAGATACAGAAAGTGATAACCATGCTTACAGTAATTCTGAGAGCTGCAGCTGCTACAGGTGCCGGGGAGGAGGGTGGGCGATATGAATGTCAGCAGCCCTACATGCCAAGAACAGATGCATACTGGTAAGTAGCATATTCAGTTCGAGGCATGTGGGCTGCTGAATTCATATCTGTGCATAGAATATATAGCAGTACCCTCTATTAGCGGCAGCTACCAGTGCCAGCTGCAGCGGTCTGAAAAAGAGTTTTGAGAACAGCCTGTCCTACAGCTGCCTGCTGTTTCGATTGCACATCTACACAATAGTGTTTGGTAAATGTATGTGTAGTGGACCAGGTGGCTGCTCTACATATATCATGCAAAGGAATGTTTCCCAGGAAAGCCATGGAGGCCCCTAACTTACGTGTTGAGTGGGCTCGTGGGGGAATCGTTAATGTGCGTTTAGCTTTTTGATAGCAAATTTGAATACATTTAACGATCCATCTGGCTATACCTGCTTTGGAGATGGCGTTACCTTTGTGGTGTGGGGCAAAGGCAACGAAAAGTTGTTTTGTTTTCCTAAAGACTTTAGTCCTGTCTATATAGTACATGAGGGCTCTCTTTACATCCAGTGTATGGAGTGCTCTTTCTGCGATAGTTTATGGGTTTTGAAAGAAAACAGGCAGTTCAATAGTTTGATTCATGTGGAACTGCGATATCACCTTGGGCATGAATTTGGGGTTGGTACGTAGTACGACCCTGTTGGCGTGAACCTGTATGAATGGCTCTTGAACGGTTAGTGCCTGGAGTTCACTAACTCTCCTCAAAGAAGTGATCGCTACTAGGAAAGCTACTTTCCAGGTGAGGAATTGAATTTCGCATGAGTGTAGAGGTTCGAAGGGTAGACCCATCAGGCGTGTGAGGACCAAGTTGAGGTTCCACATTGGAGCTGGTGGGTGGCTTGGAGGAATTACTTGTTTGAGTCCTTCCAAGAATGCTTTGATGGCAGGCACTCTGAATAAAGAGAGGTGCTGCCTGTTCTGGAGATAGGCTGATATTGCGGTCAAATGGACACGTATTGAGGTGTATGCCAGATTGCATCGGTATAGGTGTAAGAGGTAACAAATTATGTTTTGGATGGATGCGTCTAGCGGGTTAATGTCATTGTTATTGCAATAAATTACGAACCTTTTCCATTTGGCTGCATAGCAAGCTCTGGTAGTGGGTCTTCTAGCTTCCTTAATGATGTCCATACAGTCAGGTGGCAGGTTTAGGTAGCCAAACTCTAGGACTTCAGGAGCCAGATTGCCAGGTTCAGCTGTTGCGGATCTGGGTGCTGAATCTCTCCATGGTTCTGCGTCAAATGCGCGGGTTTGATCCGCAGCCTTTGATGCGGCACCACGGAAAGTTCGAGAAAGGTGGTGTACCATGGTTGGCGTGCCCATGTTGGAGCAACCAGGACGAGTGTTAGTGAGTGTTGTCTGAGTTTGCGTGCCACCAGCGGTATCAATGGTGCTGGGGGAAAAGCGTACGCAAATCTGCCGGACCAGTTCATCCATATCGCATTGCCCTGCGACTGTGGATGTGGGAACCTGGCGGCAAAGCTTTGGCATTTTGCGTTTTCGCTTGTGGCGAATAGGTCTATCTCTGGATGACCCCACTGCTGGAAGTACGGTTGGAGTACTGACGGGTGTAACTCCCACTCGTGCATCTGGTGGCTGTGTCTGCTGAGCAGATCCGCCATCTGGTTGTCCTTGCCGGGGAGGTGTTCCGCCATGAGGAACATGTTCCTCTGAATGGCCCACTTCCACATGCTCTGAGCCAGATGAGACAACTGCGGAGAGTGTGTTCCTCCCTGCTTCTGTATGTAGTACATGGCAGTCATGTTGTCCGTCCGGATCAACACGACTTTGTTGCACAAGTGTACTTTGAATGCTTTCATTGCCAGGAAGATTGCCATCAGTTCTAGAAGGTTGATGTGCATCTTCTTTTGTTGTATTGTCCCTAGTCCCTGCACTGTGTAGTTGAGTACATGAGCTCCCCATCCCTGGAGAGACGCGTCCGCTGTCAGTATTATTTGTGGAACAGGCTCTTGGAACGGTCGGCCCTTGCAAAGGTTTTGTGGATTCCACCAATGCAGAGAGTTGTATGCCCGACCGCTCACCAACACTAGGTCTTTTAGTTGCCCGTGAGCCTGATTCCATTGACGTGCTAAGCACTCCTGAAGCGGGCGCATATGTAGTCTCGCGTGTGGGACTATGAAAATGCAGGAGGCCATCATGCCTATCAACTGCATGAACACTCGCGCAGGAAGGGAGTGTTGGGGTTTGAACTTGGAAATCAGCATTTGCATGCTGTTGATCCTCACTAAATTTGGCTGAGCTGAGGCTGCCAGAGTGTCTATGGTCGCACCTAGGTACTGTTGGACGTGTGCGGGTTGGAGATGTGATTTTGGGTAATTTAGTGAGAACCCCAGACTGTGAAGAAGGTGAATGGTGCGGGACATGTGGCTGGCACATTGCTGGGCTGACTTTGCCTAAACAAGCCAGTCGTCCAGGTAAGGGTAGACGTGAATGTGTTGCCTCCGTAGATGTGCAGCCACAGTAGCTAGGCACTTTGTGAAAACTCTGGGTGCTATTGTCACGCCGAAGGGAAGAACCTTGAATTGGTAGTGCTGCCCTTGAATAGTGAACCTGAGATATTTTCTGTGTGAGGGGTGAATGGGTATGTGTAAATACGCATCTTTGAGGTCTAGCGTGGCCAGGAAGTCTCCCTGTTTGAGCAGCGGGAGGACTTGTTGTAGGGTGAGCATGTGGAAATGCTCTGAGAGAATGTAGCGGTTGAGGGGTCTCAGGTCTAGTATAGGTCTGAGTGACCCGTCCTTTTTTGGTATTAAAAAGTACAGGGAGTACACCCCCGTACCTTGCTCGTGGACGGGTACGACCTCTATTGCGCCTTTTTCCAGCATACTTAGCACTTCCTGCTGTAATAGCGCTAAGTGCTCTGAGGACATAGGACGGTGTTTTGGCGGTATTGTGGGTGGAGTGGAGGTTAATTCTAGGCAGTAACCGTGTTTGATAATATCTTTGACCCACCTGTCCGTGGTGATGGTGTTCCACGTGGACAGGAACCTTTGTAGCCTTCCCCCGACAGGTGTTATGTGGTCGGGAGGAAGGGAGAGGGCGTCACTGTTTGTTCTTGGGGGAGGACCTGGTATTGCCGTATCCGCGTCCTCTGCCCTTTGTGCTGGAGCCACGATAACCACCCCGGGTGTTTTTATCGTAGGTACTTTGTGTGTTGCCCTTGTTGTAGGTTTGCTGTGACCCCTGTCCTCTACCTGCTCCTCTATTTCCGGGGCGACGAAAGGAGCCACTCCGAAAGGTCTGCGTTTGGAGAGCCCCCATGGACTTTGCAGTGTCTGTGTCCTTTTTTATTTTTTCTAGGGTGGTGTCAACTTCTGGTCCGAATAAGTAGTCGGGGTTGACCGGCTGATTGAGGATGTTATTTTGAACCTCAGGTTTGAATCCGGAGATTCGTAACCAGGCGTGTCGTCGTAGCATGACGCTGGTGTTTATTGCTCTGGCAGCTGTATCTGCGGCATCCAGTGCACACTTAATGGATGCGTTCGTGAGGAGTTGTCCCTCCCTGATGAGGATCTCTGCTCCCTCTTTGTATTGGTCAGGGAGATGTTGGAGTGGGGTTTCTAATGTGTCATAGTGTGCGCGATCGTAGCGAGCTAGGAGCGCCTGGGTATTAGCAATACGCCATATGTTAGCTGCCTGGGCTGCAACCGGTTTGCCGGAGGTCTCTAGCACCTTGGACTCTTTGTCCGGGGGAGGAGCATCCCCAGTTGTCTGCGAGTGCGCCCGTTTGCGAGCATTAGCGACTACGATGGAATCCAGAGGCAACTGGCCTCTAATGTACGTAGGGTCCCCAGGCGCCGACCTATATTTCTTGTCGATCCTGGGGTTTATTACTCTTGCCCTGGTGGGTTCTTTGAAAATGTCCTTTGCTGGTTTGAGGACACCTTTCAACATGGGTAGAGTTTTGATATTCCTTTCTGAGGATGCAAAAGTATCCATTAGAAAATCGTCCTCGATTGTGTCAGAGTGGAGTTGCACACCATGATTGGCCGCAGCACGTTCAATGAGGGCGTTGAATGCGGCAGTGTCCTCTGTGGGAGACGTTTTCGCGCCATATAGCTGCGTGTCCTGTGTATCCATAGGTGCACCCGGGTCTACAGGGTCATCCCAAGCCTGGTCAGGGTCCTGTTGGCCTTCAGGGTCCATCTCCTTGGGGTAGGGGACGTCGTCACCCATGTAGTCCTCCAAAACGTCGGTTTCGGAGGGTGTTGGAGAGAAGGGCTGTGGATCTAGGTAAGAGGTATGGAGACGTTCGTAGAGAACTGGTTCCGAATCCGCTGGCAGCTTTTTCTTTAGCGGGATCCGGTAGGAGTCCAAAGCTCGCTCGGAAGATATTCTCCGCTTGTGGAGCATAATTCTGCCGGTGTCGGCATTGATGATGTGGGACGGTGACGTCTCCGTGGGAGAGCGTTCGGCAGGTGTGATCCTAGTTTGGGTGACACGTGTTCTGATTTCAAACAGTTTGGGCGCCGTGGATGGCGGCAGGCCAAAAGTGATGTCGGGTGTTGCTGGAGAAGCTTTTTGAGCTTTCTTCGGCTCGGAGCCCGACGTGTCCTGGAGGGCTGCCTTTTCTTTGATGCGTTGCAAGGACGCTGCAACTAGTCGCACCTGGAACGCCGACGGTTCTTTGGCGCCGAGCGGTTCTGTAGAGGCAGGCGTGGACTTCTTCGGGGCCACGGGGTCATCGAGTCGAGGAGAGGTAGTAGCTGTCGACGGCGTCGATTGGGCCTTAGGTGCTGCTTTCGAAGTGGTGTGCGACGCAGCGGCCATTTTGACCTTCGTGGCCGGAGCCGATTGTTTCGGTGCCGGGTGCCGAGGCGGTTTGGCGGTACCGATGGCCTTTTTCCGTGTGTCGGCGCCGACGTCGGCTGCT
Organism: Triturus cristatus; assembly: GCF_964204655.1. Lineage (NCBI taxonomy): Eukaryota > Metazoa > Chordata > Amphibia > Caudata > Salamandridae > Triturus > Triturus cristatus. The sequence goes on from NC_140584.1 coordinate 941,963,138, forward strand.
GCGAGTTCGGCACCGAAGTCCCGTTTGGTGCGGTCGGTGCCGACGGGTTTGGCTGGCGTCGAAGGTGTAGTGGGCTTCGATCCGACCAGTGTCAGTTTCAGTTTCTGCGGAACCGATACGACTATTGGTTTCGGTTTCGAGGAAGGAAAACCAGTCGTTTTGGGCACTAATGGCTTTCGCTGAATGTCCGAGGCCGGGCCAGAGGGCGGGGCCGAAGAACTGCGGGATAGGTCTTGGGTAAGGCCCGAAGGCGATCCCTCGATCGGAGCCATAGACTGACGCACTGGGATATCCTCCGTCTGTACGGGTAGGCCTTGCTCGTCACCGGAGCCACTTTCTTCGGCCCCTAAGGCCTCATCGTAGTCTCCTACCTCGGTGTCGGCTTCTTCCCTGTGAAAGAGTTGGTCTTCGATGTCTTCCGATCCGGAATCGTGTTCGGAAGCGGGGCTGGAGGGTAGGTTCTCCACGCCTTCCACATCTTCCTCCTCGGCGCTGAAGATGTTGGTTGGGGCCGGTGCAGCTTGCTGCGCTTCAAGTCTCGCTGCTCGTCGATTCCGGAGAGTCTTTTTGGATCGGAATCGGGCACAGGCCATACATGTGGATTCGTCGTGATCCGGTGAAAGGCATTTGTTGCACACCGGGTGGACGTCGACATGGGGATATTTCGCATTGCAAACAGGACACCGCTTGAATGGTGTCCTCGATTCCATCGTCGATGTGGGGTCGATGGTCGGATATGATGCGAAAAAGTTGTTTTTGAAGTCAGTAAACTAACAAGTAACTGTCGATACCGATCGGGAACAGTACCGACGCGAACTAAAGGCCTTTTGGCCTGAAAAAAAGTTTTCCCTAACTTGAGTCAAGATAAGCACATCCGAACCCAATGGCGGAAAAAAACAATCTGAGGATGGAGAGGATGCCCATGCGCACTGTGGTCCAGGGGAGGAGTCACCTATCTCAGGATACTTCGAAGACTCTTCCAGGACAACAACGTGCAAACATCCGGACCCAACACTAGGCGGCGATCTATGCACAGATATGAATTCAGCAGCCCACATGCCTCGAACCATATGCTATTTCGCAAGGCCTTAAAGACCTGGCTTTTCCCTGCGTAATTCTGGTTTGTGTTAGTTGGAGTAGTCTCTGCACTTGTTCTTCTGGGTAGCGCTGGGAAGCCCCGTCACTGGGGCAGCTATGCGCTGTATAAATCCTTTAATAATAATAATAATAATAATAAAGCTCCTAGAGTGATTCATGGGTGCAACGCAGGTGCGTTAAACAGAATACAGCATGGAAAATGAGAGGCCTCAATTGAATTTAGAATGCTCCAACCTTCAAATAAAATTAGATTTTTTATATTTATTTGTGAATTAAATAAAATGTTTTATCATTTGTGAATTTGATTAATGCCCGTTTCTGCATTTGCGGTCTATTGTTTTGTGGTTCATACCATTGAAAATGCTTATGCTGGCTCTCCTGGCTTCCACTAATGGCTTAGTGGGAGTCCCTGGATTCCAATAATGATTCAGTGTGGGGTCCCTAGGTTCCAGTAATGATTACGTGGGGGTCCACAGCAGTCTAAAGGTTAAGTACCACTGATGTAAAGCATGTACACCTATAAAAGCAGCAATGATATGAACGATACATTCTCTCTAGAGGCAAGCAGTGTGATTTTGTCACGGAGCATTCATTACCACTTGAAAGGGCCATTCTGGACAATTCTACATCTACCCTCTCAGCTAACGAACAGCCAAAATGTCACAAGAATATGAATTTAACTATGCCTGATGGAAATCCACGAACTCCACACCTGTTCGATTTATTCACGAGGCATACGCAAGTTAGCAAATTTTCCAACTAAATGCTGGAATTCCGTATCACACCTCCATTTGAAGACAAGATTTCAAGCAGCGAAGTGGCTCATCCTACTAAGTCAAATAGTGAAAAACTGATGGACAGTCACTTGTTTGCAGTACCTTAGTTCGTCAGGTTGCTATAATCACAGTGGAAGATATAGTGAATAGCTTTTATATCCAAAATATGATTCATTAAACGCTGACCGTTTACTTCATTGTAAGTAACTTGCCTTGGTGCTGGAGCTTTCAGTTAGACACCAGTGGTTATGCTAATTCAGTGCATGCCACGCCAGATCAAAAAACAGAAGATCCATAAAAACAAATACTCTTTGAACAAATATTAAGTATCCTCATCTTAATTTGTTTTTCTACCTCAGAGTGCCTAAAGCATAGCCATTCAAAAACATTAGTAACATCCAAGATCTTCAGTGTTTCAAACCCACAAACAGCAATTACTGAAACGGAGCCACCCACTAGCATCCTCTTCTGCATTCTACAACAAATGACTAATGATGTCAAAGGGACCTCTCCACCTTAATGGATAAGGTTGTCCATTTTAAATCAAAGTCCTCGGAAATTAATGGTTTTTATAAAACCAGTTTACAAAAATGAAAGATCATCCTTTCATTTCACCCGATAAATTAAGTGCAGCAATCACACCATTTGTAGATTTATGGATTGCTAGGAAACCGAGCAACGGGACAATAAAAGCCTATGATCTCACTGGTTCAATGAAAGGCCCCTCTCTATCGGCGAAAGGCTTTAATGAACATACTAATGCTGTATTCTTCCAACATAATGTAACACGAAAGATCGAGAAACATGCCTTCCGAATTCATGCTAAGAAGATTAGTAGTAGCTTCTAAGAACCTCCGTATAGCTAGTAGTGACACTCAGTGCAAATTCATAATGCATGAAGCACAAATATTTTAAAATATATTATACATTTTGTGCAGTCATTTGTCATCGTTCTCTCAGCCTTGCAAAGTGCAACAGAGTGAGGCAGGAAGTGAACTGTGCTGTCTTTTTATTCACTCCTTAAAGCACAACATAACCCATACTTTAGCTGTTCAACACCACTTCAATCTGGCAATTGGCGATTACAATGTGGGTTAACAATCTGGAGTCTATTAAATAAAACAAAAACAAAATTAATTATCTGGCTTAGTTAAGTAAACAAAGTCAAATGCAGAGGAGAACTCTACTGAAAACCAAGCAAGTGACAGTGTATGCAGCTAACTATGAATCAGCTCCGGGACAGACTCAAGAAAAGGCATGTTGCGAGCGTGTGTGGACTTGGTATCACGGTTCAAGAACAATACGTTCTCATGTTTATTTTATCCACTGGACAAGTAGGACCAACCCACCCACCCACAGCACAAACGCTTTAGCTGCCAGTTCTCAGTACCATATTATCTATCTGCGACTAAGGTAAGCTATGTATCCGTATGTACAACATAGTCTGACTTAGATATATAGTTCATCAATGCAGAGCTTTTATTATTTGGTTAATGACTAGGCAAACAGTGAGCTCGGATTGCATTACTTCATTACGGACAGTGGTTCAGAATCAAAACGTGTCCACACGTTCGCAAAGTTTAACACTTCAAGATGCATACAAAAAATAAATCTGGGAAGAAAAAAGTTGTGCTGAACTATTGTGCAATTTTAGGTAACATTTATTTAAAGCATCTTTTAATAAAACATGTTGATGCACACCAATATGCCCAAAAGAGATAATAGAGAAAAAGTGTAAAAATAATCTTGGCAAGATTATGGGAAACATGGAAACCCAATAGGTGTGGTGGGGATTGTCAGCATTTTGGATTGGACAATGCTCTTTTTGATTTTTTTTTTTTAAACAATTTTATTGTTGGGGGAGCTGCCAAGCACTCGCCAAATTAAGAAAGAAGAAAAAAATACAATGTTTTTGGGTGTCAAAAAGCACAGTCATAGTAGTCTCTGGCACTGAAGGTAACTACTTTGCGTGCGGATGCGTTCCTTGTGGAATAAAACAATGTTGTCGCTCACAGAGAAGATGGCAAATGGCAGATCCACTGAACCGTTCTATATGCTGTAGCAGGGGTAGGCAAAATGTGAATGTATGAATGACAACAGGCCAATGGTTTAAGAGAGCTGGCTAAAAACTGATGCAAATGAAATTATATATAATTCTTCAAAGGGCCTTGGCTAATGCCAGACTCAATTAGTCAATTAGTCAATTCTCTTCACAAAAGGGCACCTCGGTATAAGTTTGTGCATTAGGGCAGATTCAGGACTCATGAGTTCTTACATAAGTAGGCCTAGAAACTAATGCTAGAAAAAATGTACGAATTGCATTTTCGTGTGAACAAATATGCACACGTATACTTGCTCATGAGAAAATCTGCTGAGTGTTTGCAAGTTTACTTTCCTTGCACCACTTTTTTCCCCACCTCAGAAAAAGGTTTTACTTCAGCCTTTGTCAGAAGTAAATTCCAGACCTTTGCCAGAGCAGGAAAAGATTAAACCGTTAGTAAAAGCCATTTTGTGGGTATGCAGGGGCGCAAAAATCATTCCAACCCTGGACCTACTACTTTTACTATCAGTACGCAGAATTTCAGGAAAGTTGCACTTTCATAGCATTGTTAAGTTTCAAACCCTAATGATATATAGTCACCTCACTGCATTGCACCAAAAGGACAAGTGGATTTTTGAAGCACCCTGACCCATGGGCAAGTAGATATTTTATGAGATTTTACACCAGATGTGGAAAAATCTAGCTGTCAATGCCAAAGATGCAGCCATATCTCCGGCAGAATGCACCACCGTTTTCTCAGTGGTTTTGGAAAACTGAGTAAAAAAACACATCCCCGACGCAAACCAAGGCCTTGAAATCGACAAGCCACAGACAAGAACTATTAAGGCACAGTCAACATATATGGCAATAAATTCCCTCCCAAATGATCGCAGCTCCACGCTGTCAGCTAAAAATAAAAGCGCTTGGGGGAAATCAGGGAAGCGCTCTAATCCAAGTCCAGGGTCAAAACGAAGCGCTCTTCTCTAGAATCAAGGCAAGTTTCGGGGAGGGGGGGGGGGGGAAAGGCTGGGCTGGGCTCAGGCAGGCCAGCTCACAGGCCCTCCAGCAGGGAGGCAGTCCCTAGTGGCGGTTCCTCCTGGAGCCCAGCAGAGCCAAACTTGCCTTTATTCTAGAGAAGAGCGCTTCGTTTTGACCCTGGACTTGGATTAGAGCGCTTCCCTGATTTCCCCCAAGCGCTTTTATTTTTAGCTGGCAGCGTGGAGCTGCCATCATTTGGGAGGGAATCCCGACATAGGGATTCCCCCGCTTGTGCGGATTCCTTAGCGGGAGCCCACCCCGCGTTATGGCTGCAGTGCTGAATTGATTTAAGTGGGAGCCCACCCCGCTTATTTCATTATGGCGTCCTCACGGGTGCCCACCACGCCTATCTGATTTATTATCCTCGTGGGTGCCCACCCCGCATCGCCGCCATAGAAATCACCTCCGCGGCACCGAGTTGCCGAGAAAGTGTCACAGCGCTGCCTGCAGCGACCCGGAAGTCGAGTAGTGCCTGCCTGGTTGCAGGCGGGGCCTGAGAGCGGCCCAGAAGACACACGCCGGTCGGGAACCCACCCCGCGCTGTGGCATACAGAGGCGGTACGACGAAGTAGAAGCCAGCGTCTCCCAACGGGGCTCCCAGGAGCGAGGAAGAGCCCCGTGGTACCAGGTGAGAAGGCGGAGAGGCCGGGAGAGAACTGAGAGGGAGAGAGCTTCCCCTACGAGCCGCCAGCATAGGACTACAGCGCCAGCCTCGTGACCCCAGGTAACGGACTTGCGGAGGGGAGCGCTGCAGGTGGGCCGTGTCCTGTTGATTGGGAGTTGTGTCGGCCGGCTCATACGCGCACCATTACGGGTGTCTGGTACCGGGGCCAGCTGGGGGGGAGGGGGGCATTTTGCAACTTCCGCCATCTAAGCAGAGTTGAGGTGTGAAAGAGGAATTGCACGCTCAGTACCGAGATTACCCCATTCTTTGCCACAATTGCAGACGGGGCTCGGTTCTAACTTGTTGGGAGTGGTGTCGGGGCACATTGTCGGTGCCCGCCCCTGGTGGTTTTACTGAGGCCTCCATAGAGCCTGCGCTGGTTCTACAGCTGCCCCACCTGGCAGGGGGCAGCTGCAACGTGGGGCCATAGTTTATTAGGAGCCCCAGTGGGGGTTCAGGAAGCATCGTGGTGCCAGCCCCCTTCTCTTCCTTGGGGGCATTTTTATTTAGAGTCCCAGAGAGGTGCTCAGGGGCACGATGGTGCCCGTGCTCATTTTCACAGCTGCTCAGCAATTAGTGGGCAGCTGCTACGTTTAGGCAAGTTCATTGCGCACTTTGGCTGCCATGGCAGCTTATGCCCTGACTCTGCGGGACATAGGGCATTTGAGCCCCTGGGAGAGGCCAGTTGGCCTAGGGCCAGTTTCAGTGTGTTGTGCCCCCGATTGGGGCACACTGTGTTCATGCTAATTATTGCTTAAGTAGATTTATGTGGTCTATGCTAATGTGATCCATGCCTTATATGATTTAGGCATCCTATATTTTATGTTACAGGATCTAATTCTCAGTTCAGTATTTCACCAGTAGTTACTGGTTGTGCTCTACATTTACTATTTGTGCTAGTTACTGGTTGTGTTCTACGTTTATGATAAATATTACCTTTACTATTTTTACTAAGTGATGATGCTGACAGTGGTCCATGTGGCCCTGTCATGTGTATCTAATCCACTGTAAATATTGCCCAGTGCCAGTTGGCACAGTGTATACTGTGTGATTACCGTCTAATGTGTTTTATGATAATACAAAGGCTATTTTTGATATAACTGTGTGGAGTTTTTGTGGTGTGCCTAGTGTGTTGCTGCTGTGTGGGTGTTGCGCAAACGCTTTACACATTGCCTCTGGGATAAGCCGGACTACTCGAGCCAAGCTACCAAGGAGGTGAGCAGGGACTATCTTCGGCGTGTAGCTCCCTTGCCCTGACTAGAGTGGTGGTCTCTGCCTGGCTTTGGCGCAAGCCTTAGCCAACCAGAGATCCCATTTCTAACAATTACAAACCGCTTCCACTTTGCTGCATAACAGGCTCTTGTGGCAGGACGTCTAGCTTCCTTTATAATATTCATACAGTCTGGTGGCAGATTAAGATAGCCGAATTCTAGACTTCAGGTGCCAGATTGAGTTGACTGGGGTCTGGGTGTCGTATAGCTCCATGGCTCTGGGTTGAGAAGATCGGGTGTAAGAAGTAGTTTTTGAAGAGGAACTACTGGGAGTGCCAATAGGGTTGTGAACCATGGTTGACGTGCCCATGTGGGAGCAACTAGGATTAGTGTCAGGAACACTTGTTTGAGTTTCCGAACCACTAATGGAATGTGTGGGAGAGGCAGAAAAGCGTAAGCAAATATCCCAGACCAGTTCATCCATAGACAATGTGTGTGGATACCTGGACGCAAAGTTTGGGCATTTTGCGTTTAAGTGCGTGGCGAACAGGTCTATGTCTGGGAAGCCCCACATTTGAAAGAATGGGAGGAGAACTTGCGGGTGTAGTTCCCATTCATGGACTTGCTGTGTCTGCAACTTAGCAGATCTGCCATGAATGACCCACTCCAGATGTCCTGGGCTAGGTGGGACAATTGTAGGGAGTGTGTCCCCCCGTTTTTGTATGGAGTATATGGCTGTCATGGTGTCGGTACGAACCAGGACAGCTTTGCCAGCCAGATGGGTTTGAAAGGCTTTTAGAGCTAGAAATATGGCCATGAGCTCTAAATGGCTGATGTGGAGCAACTTTTGTTGGCGACTCCAGAGGCCTTGTATTGTGTGTTGCTGTAGATGAGCACCCCAGCCAGTTAGAGACGCATCCGCTGTTAGTACTGTCTGTGGAACCGGGTCTATGAAGGGCCGTCCTTCTGACAGATTTTGTGTGTTTCACCACTGTAGAGAACGATGTGTACGGCCGCTTACCAACACTAGATCGGTTAATAGACCGTGGGATTGGTTCCACTGACTGGCTAAGCATTCCTGAAGTGGACGCATGTGGAGCCTAACATACAGGATGATCATGATGCACAATGCCATCATCCCTAGTAGTTGCACGTAAGCCTGAGCTGGAAGAGTTTGACTGTGTTGAAACTGGAGAACCAAAGCCTGAATGTTGCGAATTCTGGATGCGTTGGGAAACGCCAGAGCCTTTTGAGTATCTAAAGTGGCTCCTAGGTAGTTCTGAATATTGGCTGGCTGAAGATGTGACTTTGGCACATTGACTGTGAACCATAGTCGATGCAGTAACTTGATGGTTATGAAAGTGCATTTGCGGCACTGTTGGTATGTGCTGGCTTTGATGAGCTAGTCGTCTAGGTATGGGAAGACATGGATGCTTTGTCTCCTGAGATGAGCAGCTACTACCGCCAGACATTTTGTGAAGACTCTGGGGGCAGTGGTGACTCCGAATGGGAGTACCTTGAACTGATAATGTTGGCCTGGTAACACAAACCTGAGAAATTTGAAATGAGCAGGGTGGATTGGAATATGAAAGTAGGCATCCTTTATGTCTAGAGTAGACAGAAAGTCGCCCTTTGGCAAAAGAGGTAGTACCTGTTGAAATGTTATCATGTGAAAACGGTCTGACTGTATGTTAAAATTGAGTTCTCTGAGGTCTGAGAGACCTGTCCTTTTTTGGTATTAGGAAGTAAAAAGAGTACATGCCCGACCTTTGGTGTTGTAGTGGTACGGGCTCTATGCTTTAACAGTAGCGACTGTACCGCTTGTTTGAGGCGGTGTAGATGATCCGATGAGAGTTTGTGTGACTCTGGGGGAATGTTTGGAGGAGTGTTGATGAAATCCATGCAGTAACCGGAACGGATAATTTGCAGAACCCACTTGTCTGTTACTGACTGCCAAGCCTGTTAGAAATGTGAAAGTTTTCCCCCGACAGGTGTTAGGTGGTTGAGGGGAAGGAGAGGTAAGTCACTGTTTTGTATTGGAGGGGGAGGTGCGTGTGTTTGAACCTCAACCTCTTGCCTTGCCGTTATTTCCTCGGTAACCCCTCGGAAGTAGTTCTTAGAGCCAGAGGGTTCGTTATTACCCTTGTAGGTAGAGACATTTTCTGAGGAAGAATTCTTGGATCCCGCTTGATGGAAAGAGTGCCGAAATTAACCACGGCCTTGTGGTGACTGAAGCGCCCCCATGGATTTGGCCATTTCAGTGTCTTTCTTCATCTTTTCCAGTGAAGAGTCTACCACTGGGCCAAAAAGTGCTCCTTATCAAATGTGTTTTTAATATAGAGTTTGAACCTCGAGGCTGAATCCAGAGATACATAGCCAGGAGTGCCTTCTTAAAAGCTGTATCTGCAGCATTGAGGGAGCACATGATTTGATTGTTGGAAATAAGTTGTCCCTCCCTTATCAGGTCTTCAGCTTTTGATTTATATTCTTGGGGTAGATAGTGGAGCAATTGTTCCATCTCATCCCAATGCGCATGGTCAAATCCAGCTAGCAATGCTTGTGTGTTCGATATGCGCCAGAAGTTTGCTGCCTGAGATGCGACTCGGTTCCCCGAAGCATCAAGAAGCTTAGATTCCTTATCTGGGGGTGGAGCATCTCCTGTGGTTTAGGAGTTAGCCCTTTTGCGTGCGTTGGATACTACTAGTGAGTCCAACAGTAATTGTCGCCTAATGTAGGCTGGGTCAGATGGTGCGGCTTATATTTTTTGTGTACCCTAGGGGTAATGATACGTGGTCCGACTGGATCACTAAAGATATCATCCACATGTCTTATCATACCCTTGAGCATTGGTAGTGTATGCGATGAGTTTTGAGTAGTGCTAAGGGTCTCAAAAAAGGAAATCCTCTCCGGGGAAATCTTTGTAGAGCTGCACCCCATGGTAATTGCAGCCCTACCCAGCAATTCAATGTAACCTACACTGTCATCTGGTGGAGAGAGTTTGGTCGGGTACAAAGTCAGGATCATTGCCTGTGGGCTGGTTACTGTTGTAGTAGTCCTATGGGTCTGTAGGTATTGGCTGACCATCCCCATCATCCTGGTTGTCAGGGGTATGTGCTAAATGCTGGGGCAAAGTAGACACAGGTATAGATTGTGGAGGAGATGGAAAGGAGGAGGAGGAGGAGGAGGAGGGGGGGGGGGGGGGGGGTTACTTCCGACAGTTCTTTTCTGCACAGGAATGTGATATTCCTCTTCAGCTACAGTCCGTCACTGTGGTGGTGATCTGCCCAGTTTTTGGATGAATGTACAACATTTTGTTTCGGGTCCGGTATATCAAGCGGATTGTTAGAACGGTGCCTTTTGGTGACTGCGGTGGTTTCGGTGTCAATGGTTTAGGGGCTGGTGTTATCGGATCCTAAGCGTGTTTCGGTGCTGATGGTTGAGGGTCGGAGCCGGACTTAGGTTTCGATCCCGAAGGTTTCAGCTCGTTTCCAGTTTTCAAATGGGGCTTTTCAGAGCTGGAAGGCTTCTTGGTAGGCTTTGGTGCTGAGCCCGAAGGCGGGGCGTCGGAGCACGATCTCTGGGCCGACTGGGGCCTGAATACGTGTGTTGGTCCTGAGCCTTCTTTTTGGGTTGAGGTGGATGTAGGGGCGAGGGAGTTTCTGTACTCACAATACGTTGTCCATGGGGGATGTCTCTCATCCTGGTCGGAGCGGTACTCTGAAACGGAGATCAGTTCATTGGCTTATTCATCTGACTGAGGTCTGAAGAGGTTCAGAATGGAGGTGGTGCGTTGACTCTGCATGTCGCAACTTCGAGCCCGACAGTCGGGAAGTGTCTGTTTGGAGAGGAACACCTGGCACACATCACAGTCCTGCTCACTGTGCTCCGGGAACAAGCACAGGTTACACACTCCATGTGAGTCGGTGAGTGGATATTTTGCGTGGCACAGAGTGCAGAATTTAAAGGGAGTTCGTTCCATCAACCGCTAGTCGAATCGACGCGGGAAGGCCAGACAGCCCACCACGAACTATCCCGATCGAAAGTTTTAAACAGAAAATCCGACACACAAAGAATAGTATACGCGATCGGAAACAATACCGTTGAGGTTCAGTGTTTTGCACGCCGAGGAAAACCGAAGTAACGGTGACGAACTGGGGCGCAGCGAGGAATATTCGAACCAGGTGGCAGAAAAAAATAATCTAACAATGGAGTCGATGTCCATGCGAACTATCACCGAAAGGAGGAGTCACCTACCTCGTAACTGGAAAGACTACTTCGGAGAAAAACAAAGTGCAAACATCCGGACCCAACACTAGATGGCGATCTATGCAAAGCATATGATCTACAGCTCATATGCCTCGAACACAGCATTAATAGTCTTATCTACAGATCACTACTTTACTGCATTCACTGGGACTGAGCTAGTCTTTGCACAGAGCATAGCAACAAGACTATTTACACAAGATGAGGAAAAACCAATCGTTTACATCTGCAGTGATTTGATCTATGCTGCCGATGGTAGAAATAAAAGGCTGGAGGTAGAGGGAGCAACATGAGTTGCTTGGGGGTGGCTATAGAGAGCAAGTGAAAAGAGAACATGGAGCACGGGGGAGTAGTTAGTTGGGGGAGAGCAGCACACAAGAGAAAGTACATGCACTCTTCATGGAGTGCTGAAAGAAAAAAAAGTGGACAGATACATGTCAAGCAATTAAAAGGAGGGTAAAGACATTATGCACCAGAGGGGCAACAAACAAAAGAAGAGGACGGCAAGCAAGCAAATGAGAGTGACAAGGTCAACCAATGGTAAGCAATGGATAGGCTCTAAGCCCACTAGGTTTTTGGTGTGGTCCTCAAGAAGGCTTTCTCTACGAACGATCTAAGAACATAATGTTACTTGCAATATCCCTCATGATTGGCAAAGAGTCAAGAATTTTGTTTTTGATGGATTGGTACATAAAGGATTGCCTGGAGGGAGGTTTCTGAACTCAGACATTAAATATTGAGAACTAGGGTTACAACAATTTTGATCAACATCAGGCAATTCCTTGATTTTCATTATCCTTACTCCCAAACCTCAGATGGGAAGACCAGAAGAACAAGTTACCTTTGGTAATGCGGTTTCTGGTACATACAATAACCAGTGCCACCCCTGCATGCTGACATTGGTTTTTGAATGGAGGTGGGAGGGTAGTGAGGAGTCTGCTGTTGGAATTTACACTAGAAAGACCTTTGCTGAAGATAAGTACTTAGGTCTTCTAATGGATTCCTCACCTTTAGAATAGATACCAAAGAAGTACCTCAACCAAGGTGGAGATGTATAATAGACTCAGACCACAAAGTCCTGCACAACTGAATGGGTGTAGTGCTCTTCCTGTCAGACCAGACTGTCAAGGCAATAATACTCGGTGAATGTATGCATTTATACTGATGTTACCGGCTTGGCAGATGTCAACAGGCACTACCGGTGCCAACGCAGTCATAGCAGTCTTGGTCCTTGTGGAATAAGCTCTCAGTCCTTCTGGAGGCTCCATCTTGGCCAATGCATAGCACACCTTAATGCAGAAGACAATCCACCTTGACAAAGTCGGTATCTGTAGTGCCTGACCTTTGTTTGATCCTGAGGACCCCACTAAAAGCCGATAGTTCACCCGATTGTCTTTGGTGCAATTGAAGCAAAAGCTTACGGCTCTTTGGCGGTCTAGTTGAAGAAGTCTCCCCTCTTTTGACCAGGTGAGGCGGTGCAAAGAAGTATGGGTGATGGATTGTCCAATGTGAAAAGGCATCACAACTTTAGGCAAAAAGGCCTCTCTGGTCCTCAACACCAGTTTGTCTGGAAAAAGGATGGTGTAGTGAGCCTGGACCAAGAGCCTGAAGCTCACTTGAGCGGCGAGCTGAAATGCTCACAATGAGGAACATGGTCTTGGGGATCAGAAGATGCAACAAGCAGCTGGGAGTGCATTGGTTCTAAGGGAAACCCATGAGGAACGTCAGAACCAGATAAACATCCCAGTGTAACAACACGAACTCTGTAGGAGAACACGTGTGTCACACATTTAACGAACCACATCACGACAGACGTTTCAAACAAGAAAGGTTGGGTTCAGTAAAGATAAAAATGCAGAAAGGGCTGACAATTAGGTTGGAACTAGAAAGGTCATAACGTGCATTTATGAGGCGTTGCAGGCTCATTGCATACAAGCATTGGCATAGCCAATAGGTCTCGCCTTTGGGACCTTTTAAGTGGACTACTGTTAACAAGTAAGCAGTAGCGCTTGTGAAAAGCAGTACTCTTAAAAAAAAAAAAAAGATAACATATGCAAAAGTGGGCGGCACTCTAAGGCATAGGAGAACCCAAAGCCCAGACGTCGCTCGAATCTTAGAGCCCCTTGTGACATGCCTCTGGTGAGCCAGGAGTGAGTGACACATGCTTCAAACATGTTCTAGGATCGGGTGAAACATGCTGCAGGTGGTGGGTCGGGTACAGGGGGTGACTGGCTCTGACAAAGCAACACTTTGGTGGTTGTAGGGGCAGTCGGCAGCTAGAAACTTGTGCATTCTGGGACTTGTAGTCCTGGTTCACTTCAACCAACACATCTGAAACTAAAAGGGAGATCATTTGATTCAAAGTTAGGATATACCCGAGCAATAGGGTATTGTATGTACATATCTGGGTCGATCTTAGTGTCACTGAGAACACCTAGTAGATTGATTGTTCACATGAATGGAGTAGGTTTCAATCCATTAATAGAATAACTATAGCGCCTCGTGTAGCTGGGAAAAACGACCCTGCTGAGAAGTTGCATTTGGAATTTAATTCTGCAAAAGTTTGATCAAAGCCCCAAACCAACCCTTCGGTTAACTTTTTGTCAGAACTTTATACTTGTTATAATGTAACTACCACAGAACATAAGTAGGTATTGGATTCATATTTTTAAGGCACGTTTAGACACAATGCACTAGAATATTCTATGATGAAACCCAAGTTAAAACAGCACAGGGACTGAAACAATTTCAGTGATGTACGAAAATTCAAGACATAATATTGAAAAGGATAGTCAATTTATACTGTATAAAATTGGATTAAAATAACTATTGGCCAATAATTGAAAGAATCATGTTTACGATTAAAGAAAATAAAAGGCAAACTGATCGCCCAAAAACTGAAGTTGCAGCACTTCAACTGTTCTATTTTTACTAACATGAATAAAGATGTTAACGCCACAGGTAAATGGCTATGATTTTATAATTATCAAAATCTCTACAAATGGTGAACATCCACTGTATCCATATACAGGCTTTTTTAGGAGATTACTTTTCTCCAAGGAGATATTTGAAAAAGGTACCCACATATTCATGCAATACCTCTACAGAGTTGGACAGCCTCTAGAAAAGGCAGTGAATTATTTTTGTTCTAACATTTTTAAATAGATTTAATACGAAGCTCCTCCAGCCTAAAGGTAAAACATACCTTCACTTAATATCAGATGCCTTTAGTTCTATAAACCAGAGATGTTTTGATGGACGTGATTGATCTGCATTATCAACTACAACCTAATGAACGTAAGGGGGTAAGACGGCAGTACATTAGGAGCTGACGAAAGACGCCTCCACGATCTGTGTAGCTTCTGTAGTTTTGCACCTTATGCACTGAACTGAAAGCTGCTATACCAGCGCGGGAAAGGCTGCACTGTGCATCATCTTCGCAAAGTCATCATGTCTCCAAGTGTATCATTTCACTTCTGCTTCCTTCATTTTAGGTGGTTGGCAATTATATTAGACCGCAGGATAGGTCAGAGAGTTGAACGCTCACTGCTGAAACATGCAGTGCTCTGCAGGTCAGAAGTTAGTGTCTCAGAGTCTGCTAAATTGAGTGGCAAATTGGATAATGTTGACACCTGTTACTTGCAGGGTTTAGAAATGGCACACCCATAGTATAAAGTGCTGTATAAAATACAATTATAATGTAGTGGTGGGAGTGTCATGGCACAGAATTTAACAAGATGATTTGTTTCAGAATTCAGCCCCCTAGAATGCCTCGTTGTAATCCTATTTAACCATACACTTAGTTCTGATGTTGTTTTATGAAAGTTTATACCCTCCCAACTATGATCGCTTGTTAGTTTTGTAATAGATTAATTTAACACACTAGATTATACATTTGCACGTGTGGGATATCTTACATGTTTATATATCTCTAAAAACTAACTGTTCATTTTCCCTTTGTATTTTTCCTTTGTAAACCGAAAACAAATATACTGCATTTGGCATGACTAACACAGGAAAGCAGTGTCCTGCATCCCACAGCCATAGGGTGGGACAATGGGTAGGCAGAGTAAGTGCTTGTTCAAAGCACCACTGTGAGGATCGGGATACACTGTGCAGCCATTTACAGACATGCAATGCTTAAGATACTGCTTCATGTCCGAGTAGGAGTCTGTGACGCAGATTGGAGTTTTTTTTACTAAGGAACAGAAAAAAACAGGAGTAATATGCTGCCTGAAGAAAAAAAAACAACATTACATTAGGGACAGGATACACACTTTCACTGATAGAGCAGTGCGGAAAAAAAGGGTCACCTGTGTTTTCACAATGGCCTGCAAAGAGGACCAGTGGACTCCATAAAATAAAAAGTGTGGCTGCGAAAGTGAAAGCGATTGCACTGTGTTTATTTGTAACATGATCCAGGAATGCAGCTGGCACACTGCGCGTCCCTGCTCGCTTCCGAGACCCAAACGCCATGGGAGGGAACGCTTAGAGAAAAGGCGTGAAATGCACCCGTCTTTAGTCATTTGCGTGCTTTCATTTTTGAAAAACACACGCAAAGGCCAATAGAATGTGACAACTACACGCACAAGCTTTCAGAAAGTTTTCTGAATGTCTGGAGTGATTTCAAGAGGCCCTCTCCTAGAGCAGAGCATGCACACTGGGCTAAGCTCAACCTAAAAAAAGGATCTAGAGACTTAAGGAGAGGTGGGGAAATGCGCTACGCAGTGACATAACATAGGCTATTGTGTTTATAATCCATCTAAACTGTTTCGAGGAATGCAAGATTTCAATTTGTCCTAATTAATTTTACCCGCTACACTTATCTGACCCTGGAGAGAGAATTAAGAAAGATGTACTCAGGGTCACGGACCTTATGCCCTCGCTGCAAAGCGGACACCGGAGACTTTATGCATATGGTGTGGTCCTGTTCGATGGTAGCGCAGCTCCGTTCATAGATGCTGCAGTGCACATCAGAGGCGACCCTGAGTATCCTCCCTTTGGACCCTTTCCAATGTTTGTTAGATCTCAGACCAGGTAATAAGAAAGCAAGTGGGCTTGCGATTTTCCAAAGCTTGGCCTTGTTCCTAGCAACACGATGTATAGCCTTGCATTGAAAATCGTAGGCAGCACTGCCTTTGGGTCACTTGCGCACCGAAGGGAAAGTGAGCTAGGGCGGAACTGCCCGCTTACACCACAGTACGTCTTTTTGGGGGGGGGGTTGAGCTAGGGGGGGGGGTTTACGGAGGGGGCACAGACAGTCTGGGGTTTTGGGACCTCTATTTAGACAAACTAGATACCAAAACTGATCAACAGTGCACATCAGAGGCGACCGTGTATATCCTCCCTCAGTACCCTCTCCAATGTTTGTTAGATCTGAGACCAGGTAATAAGAAAGCAAGTGGGCTGCGATTTTCCAAAGCTTGTATAGCCATGCATTGAAAATCGCAGGCAGGACTGCCCGCTTACACCACAGTACGTTCTGGGAGTGGGAGGGGATGAGGGGGCACAGACAGCCTTTATTTAGTCAAACAATGTATAACTGATCAACGTACTATACCCCCCCCCCCCCCCCCCCCCCCCCCCTCGGACAGGGTGTGATCTGTTTGGCACAGAACATACGGTGGGTGCAGGGGAGAGGGGTTAATACGGGCGACCCCAGGGAGGAGAGATGTGAGTGGTTGTGTAGATTAACTGCTCACTGAGCAAACAGATAGGAGATACAGTGCTAGAGGTGGTCACATCCTATTATAAGAACAGGGATGTTTCCTCTTCTGGAAGTTGGGAGGGGGTCTCTAACAGGGCAGAGATGCACGCAACATGGTTCAAGTTGGTATTGAAGTTGAAATTCTTGGATTATGTTTTTCTCTGGTTTCTGAGATGCATTGCAGTTGCACTGACCACCCACAACAGCCACGACACACTCCTGCAGGGCGTGTACTGGGAAAATGTTGTGCTGCAAGATTATATGTACCATCTAACTCCTTTTTACTGTTTTGATCGTGATACAGACAGATATCCATTTGGTACAATAGGTGGATGGCATTGTATTGTGCAGAAGTGTAAAAAATCTAAATGGCTGACAAATTAACTTCAAATGGTGCCCAGAGCAATATCTTGCTTGGTCAAAGAAAATAAAAAACGGACGATTTAGCGGTGGTCGGCATTTCAGGCACCACACCAGTCCACAAACATGTCCAATGATCTGCCCATTGATGCGGGACACGCTCATGGGAATGACGCACCCATGGGCCCGCTGCATTTTGGGCCCCTCACTAGGCCATAAACACATCCATTGACTTGCACATGGGCCCAAAGCACCCGTGGGCCCAACGCATCCATTGGCACAACGCATCCATTGGCGCGAGATGCAAAGAGCGACGTGGGACGCGACGAGCAAACAAGACGCAAAGCAAGACGCAACATGAAGTGGTGTACAATGGCGAGACGTAACATGCAATATGACAATTTGTAAAGCGCCCATTCACCCAAGGGTATCTTGGAGCTGAAAAAGACGTTTGTTCCCCAACTCAATGGTACTCATTTGATAGACCTCAGGAGGATGAAAGTTTAAGTGGACCTGCCGGAATTCGAACCGGTGACCAGGAGGTCAATACATGCCCCTACAGTGGATGCATTGGTCTGCTATGCCACCTACCCGGATGACAACAACCTTGATGGAAGATTAAACAGGGTCAACTGTTGCCGCTCAACCTCCACAGATGAAGATGTAGACTGTCCAGACTTCGGTGCAGAACCCTGCCCTGCTACTGGAACAGAAAATTCTCCTGCAGTGGTTGTCTATCAGAGGACGAATATGCATGCCCAGAAGTTTGGGTACAAAACTATCCTGACCCTATCTGACGCTACTAGAAAAACTGGGGCATATTTGCTACCAATATTCAGAAGACTGGGTAGGAGAGGCGGTAGAGGAAAGGAGAATAGGAATCTCGTGCTCCAATCTGGACTATCTCCTAGAGAGTGTTTTGGGAACTCCAATGCACATTTCATGGTGGTACATGGATTTAGACAGGGCTTGCTCAACTTTCAGAGAGCATGGTGCGACACCTTGGGATGCAACTGCCATTTGTGATCTACCAGGCTCAGTTGGTCAACTCGGCGTTTAAAGATCCTGCCTGCTAGGTAACAATCAGGGAGATCCTGGATGCCCCAGGCAACTCCAGAGGCACAGCGCCTCTTCCCACAAGACCCACCCCCCACTCTACCCTGCTTGTTGCAGTACCACATGGCAGTGGTGTTGTACGTCATAACCTGCACCACCCATCCCTTAATTGATGGCAGGAAGTTCTTCAATTCCAACAGATTTATGTGGAGCCGAGTTTCATTTAGAGAGGAGAGTCCTCTGCTCTCCACCTCTCTCAGATGACCCCTCCCCCAGCCCACCAGGGACTCATCGGTCACCGTAGTCAGATCAGGGTGAGGAAGAGAGGGATCTGCTGCTAGTCTGATTGCTGTCAAGCAGACACTATTGCAAATCTTGTGCTGTCTCCTCTAAAACCTGGATGGCGTCCAACCGGTTTCCATGGTGCTGGGCTCCCTAAGATTTCAGATTATACTGCAGAGTCCGCATATGCCACCTGTTGATGTGCACAAAGAGGGTACATGAGGCTAGCAAGGCAAGAAGTCTCAAAGCTGCTCTCATCGAGATCCAAGACAGAAAGATAGGGATCATAGCACACAAATTCCTGTACTTTTAATGAGGCAGGAAAAGCCAGAAACTGCGTAGTGTCCAGAAAAGCACCAGTAAAAGAAAGCCTCTGGAGTCATGTTTGACTAGCTACGATCAACAGTGGCGAGCCTGGTTTCCACAACTAGTCATTGAGGTAGGGGAAAACTGAAATCCCCCACCGTCCTCAGATGGGCAGCGACCAGAGCAATAACTTTAGAGTACATCCAAGAGGTGAAGGGGAGTACGACAAACTCAAAAAGCTCCTGATGTATCTTGAACCATAAGTAATGTCTGTGGGACTGCAGAACAGGTACATGAATTAACGCATCTAGCAGGTCCAACGCAACCATCCAGTCGCCCAAATCCCGGGCAGAAAGAACTTGGGCCTGTGTGAACATTTTGAAATTGTCCTTATGCAGGATGGCGTTCAGAGCGGGACTATCTAAAAAGTGAACAAAAGCCTCAGTTCTTCGGCACGAGGAAATAGCAAGAGTAACAACCTGTTGTTACTTCAAAGGGTGGCACCCACTCTATGGATACGTTGGCCAGTAGAATATGCACCACTTGCAGCAAGATCGATAGGTGCTCCTTTTTAAAATGCTCTGATATGGGAGGACGCTGAGATAGGTCAGAAAGTAATGGTAGAGCATAGCACTGATGGAGGACCCATCTGTCTTATGTTATGGCCTATCAGCCTGGAAGAAAATATCTGATCCTGCCTTGCAACTGATGGCTATGCAGTACTAAGGCCAACATAAAGTGACTTGAGACAGATACTGCAGGGGTGGAGGACTGGGTGGACCGGTGTCCTTGTTGACTGGAAAGATGTCTGCTTGATCCCCATCCCGGCAACAAAAAGAAAGATGACTGCCGCAGCGAAGAAGCCGCCTGGCGGGGTCTATAAGACATCCCTCTGAAGCAGCTTTGGAAGAGTTGGCTGCTCAGGGAAAACTGTCAGGCAAAGGCTGAAAAACCCAATAAGCACACTTTAACTCTGTGCCTTCAAATGTTTTAAAGAAAGCAATCAGCCTTTTCACCACAGAAACAAGAGCCCCATCAAATGGCATATCCATTAAAAAAATGTACGAATCTCCAGAAATGGCAGCGGATTGTTTCCACATGTGGCAGAGAAGAACTACTCTAGTACCCATTGCAAGCCCCAAGAAGTCAGTAGTACCCAGGGCAAACCAGCTGCATTCTGGCTGTCTTGAATAGTTTGACCCTAAAGGGCCTGGAAGTCCTCAGAGCCTGCAGGAAAGATCTACTGGCCATGACCCAAAGGCATTTTGTATCACTACCTAAGAGGTAGACTGCATTGACTGATCTTAACGACAAGCTGATGGAAGAGAACAACCACATCAAGAATACCTCAATACCTTTGAACTCCCTCTCTGGAGGGGTAATGAGGAACACATTAGGGTTAACTTTGCTGCTGAACACTAGGGCCATTTATTTATCAGAATCATAGTGTAGTGGTAAATCATCCCAATCGTCATTATCAAGCTGATAATCCAAGCAAAAAAGGTGATAAAGCCTCAGAGGAAGGCCTCGTAAAAGAGAAGGGAAATGCTACTTACCAGTATGCATCTGTTCTTGGCATGTAGAGCTGCAGATCTACACACTGTGCATAGATCGCCATCTGGTGTTGGGCCCGGATGTTTGCAGTTGTTTTTCCTCTTGGAAAGTCTTTGGAAGTCGCGAGGTATACAACTCCTCCTTTGGATCATATTGCGCATGGGCTTCGGCTCCATGCTGATTGTTTTTCGCCAGCAGGGAAATGATGGAGCGTAGTAATAAGCAGTGAAGATGCCCATGTGTGCTATATCTAAATAAGATAAACTGGAACAGATAAAGGTAGCCGGGTGGGCGTGTGTAGATCTGCAGCTCTACATGCAAAGAACAGATGCATACTGGTAAGTAGCATTTCCCGTTCGAGGCATATGAGCTGCAGATTACACACTGTGCATAGATTATATAGCAGTACTCGCTCCTAGCGGCCAGGGAGAGAGGGGTGAAGTTTGAGAGATGAAAAATACAGGTCGGGGTAGGTGGGTACGAGGGGTGAGAAAGTGTAGAGTGAAATGAGAAGAGGAAGATGTGGTAGTGGAGAAGAAAGAAGATTGAAGTGGCGGTAGGGGAAGAGAGTTAGGGAGGCGGTAATAGTGAAAGGTAAAATAGCACACGGGGAGGGACGGGTGTGGGGGATAGGGAAATAGGGAAAGTTGCGGAAATCAAAGAGGGAAGTAGACATGAGGTAGTGGAAAGGAGATAGCGAGGAAGGGAAAGAGGGAAGACGGACAGTGATTGGAGAGGGGGAAATCAGAGGGAGGAGAGAAATAATGAAAGAACAGTGGAAACATGGGAAGAGGGTTGGGGCGAAATTAGAAAGAGGGAAGGTGAGATGGGAGAAAGATACAAAGGAAGAGAAAGTGTTATAAAGGCGAGGAGATGGAAGAGAGCAAAATGAGAGAATTTAAATGAAAGCAATGAGAGAAATGTTATTTTGGAGGCTGCTCCTCACAGGCACAAATGGTTGCAGGCCTCCTTTTCCTTTCAAGGGCTCTCTTTGGTGGTAGGATTGCCTCTGCTAATGCTACTGTTGGTGCAACAACTGACAAAGCAGATTAAAATGCCTGTATTTATTTGTCAGCATGCTGAACCGGAGGTGTCTAGGGAGCAACAAATGCTTGTATTTGAAAATAATTTGCTTTCAGCCATAATTTCTACATTTCATATGTTGTTCTGGAATCCTTCTATTGAGGTCAGTCATAACTTCTGAGGAGTGCCAGGAGTTAGCTGTGTCCACTGCAACTCGTTTCTGCTGTGTCAAAGCGCATTCTTTATCTGAAAAGGTGGGATGTTCATGGTACCTTGTCTAACTGCGGCAAAGCGAACCACCATTGAATCAGGAGGAATATGCCCAACAATGTAAATTGGATTCTGAGGGGAGTGATTTAGTTTAAATAAAAGTGCTATATATGTTATTTTTATACTTTATTACACATTTTGAAATTTTCTGTGGTTATTTTTTAAACCTTTTATGTCAGTGGCAAAAACTGTACTGTTCTATTAGCTTTGGGCAATGTTTCATGTAGGCTTAAGTTTTGTCTGTGGTTGACTGTTTTATATGATACTGCTCAATTAAATATGTTTCATGCATCCTCAGAACACGAAACTAGCTTGTCATGGTTACCCATGATTCTCTCACTGTCATCTGAATCTGGGTGTGGTGGCACAGATGATGGGTATGTTCCTTATAGTGCAGGTAGCAGTGGGAAAGTGTGCCACCTGGGGCCACTTCTCACCTGGCAATGTGGAAATTCTGTAAGCTTAGGTGAAATGGCTTCCTCAGGAGATTTTTCGTTCAGCACCAAATGTGCCCGACACTGGTAGATTGTGATAAAAGTGCCAAGACGCCTCAGCATTCAAGTGCTTTAAAAATTCCATCCTATCCTATGTGGCACTTGCTTATGTTCATTGTCCAGGGGTGTCCTCCTCGCCATCTACATCGGTACTGTTTTGGCGTCACAACAAATTCTTCTACAGATTCTTGGTCACCAGAAAACTGTGCTTCTTTCTCCAAGTTCACACACCCCAAAACCCAAACACTCATCATGAAACACTCCCAAACCTACTTTGATTGCATCTTTCTACACAATGGTGGTGCAATCAGGAAGGTTACTAATAACTCCTGGTTAAACTAAAAATTGTGACACACTGAAAAGCTTTTTACGTCATAATCTAGAGAGCAGAGCATGTGATCTACAACATTACATACTGATTACTGGTTACTTTTTTAATTGCCAAAATCTTGCACTCCACCTTTCAGTAAAACCCACCCTGAGGAATGGGAGAATAGGTTTTAAGCATGGTGCAGCTGCACCAGTCCCGAATGACATTGGTAAATATGGACCCTGCACTTTAGATTAGCAACACTGGCTCGATGAATAAGATCCAGGTCAGTCAATCCTATTTGGTAGAATTTTGACACTACAGTCACAGGACCATTCTTACACAGGTATCACCCTCTCACCAGGTGCTGATGGATCCTACTAAAGGACTCTTTGAATGGTACAGATGTGTGCTTGTCCTTTGACAGCCCTGGTACAAAATTCCTCTTACCCAAACAGCACTGCTTTCATTAAACTATAAAGAGTCAACATCCATATCTGGCCCAGATGAGATTAAACTAAGCCAGGTGGCTGTTTTGAAGTATAATACTCAAGTAATTGACTAGAAAAAGTTCCAAGTAATGCAAAGGCCTGCGGCCTGGCTAATGGGAAGAAAAAAACATAAGCAAAATGGGAGACTTAAGTCAACTCAGGGCTCATGTGGAGGAACATTCTCCTAGATTACTCTGAGGCATTCAGATAACAATATAAGTAACATTGTTCTTTTGAGAAGCTATCCAGTCCTGTCTGTTGGTCCAGGAGGCAATTCTCATGCAGTTGTAAATGGGAATGAGTAGCTTGCATAAGTGCATTTACAAATGTTAAAAATGAACAAACTTCTGGTATATGCACAGAAAAGTTGTGGGAAACGTTTACAAGTGTTACCTTAATAGGGGGAGTAGCACAGTGTGACGAAGACAGTAGGTATGGTTCTGGACTGGTATAGCTCGGCCCCTCTGCTAGATTCAGAATAAGTTCCTCTTCACTGACAATGTTTTCTTCATCCAGCAAGGATGAAATACGAATTACAATGGCACTAGTGTTATCTGCCCGAAGCATGCGCTTACGCCAACGGCCCAACGCTTTATTCACAAGCATTTTGGCACACGACGGTCCATATTCTCCCTGTAAAATGAAATGGAAATATGATGAATGATTAATTGGTTTACTTTTTATGATATTCCTTAAATGCTAAACACTATTAAAAAAAATGAAAAGTTTACCATCTAAACTATGGTAGCCTGCGTCCTTGAGGACCGTTGTGTTACAAACTTTGTGTCATTACTGGAAACTACGTGAAAAGCTTGAAACCGCTGCCTGTCTACGGTTTACCATCTCTCTTTTTCTAGCTCGCTTTTCTTAGCTCTCTCTCTCTGCATCCAGCAAGTTCTTGGAGAACAAAAGCAAGCAGCAAACCATCTCACATGCCTTTAATAGTTTATCCTCAATTTGTATGCAAGGTATTCCATAGACTAGCTGCCAGCACACTACAAATGTGTGTAGAAGTGAATCATGCCTACATTTTATACACTTTGCAAAATTGTTATTATGCATGATTGTGTACAATACAAAATAGGGGAAGACCAGAATGACATCAAGAACCATAGCATATATCAAATTTATTTTAGCCATCTCCAAAGGTAAAGTTTTAACTTAGGAAGACCGTTATTTACATGTAATAGTAGTTCAAGTGACTTTATCTGTGAAGTTATTACCTGCAAATTGATTACATTTCTAAAACACAATAGTCACCAGGATCAATGTAAGTTTTTGGATAACAATTCAACTTGAGATGTAAGAAACTGAGTAAAGGTAAGGGCTATCTGGTCACTTAAATAGTGCACATAACCTACCAAAATGCTCAAATGTCCATACTGAACATGGAGAGCAGGTTGTGGTAGATAATCTAACTCAACTCCGAGAAATATGGTCCAGAATGCATGGAAGACGGATATGAGGTGTCACAAAGTTGAAACCCACCTACACCAAGCTGGGAGTCATGATTTACCCATATTCAAGAACATCATCAATGTGACTAGGTACAACAATAAAAGTAACATTGTCTTTTCTTCTGTGGTATTAAGAACCAACAAAATAGTTGCCCTCTAAAATCAAAAATCAGAGAAACGACTTGTGCTTCAAGTACCTACTTGTTTGGGGTGCCTTTGATATGCCGTACTGCCAGGAACATCCCTTACAGATCATATTGCCACTGCTTCTGTGCTGCAGTCGAGAAAACTATAGATCTCATTCAAGCCTGCTTTCTCAAGCAGATTGTGTTGCTGGTCTGATCGGGATAAAAGTTATGTGCTAGCTTTGAGCTCCTGGACATGTATGCGGTAGAGAAACCAATGAAGCAACCAACATGCCTCAGCTCTTTCAGGTAAGCACAACAGACCCAGAAGAATGCATCAGTCAACAACATTTGCACGTTGGATTTGGCTGGTGGGAAACCTTGCATTAAAATCTTCATTTTTGCCCACCAGACCCATGACATTCAGAGACAGATTGAGGGGCAGGCATACAAAAGACAGTATTAGAGGGGGTCAGTTACGGCCTTCTTTTTCCCACAAAAAAGCATTTGAAAACAAGCATTGGTAAAGCCAATCAGTTTCACCTATGCGAAATCTATTGGCTTTGTATATGTTTTAAAAATGTTGCGCAACTTAAATCAAAGAGAAAAAATATAGAAAAAAAGCTCTATGACAGCCAGTGCTGACCGCATCGCGGCATTATTATTTTCTTTACTTTCAGTCATTTTGCACAGCAGCACTATGGCTAAAAATAAGGGGAAAGAAAGGGATGCAATGCAGCCAACGCTGGCTACATCACATCGCTCTCATTTCTGACAGGTGGGTTCAAGAAAGGGAAACTGAGGCATGAGACAAGCAACAATCTGTCCATTATTTAGCCTTCCATTGTTTTAGGTCTCGCCTGGCGTTAGCAGCGCTCATGCGCTGCCCTCACAATGCGAGTGCCTTTTGGAATCAATACGGATTCCAAAGCGTGCATGCGGATGAACAGAAGATGTGCACGCCTGGCGTCTGATTACAAGTGACATCAGATAGGTGCCCCCGCAGATTTACTGCCAGCACTTTCGCTTGTTTTAAGCCGTGCTCTTAACTACATCAGCCACGCCCCTTTGAGAGGCCCGCCCACAGTTTTTACATCAGACTTAAAGCCCTGGTTCTAATTATCCCATCCAGTCATACAAGCAGTACCTCGCTTGTCGCTAAGCGGGAAATGCCAGAATGGTCGCGTTACGAAAAATAAAAGGACTGCCCAACCCAGTCAGCGGCCACAACAGTCAACTCTAGTTCTAATACGCCTACCAGCGTGACTTTGTCTTGTTGATGTCGAGTCCCACTTCCTGGCCCAGCTCAACCTCAACCTGGGGGATGGTGGGCAGCCTGGAGCGGGTGTGGCTGCTGGCCGAGGCCCTGCAGACCAACCGCGCGGTGCAGCCCTCTTGGGAGTATGAATGACTCTCTGATTTCAACAACAATAGATGTGTGTGTATAGCACCTAGTGCTCCCAGGTGCATTCATTATAACAGGCTTGTAGATTGTGCCGACCAATCGCTCAGTGCAGTCCCTCTTGGGAGCGTGACTGCTACTACTGACTATAACTGTAATGACAACATGTGTGTATGTATATATAGCGCCTAGTGCCGCCAACTGCATTATGTATAACAGGTTTGTACATATGTGCAGACCTACCGCTCATGCAGTTCCACCTGTGAGTATCACTCTCTGATTACAACTGAAATTTCAACACATGTGTATGTATAGCGCCTAGTGCCACCAGCTGCATTAATTATAGTAGGTTCGTACGTTATGTGCAGAAAACCGTTCGGTGCAGTCCCTCTTGTGAGCGTCACTCTCTACTACTAATGATTACACCTGCAATTACAATATGTGTGAGGGTGTGTGTAGCGCCTAGTGTCGCCAGCTGCGGCAGGTACAGACAGAAACAAAAGCCTCTTAGTCTCTAAATAACAAAGTTTCAGCCCTGAAGCTAGGAAATCCCTTCCGAGAGACTCTTAGAAGCAAACAGGCCATCCAGGTCGAATGAGGAAGAGGTGTAACGGCCAGAGCTGCAGGTTTTGGGGCAGGGGGATTTAGTTTTGAATCTCGTCGCCGGCTCAACATCCTGTGATTCTGAGCAAATCACTTAATCTCCCTTTGCCTAAAAGCGCTACAATATCGTTCGGTCGAGTTCACACTATGTAAAACTACAATTTTTTATTCAGCGTTTTCAAAATCAAATACCTGCACGGAAAACACGTTCATGTTTCAGGTGCTAACGCAGCCTCGGCATCCAGGTGGGATTTCTTCAGATTGTTGCCAGGATTAACAAGCATTAAAAATGCAATAGGTGTCGCCTTTCAATAAGTTAAAGCCATTTGCTTTGCTATTCAATACCATTAGCAAAGCAAATGGCTTTAACTTAATCAAAGGCGACACCGATTGCATTTTCAATGCTTGTTTAGTCATGTGTTTAATCTAGGTCTTCAGGTTCTAACATTTCAAAGTCAATAGTACATTTTCTTTGCACCAATAAGAATTTTCCTGTGACAGGCAATAAAGCTAAAACAGGTCTCTATTCCTTTTCAAAGTACACCTGCCTGCTAGATTAAAATCTATGTGCCATTAAAATTATATGCAATTGTTAACTTTTTAATTTCACATTTTTAATAAGTGTTTAGGGCCTCCATCTTGAGGTGGTTCAATGTGTTTTCTTTTCATTTTTTCATGTTTTTAATAGAAAAATACACTAGCTTGCCAAGGAAAGACCTACTGGGTTTGCCGGTGTTTTTTTCCCCTTAGAGGAACAGCTTTGAAGAAGTTTAAGGCCTAACAAGGTTTCTAGACTTAATAATACATGACTGGTATATGAGAAAATAGGAATATGTTAATTACCTTGTAAGCATCTGTTCGTGGCATGGAGTGCTGTAGATTCACGTGCCCTACATACTTGCCCCATCTAGTGTGGGTCCAGGTAAGTGCAAATTGTTTTTTTTACCCCTCGAAGAAGTCTTTTGGGTCATGAGGCAAAGTGACTCCTCCTCTTGCTAATAACGCGTATGGGCATTGGCTGCATTCTCAGATTGTTTTCCCACAGGAGGGTGAGAATGGAGTGAGACTAAGTATCAGTGAAGAGATGTCCATGCAAATGAAATAGTGTAAAGGAACTGCAACGGCCACAGGTGACCAGGGAGGAGGATGGATGCATGTTAATCTACAGCACTACATGCCACAAACAGATGCTTACAGACAAGTAACCTATTCCGTTTGAGGCATGTGTGGCTGTAGAAAAACATGCTCTGCACAGACTGTAAAGCAATCCCTCTCCAAAGGTGGTGGCTATCCTGAGGGTGTTGCAGTTGTCTGAAAAAGTACGTAGCACTGCCTGCCCTACATTGGCTTGTTGGCATGGTAAAATATCCACCCAATGTTTGGTGAAAATGCGTGGTGTAGACCATGTAGCTACTTTACATATATCAGCTATTGGTATGTTTCCTAAGAAAGCCATGGTAGCCCCTATTTTTGGAGTAGTGTGTGCCCTAAGGGGTGAAGCAAAGTCCTTTTAGCTCTGGCATATCATGTCTGAATGCATTCAATTATCCATCTAGAAATGACAGTTTGAGATATGGGCTTTCCTGTGCGAGGGAGCGAAAAAGCAACAAAAAGTTGTTTAGTTTTATGGAACTCTTTATTTCTGTCAATATAAAACATTATACTGAATCCGGTTGCGGAAAGACAACTGGTAAATCACCTGAGTGATTGAGGTGGAAAGATTACACCACTTTTGGGTTGGTTCGAAGGACCCCTATCCCTGTGTAGCTGGAAGAAAGGTTCTTCCAAGGTTAATGCCTGGAGCTCACTGACACGCCTAGTTCAGGTAATGACCACTAAAAAGCAACTTTCCAAGACAAGATTTGTAGAATTTATGCAATGGTTTAGATGGTGGACCCGTAAGTCTGGTAAGCACAATATTGAGATTCCATGTGGGTGCAGGTGGAACTCAAGGTGAAATTACTGGTACCTTGGACAAGGATAAATGTTGCCCGTTTTGTAGATGGCAGCATGTATGGAAGTTGTATTAATAGAAAGTAGGTAGTAGAGTTCCCTTGACAGGGAAACGGAATCGCACATCAAATGGTCACTTTGGATTTATGTTGGTAGTGTGAAGCACTTTACCATATGTGTTCGTAGTATTACTGGGGTGCTATTCTGTTCTTTCTGGCATCTACTACCACAAAAGATGCCAATAACACAACAAACAAAGTTGTGTAAACAATATTACAGAGGTTAGAAAGAAATGTTCAGCACACCCTCCTATTTGTAAATACGTTCAAATCCCAGGCTTATGTACTAGCCTTATATCAAATCTATAGAACTAACAATCATTGCAATACTTATTCGAAATGTCCAGGTCTATAGAAAAAGCAGAGTCCACCGCACTGGATATCTTCAAAGATGTGATTTTATTTTCCTGTGGTGGTAGATCCACAAAACAAAAACTGCCAACACGTGTTACGTCTTCCCTTAGACTTTGTCAAAGCAAATGGCGAACTGTTTTCTGACCAAGTATTAGATCCGTCGAGCAGCAAAAAAATATACGCATATATTACGGTCGGGACGTACGGGACAGAGCAGAAAACGGCGTCTACCTTTGGTTTGGAACGTATCAGGGTTCCATATACCATTTCTCCGGAAGGCGTATTGAGCCTAATGTATACGGTTTTAAGGTCACTGCCAAGTGATTCTTTTGCTATGTGAATAACTCGGTACTCCGACCACCTCTCTACAAGCAGGTGGTGCCATTTAAAGGAAAACAGAACCGAGAAAACTAGACTTTGGGCGAATTTTGCGCTACCCCCCCCCCTTTTTTTTTTTTAGAAGCAGGTGGTGCTGATTATAGGAAAATTGCGGTTATCTTTAGGATAGTGACATGAGAATTTTTTTTTTTGCTGCTCGACGGATACAATACTTGGTCAGAAAACAGTTCGCCATTTGCCTTGTCAAAGTCTAAAGGAAGACGAAACACATGTTGGCAGTTTTTGTTTTGTGGATCTACCACCACAGGAAAATAAAATCACATCTTTGAAGAAATCCAGTGTGGTGGACTCTGCTTTTTCTATAGACCTGGAAATATGGACTTTTTATTCTTGCCCAATAAGTATTGCAATGATTGTTAGTTCTATAGATTTCATATAAGGCTAGTACATAAGCCGGGGATTTGAAAGTTTTTACAAATATCAGGGTGTGCGGAACATTTCTTTCTAACCTCTGTACGCATGTATAGAAGTGTAAGCGAGAACTGAAGTCTGTAAATGAAAAAGGCAGGAAGGAAAATGCTACTTACCCAGTATGTATCTGTTCTTGGCATGTAGAGCTGTAGATTCACATGCTTTGCATAGTCTGCCATCTAGCATTGGGTTTGGATGTTTTCACTTTGTTTTTCTTCGAAGAAGTCTTTTCCAGTCAGCAAGGTAGGGGACTCCTCCTTTCGGTGATCGTGTGCATGATCATCGGCTCCATCGTTATATTGTTTTCCCGCAGAGGGTGAGAATGGAGTTATTAAGAGAATATTAGAAATGTCCATGTGTATGTATGCAAGTAAGATAGTACTGGAACAGGTGCAGACAGCCGGGGAGGTGGGTGGGCGCGTGTGAATCTACAGGTCTGCACGCAAAGAACAGATGCATACTGGGTAAGTAGCATATTCCGTTTATGCAAAGCATGTGATATACAGCTCACATGCCTCGGACTATACAGCAGTTATCTCCCAAAGCAGTGGTTAACCTGTAGCTGTTGTTTGAAAAAGTGTACGTAGAACTGCCCGGGCTACATTAGCTTGTTGTCTGGCTAACACATCCACACAATAGTGTTCTGTAAATGTGTGTGGTGTAGACCATGTTGCAGCTCAACATATGTCAGATATGGGAATGTTTCCTAAGAAAGCCATTGAAGCCCCTAGTTTGTGAGTAGAATGCGCTGTAGGGGGAATTGGTAAAGTCCTCTTTGCTTTTGCATAGCATGTTTGAATGCATTTGACTATCCACCAGGCAATACCTGATTTAGAAATGGGATTGCCTTTATGTGGTGGAGCAAAAGCAACAAAGCAAATGCAGTAAATAAGAAATGATACTTTGAACTGAAGCATCCAGCGGGTTAATGTGGTTATTACAATAGATAAACCGCTTCCATTTAGCTGCATAGCAAGCTCTTGTAGTAGGTCTTCTGGCTTTCTTAATGATCTTCAAACAGTCTGGTGGAAGATTCAGATAATCAAACTATGATTTCAAGTTCCCAATCGAAAGGTTGAGAGGTTTGGGATCTGGATGTCTTGTCTTCAGGGCTCTGCGTGAGGAGACTGGGTGTGAGATGTAGTTTCTGATAAGGGACTACTGAGATTTCCAACAGGGTAGTGAACCAGGGTTGACGGGCCCATGAGGGAGCTATCAGGATTAGTTTGAGGGATGTTTGTCTGAACTTCTGAACCACTAGTGGAATGAGTGGGAGAGGCAGAAAAGCGTAGGCAAATATCCCTGACCAGTTAATCCATAGAGCATTGCCTTTGGATAAAGGAGGTAGATTCCTGGAGGCGAAGATTGGGCATTTTGATGTGTGGAGAACAGATCTATGTCTGAGAAACCCCACATCTCGAAGAACGGGAGAGGAACTTGAGGGGAAGTTCCCACTCATGGATTTGTAGCGTTTGTCTACTGAGCAGATCTGCTATCTGGTTGTACACTCCTGGTAGGTGTTCCACTAGGAGATAAATCATGTGACGAATGGTCCACCACCAAATGGCTTGTGCAAGGTATGACAGTTGGATTGTGTGCCCCCGCTCCCCCTGTTTCTGTATGTAATACAAGGCTGTCATGTTGTCTGACGTATCAGGACAGCTTTGCCTACAAGGTGAGTCTGGACGGCTTTGAACGCTAGAAAGACTGCTAGCAGCTCTAGATGATTTATGTGGAGTTGCTTTTGACTCCACAATCCCTGAATTGTGAGAGTTTGGAGAAGAGCTCCCCAACCATTGAACAATGCATCTGCTCTTAGCACGGTCGGTGGAACTGGGTCGATGAAAGGCCGCCCTTTGGAAAGGTTCTGTGGATTCCACCACTGCAGAGAGCGATGAGTGCGGTCGTCCACCAACACTAGATCTGCCAATTGACCCTGAGATTGATTCCACTGATGTGATAAACATTCCTGAAGGGGACGCATTTGAAGAACTATCATGATGCAAGATGCCATCATTCCCAGTAGCTGCATGAATACCCGAGCTGGTAATGAGTGGTCGGGTTGAAACTTGGGAATTGGAGCCTAAATATTATTGTGGATTCTCTGGCTGGGTTGGGACAAGCTAGAGCTTTTTGTGCCTCAAGAGTGGCTCCTAAGTACGTTTGCGTATTGTAGGGTTGGAGATGTGACTTCAACAGATTTACTGTGAATCCCAGATCGTGCAGTAAGAGTACTGTTTTGTGAGTGTGCTGAAGACACTTTGTGAGAGTACTGGCTTTGATGAGCCAGTCATCTAAGTATGGGAAGTGAATATGCTACTTACCAGTATGCATCTGTTCTTGGCATGTAGGGCTGCTGACATTCATATCTGTGCATAGATCGCCGCCTAGTGTTGGGTCCGGATGTTTGCACGTTGTTGTCCTGGAAGAGTCTTCGAAGTATCCTTGGATAGGTGACTCCTCCCCTGGACTACAGTGCGCATGGGCATCCTCTCCATCCTCAGATTGTTTTTCGCCATTGTGGCAGTGATGGAGTAGATACAGAAAGTGATGACCATGCTATACAGTAATTCTGAGAGCTGCAGCTGCGACAGGCGCCGGGGAGGAGGGAGGGCGATATGAATGTCAGCAGCCCTACATGCCAAGAACAGATGCATACTGGTAAGTAGCATATTCAGTTCGAGGCATGTGGGCTGCTGAATTCATATCTGTGCATAGAATACATAGCAGTGCCCTCTATTGGCGGCGGCTACCCGTGCCAGCTGCAGCGGTCTGAAAAAGTGTTTTGAGAACAGCCTGTCCTACAGCTGCCTGCTGTTTTGACTGCACATCTACGCAATAGTGTTTTGTAAATGTGTGTGTAGTGGACCATGTGGCTGCTCTGCATACATCATGCAGGGGAATATTTCCTAGGAAGGCCATGGAAGCCCCCAACTTACGTGTTGAGTGGGCTCGTGGTGGAATAGTTAATGTGCGTTTTGCCTTTTGATAACAGATTTGAATACACTTAACTATCCATCTGGCTATCCCTGCTTTGGAGATGGCGTTACCTTTGTGGTGTGGGGCAAAGGCAACGAACAGTTGTTTTGTCTTCCTGAATGGTTTAGTCCTGTCGATGTAGTACATGAGGGCCCTCCGTACATCTAGTGTATGTAGTGCCCTTTCTGCAACAGTTTGTGGGTTTTGGAAGAAAACGGGCAGTTCAATGGTCTGATTCATGTGGAACTGCGATATTACCTTGGGCATGAATTTGGGGTTGGTACGTAGTACGACCCTGTTGGCGTGAACCTGAATAAATGGCTCTTGAACGGTTAGTGCCTGGAGTTCACTAACTCTTCTTAGGGAAGTGATCGCTATTAGGAAGGCCACTTTCCATGTAAGGAATTGAATCTCGCAGGAGTGTAGAGGTTCAAAGGGTGGACCCATCAGGCGTGTGAGGACCAAGTTGAGGTTCCACATTGGAGCCGGTGGGTGACTAGGTGGAATGACTCGTTTGAGCCCGTCCAAGAATGCTTTGATGGCAGGCACTCTGAATAGAGAGAGGTGCTGCCTGGTTTGCAGATAGGCTGAGATTGCGGTCAAATGGACACGTATAGAGGTGTACGCCAGATTGCATCGATAGAGGTGTAAGAGATAACAGATGATGTTTTGGATGGATGCGTCCAGCGGGTTGATGTCATTATTACCGCAATAAATGACGAACCTTTTCCATTTGGCTGCATAGCAAGCTCTGGTAGTGGGTCTCCTGGCCTCCTTGATGATGTCCATACAGTCAGGTGGCAGGTTGAGATAGCCAAACTCTAGGACTTCAGGAGCCAGATCGCCAGGTTCAGCTGTTGCGGATCTGGGTGCTGAACCTCTCCATGGTTCTGCGTCAAATGCGCGGGTTTGATCCGCAGCCGTTGATGCGGCACCACGGAAAGTTCGAGGAAGGTGGTGTACCACGGCTGGCGTGCCCACGTGGGAGCAACGAGGACGAGTGTCAGGGAGTGTTGTCGGAGTTTGCGGGCCACTAGCGGTATCAATGGCGCTGGGGGAAAAGCGTACGCAAATCTGCCGGACCAGTTCATCCATATCGCATTGCCCTGCGACTGCGGATGTGGGAACCTGGCGGCAAAGCTTTGGCATTTTGCGTTTTCGCTTGTCGCGAATAGGTCTATCTCCGGATAACCCCACTGCTGGAAGTACGGTTGGAGTACTGATGGGTGTAACTCCCACTCGTGCATCTGGTGGCTGTGTCTGCTGAGCAGATCCGCCATCTGGTTGTCCTTGCCAGGGAGGTGTTCCGCCATGAGGAACATGTTCCTTTGAATGGCCCACTTCCACATGCTCTGAGCCAGATGAGACAACTGTGGAGAGTGTGTTCCTCCCTGTTTCTGTATGTAGTACATTGCGGTCATGTTGTCCGTCCGAATCAACACGACCTTGTTGCATAGATGTACTTTGAATGCCTTCATGGCTAGGAAGATTGCCATCAGTTCCAGAAGGTTGATGTGCAACTTCTTTTGTTGTGTTGTCCATAGTCCCTGCACTGTGTAGTGGAGTACATGAGCTCCCCATCCCTGGAGAGACGCGTCCGCTGTCAGTACTATTTGTGGGACAGGCTCTTGGAATGGTCGGCCCTTGCAAAGGTTGTGTGGGTTCCACCAATGCAGAGAGTTGTATGCCCGACCGCTCACCAACACTAGGTCTTTCAACTGTCCTTGAGCCTGATTCCACTGACGTGCTAGGCACTCCTGAAGTGGGCGCATATGTAATCTCGCGTGCGGGACTATGAAGATGCAGGAGGCCATCATGCCTATCAACTGCATAAACACTCGCGCTGGAAGTGAGTGATTGGGTTTGAACTTGGAGATCAGCAGTTGTATGCTGTTGATCCTCACTAAATTTGGCTGAGCTGTGGCCGCCAGAGTGTCTATAGTCGCACCTAGGTACTGTTGTACGTGTGCGGGCTGGAGATGGGACTTTGGATAATTTAGTGAGAATCCCAGACTGTGAAGAAGATGAATGGTGCGGGACATGTGGCTTGCGCATTGCTGGGCTGACTTCGCTTGAACGAGCCAGTCGTCTAGGTAGGGGTAGACGTGTATATGCTGCCTCCGTAGATGTGCTGCCACTGTAGCTAGGCACTTCGTGAAAACCCTGGGCGCTGTTGTCACGCCGAAGGGAAGGACTTTGAACTGATAGTGCTGCCCCTGAACAGTGAACCTGAGGTATTTTTTGTGTGAGGGGTGGATGGGTATGTGAAAGTACGCATCCTTGAGGTCCAGTGTGGCTAGGAAGTCTCCCTGCTTGAGAAGCGGAAGGACTTGCTGTAGAGTGAGCATGTGAAAGTGCTCTGAAAGAATGTACTGGTTCAGGGGTCTCAGGTCTAATATAGGTCTGAGCGACCCGTCCTTTTTTGGAATTAAGAAGTAGAGGGAGTACACTCCCGCACCCTGCTCGTGGATGGGTACGACCTCTATAGCGCCTTTTAGAAGCATACTTTGCACTTCTTGCTGTAAGAGCGTTAAGTGCTCTGAGGACATAGGACGGCTTCTTGGTGGTATTGTGGGTGGAGTGGAGGTTAACTCCAGACAGTAACCGTATTTTACAATATCTTTGACCCACCTGTCCGTGGTGATGGAATTCCACGTGGACAGGAACCTTTGTAGCCTTCCCCCGACAGGTGTTATGTGGTCGGGAGGAAGGGAGAGGGCGTCACTGCTTGTTCTTGGGGGAGGACCTGGTGTTGCCGTAGCCGCGTCCTCTGCCCTTTGTGCTGGAGCCACGATATCCACCTCGGGTGTTTTTATCATAGGTGGTCTGTGTATTGCCTTTGTTATATGTTTGTTGTGACCCCTGTCCTCTACCTGCTCCCTTGTTTCCGGGGCGACGAAAGGAGCCGCTCCGAAAGGACTGAGTTTGGAGAGCGCCCATGGACTTTGCAGTGTCCGTGTCCTTTTTTATTTTCTCAAGGGTGGTGTCAACCTCTGGCCCGAATAAATAGTCGGGGTTGACAGGCTGGTTCAGTATATTGTTTTGTACCTCAGGCTTGAATCCTGAGATCCGTAGCCAGGCATGTCGTCGCAGCATGACGCTTGTGTTTATGGCTCTGGCAGCCGTGTCTGCAGCATCTAGTGCGCATTTGATGGAAGCGTTCGTTAGTAGCTGTCCTTCTCTGATGAGCATTTCTGCGCCTTCCTTGAACTGGTCAGGAAGATGCTGGAATATCTGCTCCAGTGTGTCATAATGCGCTCTATCATAGCGAGCAAGGAGCGCTTGAGTATTGGCTATGCGCCATATGTTGGCAGCTTGGGCGGCAACTCGCTTGCCAGATGTTTCTAACACCTTGGACTCTTTGTCCGGGGGAGGAGCGTCACCTGTCGTTTGCGAGTGTGCCCTCTTGCGTGCATTCGCTACGACGATGGAGTCGAGTGGTAATTGTCCTCTGATGTAAGTAGGATCCCCAGGTGCTGATCTGTATTTTTTATCAATCCTGGGGTTTATCACTCGTGCCCTGGTGGGTTCTTTGAAAATGTCCTTGGCTGGTTTGAGGACCCCCTTCAACATTGGCAGAGTCTTTACATGTCTTTCTGAGGATGCAAAGGTGTCCATTAGAAAGTCATCTTCGATGGTATCAGAGTGAAGCTGTACCCCATGGTTATTCGCAGCACGTTCAATAAGAGCGTTGAACGCCGCAGTATCCTCCGTAGGAGATGTTTTTGCCCCATAGAGTTGTTGGTCCTGTGCATCGAGAGGTGCACTGGGGTCTGCAGGGTCGCCCCAAGTTAGATCAGGGTCCTGCTGGTCGTCCGGGTCCGTGTCTACATGGTAGGGGACTTGGTCATCTATGTAGTTGTGGAAATATGGATTTTTCTGATCAGTTATGTCCCCTATCTTGGACCCCAACGGTTCCATGTATGAATCACAAGTACATGTATGTTTCCTCCAGTTCCAGTTATGAAGACGCAAACACATGTGCGTCCACCGTCAACCTGTCCTCTTTCAGATCCGCCATGAATAGGCCGGATATTTCATTCCTAAGTATGAAAGGCCACCGGCTTTATATGGTTCACTTATGCCATTTTACAGTCCAGGCAAGTAGGCCCTGATTCTGTCATCAAACTCTTCTTGCCTTCTGCCTCTGAAAGCTCCAGAATGAGCCTGCATCTGTGACCATGAACTTTGTCTCATTCCCTGCGCGGCTCACGAAGCCTGACATCAGCCTGCTGCCTGCCAAAAACTGTATTTCACCTTCGAAATTATCTGCTCCGTTCCCTGCCCGATGCATTCCTGTCTAGTAGTTTAGGTAAACATTCTTCCAGCTACCGAGCAAAGGCCCGGCTTCTCTGTCTTTATGCAAGTAATTCATAGCCCTATTACTATGGAAGATTTCTACCCACGCATCTAGTGTAGACACTTAGACGCTTGTACACGCACTAACAGTCAGTATAGTCAGTATAGAATAAGATTCTACTCTAAGAAGACCTCTCTTTGGATAACTTAGTTCTTTAAACATAGGATGTTAGATATGATTTGGGATTAGGTTGACTTGACCCTCCAGACTTCTGTCGCCACATGTAGAGCTAAATGTCAAGTCCCCTTCACCCCCTAGTTGCACGTCAATCACACGTCATGCTGCTGCGCGCGCATTTCTGCCAAGTATTTCTGCTGACATTGCGAGATTCTTTCATGTAACCACCCTCTTATGACATCACATCTGATGACGTTCTTTAAACACACCCAGTTACGCCTATCTTTGCTACGTATGAATATATTATCCCCACTATCAATTGTTACGCCTCTTGTATTTGCTTCACTGTAATGCCTATTGTATAAAAGTGATTGATTGTCAATAACGTATGTACTTCACTTCCTGAACCTTCGTGGTGATGGAACTTGGAGCAACCGATTATAAATCGACCATTGGAATAAAGCCCATTCCGAACCTCTAATACCACGGATTCTGCCTCTTATTTACTGAGCTATTTTATTATGTTTCTGTATCAAATTAAGTCCCGGTAATTAAATTATTTACCACATGAATGGCGCCCGAACAGGGACACTTTCTCATCTCACGCGCCGGCGGTGCGTTGCAGGCCCGGTCTCCTGCCACAGCTGGACGGACAATAACGCGTACCAGCAGGATTTCCTGTATCTCCCTCCGGTCAAGCGGGGGCGACTGAGGCTGCGATCAACACCCAGACGAGGCGGTGAGAAGTGCGAAGTATCCCGACCAGAGCCTAGCTGAGAGAGCAAGATCCGAGGTATACAGAGGCCCACCAGTTTCCGAAGTCCCGAGTCGAGTCCAGTTTCCGAAGTGTTCGAGTCGAGTCCAGTCCGGTTCAAGTTCAGTTCAGTTTCCGAGGCCTTCCGTTTCCGAGCTACCCGGTGAGTACCATTACTGGGGAGGCGTTCTGACGTGCACATAGGTTGTGCCGGTCAAGACGGGTTTGGGTACACAAATCCGGTCTGCACTGTTTCAGCAGTGTATCTGTACTGTTTAGCAGTATATCTAGTATATCAAGTATATTAAATTCAGAATAATTCAGTTAAAGTCGAGTATTATGTTTAGTGATTAAGTTTTCCTTAGATCGTCATCATCATTGTTGCTCAGTTAAATGTTAAATGTTTTAAATACGTTCTGCATATTGTGGTGTGAATGACTGTTCATTATTGTGTTTATTTGTATTAAGTTTGTTCAAAATCAAGTATCCGATCAGTTTTCAATATGCCGCTCTTTTCGAAATTAAGACAGATCACAACAAGAAAAGGGGTACTCGAAGAAGCCGTTCCTATTCCTCCTAGGGACACTCCAGGGTACTTCATGTATCATAAACATGGCTTAGACGCTATATTATTTCTTGATTTGTGGGTAGACTACACCAAGGAATTACCAGAAAGTCAGAGGTGGCCCGCAGCTGGGACCTGGGATGCAGAGTGCATCATGAAAGTAGAGGAAGAGTTATGGAAAAGGAAAGTCAGACAGTCACAGAAAGACGCCGTTGAGTTATGGCGTAAAGAATCTCATAGACGTACAGAAAAAGCACTCCGACAGGAAGAGAAAAATAAAGAGAGTTCAAATAAAGTCCGAGAAAATCTATTAATTGAAGAAGGTACCCGAGTGAAATCAGAACAAGTAGACAGACAAAGAAATGCCCTTATGAATGGTATGTATCCCCTTCTGGCTGAAGGATTACCTAAGGCTACTCCGGAGATACCAAAAGACTTGCCACCCCCATTATTTCCAATAAAAGTACATCCTAAGGGGCATCCGAGAACCGCAGAAGATGTTTTTCTTTCCTCATATTTAGATGACGCAGCTCCCGAGTATGCTAATCCCGCCCCACATAGACCGCCTGCCAGGGAGGTTCAACGCCAAGATCCAGTATCTGTATCTCTACAGCAACAAATCCTGACACAAGTTCCGGCAAGCACATCTGTTCCTACATCTGTTCCTACAGCTACTTCTATAGCTGTGTCCACACCTATAGTTGCTGTATCACATTCAACAAATACGATACGTCCGATATGTCCAGATAATAACAGGAATTTCCAAACACCTATAATAAATATAAGGTCCCCCGAACATTCGTTCCAAACCGCTGACAAATTACTCCGAGAACGAAGGGGTTATCATTTTCTCGATTCTATGGATGAACAAGAATTAGCCAGGTCAGCCGTTCAATGGGTTGACAGTCCCGGAATGTATGGTGATGATACAGTAGCATACACATTTTTGAATCTCACCCCAGATGAACAGCGTTTAGCTGGGATTTATATGATTCAACAACTCCTTATACTATATCAGAGTCAGCATTCAGATCCCGGTCCCTTACCTGAAATACTGACTGAATTACTCAAGAATAGATGGAGAGGTTCAGGTACTAAGTTAATTAAAGAAATACTAGAATCAAGAAAGCAGTACATTCTTTTTGTATGCCCAGAACATGTCTCACTGCCCATCAAGGAAAGAACCACGTATTACATGGACAGACAGAATCCCTTACGAGAAGTACACCCAATAAAAGGCGAGGACAATGAGTTTAAACGCGTATTTGTATATACGCCCATATCGAAAATAGAATTGTTAGAAATGAAGA
Organism: Triturus cristatus; assembly: GCF_964204655.1. Classification (NCBI taxonomy): domain Eukaryota; kingdom Metazoa; phylum Chordata; class Amphibia; order Caudata; family Salamandridae; genus Triturus; species Triturus cristatus. The sequence goes on from NC_140584.1 coordinate 942,002,930, forward strand.
AAGTGGTACCCAGTCATGACAAAGACCCAGCAGGTTTCCACCGAGAAATTAAAGACATGTTACTCATGGGAGAGTATACCTATCCCGACATTATGACAATATTAAAGGTATTAATGCCTGTTGGCATTTATGAAAAACTCAGGGAAAAAGAGTGGGAGGTAGGCGACCAAAAGATAGAATGGTCAGCATTAGAAGCAGAAGAAAAGGCCCGAACTGCAGGAGCAGGGCTTGGGGATAAAACTAAAGCACTACCAGGTTTACTAGTACAGGTACTGCCACGTTTATTAACTACGAAAAAGGAAGATTGGGGTACAATTTCAGCCTGTAAACAGAAGCAAGATGAAGACACTAGTGATTTCTATGCCCGATTTGAAAAAATTTTTGGTATAAATAGTGGCATAAAAGCAAGTAGCGAATCATACCCACATCTGTTTGTGACAAAATTAGTAGAAAATTCCTTGCCTCAGGTGAAGAATAGAGTATTAAAATTCGAGAGTACCTGGCAAGGTAACACTCCATCACAAATTTTACAAATGTTACAGTACCATCACAATAGAATTAGAGAGGAACAAGAACATGAACAAAGACGCATGAAAGACACGAAAATGAAAATGCTAGTCTCCCAGACAGTTCCAGCTGAAGGACATAAAAAGGGTATGACACATTCCGGTGATTCAACAGGACCTGTAAAGGGGACATGCAATTATTGTAAAAAGCCAGGTCATTACGTACACGATTGTCCAGTTTTAAAACATAATATCGCCATAGGTAATACAAAAGAAAGACCACGGCCACCTAGACAGGATCAGAATGAACAAGGAGCCCCGCAGCATGCACAGTCCATGCCAGTTCCACCACAGTCTATACAGTTTGTGCCAGCTGCACCAGCGCTGCCTGTTGCTGCCACACAAACCACGACACGACAACTGTACCAGACCGCACAGTATGACTATCCTGATTATCAGCGATACGCATGAACCAGCCTAGAGAGGGAAGTTGACTTACCCCTTATCGAGGTCCCTGTAGACCAAGAAGGACCTTATGTACATAGTGAATTATTAGGCCAAGACAGAAAATTTTTACTCGATACAGGGGCAAGTCGAACAACCATAAAACGTAGTGAAGTTCCAGGGGCACCCCTCTCAGGCTCACAGAATATTTCCCTTGGTTTTTCAGGAAAACCTATTGTTAATGAAGTGTCACAGCCTCTTCCACTTACGATAGGACCTTTGACCCGAACTACAGATTTATTGCTTACTAAATCATGTCCAGAAAACTTGTTAGGTATAAAAACACTGAAAGCTCTAGGAGCTATAATATGTTGTTCTCCGGAAGGAGTAAGATTGTTTTTACGTGATTTTAAAGGTCACTATGTGTCTAGAGACATGGATCCCCGATTGCAGACTTTACCTACACATCTATGGGCACAAGGCCCTACTGATGTTGGTTGCATGAATATTACACCATATCGAGTCACACTAAAGGCAGGAGTGGTGCTACCACGAATGAGACAATACAAGTTACCACCAGATGCTGTAGTGGCTTTACTGCAAATCATTGACGAACTCATTGCCCAAGGAGTGGTTGTGGAAACAGACTCCAATGTATGTAATTCACCGATAATTCCGATTCTTAAACGAACAGATCCGAAGGCCCCGCCAGTATATCGATTGGTTATTGATCTGCGCGAATTAAACAAATGCATTGTGCCACAATTCCCTGTGGTCCCAGATATCTCGTCATTACTGACAGCTATTGATTCCGAAGCAACATTCTTTACTGTAATTGATCTCAAGAATGCTTTTTTCAGCGTCCCAATAGATCCGGAAAGCCAATATTTGTTCGGATTTAGTTTAAATGGACGTAGCTTTAAATTCTCACGCGCACCTCAAGGATTTACAGAAAGCCCCAGCATCTATAGCCAAGCACTGAAACGAGAACTCGACAGTATCCACATGCCAGTTAACACTGCTTTGCTTCAATATGTCGATGATCTGCTGATCACCGCGAGAAGCGAACCCGAATGTGAGAAAGCATCACTGACAGTTTTACAATTTCTAGCCGAAAAGGGGCACAAGGTGTCCCCTTCTAAGCTGCAATTCTGTGTCCAGCGAGTTGTTTATCTTGGACACTCGCTGTCCAAGGAGGGAAGGCAGCTTACACCCGACCGCATTCAGTTAATAGCTAACATGCCAATACCCAAGACACAAAAGGAGGTACGGGCTTTCATAGGCCTCACTTCATATTGTAGGCAGTGGATCCCTCAGTATGCATTTCTAGCAAAACCACTCATTCAATTGACAACACAGGAGGCAGCCACATCGACTGTTCTCCCTTGGACTCAGGAACATACACAAGCTTTTGAAAGCCTAAAGAAAGCTTTATGTCAAGCACCTGTCTTAGCAACGCCATGTTACAGTAAACAGTTTACACTTTTTGTTACAGAACGCGAAGGTACTGCCTTGTCAGTACTCACACAGGAACAAGCGGGAGCACACAAACCATGTGCTTATTTTTCTAGTACATTAGATCCCGTAGCTCAGGCTTTGCCCGCATGCCTAAAATCAGTGGCAGCAACAGCTTTGGCAATCAGACAAAGCGATGCTATAGTGTTAGGACATCTATTGACAGTTCAAGTACCACATGCAGTAGAGGTTCTTGTAAATAGAACGCAAACACAACACTTGACTATAGCGCGACTTACAGGGTACGAATTAACATTGTTTCAGCCACATATAGAAATCAGACGTTGTAACACATTGAATCCTGCCACACTTTTACCTGTAATCGGAACAGACCCACTAGCCCATGACTGTATTGAAGTTATTACAATCACGACGAAACCCAGACAAGACTTAACCGATGTCCCATTGTCAGACCCAGACCTGACGTTGTATGTAGATGGTTCATGTATGAGTACAAGTACAGGAGAGTTAGTGGCCGCTTACGCAGTCACAACAGATACTGAAATCATTGAAACAAATTGCATAAATACCTTGTCAGCTCAAGCCGCAGAGCTCATCGCTCTGACACAAGCCTGTATTCAAGCCACAAATAAAAAAGTCAACATATACACTGATTCACGTTATGCATTCGGAGTTGTACATGACTTCGGCGTGCTGTGGCGAGAGAGAGGTTATTTAACTTCTCACGGTGCCCACATTCAGCACGGACCCCTCATCCATGCCTTATTAGATGCGATACATCTACCCACTGCAATATCAATTATGAAATGTAAAGCTCATACGAAAGTTACTGATATCATTTCTCAAGGCAATGATCTAGCTGACAGAACAGCTAAACAAACTGCTCAAACTCAAACATCCGACATGACAAAGACAATAGTCCTTACGCCAACACATTGCATGACGATTAAAGATCCTACTCTTGACGTAATTGACATACAGACACATGCTACACCAGACGAAATAAAGAAATGGACTGAATTAGGAGGGATCCAAACGGATCAAGGATGGATGATGAAGGAAAAGTCTGTGTGGTTCCTTCCTGATTCAATGGTCCAGGTTATAATTAACACTGTACATAGTCCCGCACATCTAGGAGAAAAAGCTATGCTAGATAGCATTCAACACATTTGGTTCAATAAACATTTACGAGCAGCAGCCAAACAAAAAGTTCGTACCTGTATGATCTGTTGCCAGTTCAACCCAGGAAAAAGCGTTCCCGTAGAACAGGGTGGATTTCAGCCTCCTGATCACCCTTTTGAAGTCCTCCAGATGGATTATATCCAGATGGAACGATGTAGAGGATTCAAATATGTTCTCGTAGTTGTTTGTGCTCTTTCCCGTTGGACGGAGGCATACCCGGTTTCAGATTACACTGCCCCGACTACTGCCAAACAGTTGGTTCGAGAATTCTTCCCACGATACGGTTTACCACGTGTCGTCTACTCAGATAACGGCCAGCCGTTCTCATCCGAATTAATGAAACACGTTTCACTTTTGTTAGGCTATCAGTGGAAATTCCACTGTGTTCGACACCCCAAGGCAGCAGGTCTCGTAGAAAGACATAATCAGACTCTGAAAATTAGATTGTCCAAAATATGCAGAGAGAAAGGTGTCGACTGGGTAGTAGCATTACCAGTTGCACTCTTTTACACAAGAATGGTAGCACACTCTCGAACAGGGCTATCCCCGTATGAAGTGATCTTCGGCAGACCACCAAATATGTGGGGGACGCCTATACCACGCAAAATAACTGATATTGACTGTAATATGCTGACAGATTACTTGGCTTCCTTGATGTCTGCACTACAATCTTGTCGTTCACAGGTAGCTGCAGCTTTTCCTGACAACACTGAGGTGAAACCCCATGACGTAATCCCAGGCGACCTGGTCCTAGTGAGGAACTTTGATCGAAAGACTCAACTGGATCCTAGGTGGAAGTCGCCGCAGCTGGTCTTGCTCACCACAAGGACAGCCGTGAAGATCGAGGGCAGGAAAGGCTGGATTCATTCAAGTCATATCAAGAAATTTCATGGACTACCAGCGGATGTGAATACCACACCTCGTGTGTCTTCACCCATTGACTCAAAACTTCCTTTTGTTGAAAAGAGTAATTCCGAACATTATAAACTAAAGCTCAGGTCCAATCAGTCAAGCAATTTGATTGTTTAAGTCCTCTCCGAGGTGAAGCGGTTGAATTGTCTCTGACATGTATCCCTTGGACCTGAATAGAGATAACACCCGAAAAATGTTGAAACGACAGGCGTACTGTAAATCACTGCGTAGTCATTGCATAGTGACGTTATTAATTTTGTTTTTCTTAAGTCTTTTAATAATTACTGCAAGTATATTGTTGCACATATATTATCCTATTTCTAGACATGTTTACAATGTTACTGCTGAACATTCTTTTAGTGAATTACCTCCGCTTGAGTTGTCTTATAGATTTGCGCTGCGCAATAACACGTTTATCAGTATGTTACATCATTCCCATCAGGTTAGCAATGCTACAAATTGTTGGATATGTGGCCGACTCCCTCCCTATCAGAATTATAAAGGAATTCTACCTCTCTTTCCATACCCGTTCACACACAACGGCTCCTGTGGAGCATGGTTTAGTTTAATTAATTCTCTAGATTCGAATTCTGCAGTTTATCAAGATAACTGGGTATGGGGAAATTTGAACTTAGTTTTGCTTAAAGTCTGCTATCCTAACAAGGAGGGACTTCCCCAGAGAACAGGAACTGATCTAGAAAATGAAGTGTATGGATTAGGTAATTTTACGCTTAATCTTATGATCCTAAATGTCGAATCCGAAGCTACTCCAATTTTGCCCGCTATGTCAATATTTCCAGTAAAAGGTGAATTATGTGTAAGAAAGAATGGTTCCATAAATATGGGCCATAGTAGATGCACCACTGTAGTAGAATTTAGTGATCAAGGCAAGTCTACATTTAGAGCTTCCCGCCATTCTTATTTCATATGTGGTCAGACGGCATATGTACGTTTGCCTCTAGATTGGGATGGTACTTGCTACATTGGATTCCTTTTGCCACCTGTTTTCCTAGCTCCTCCTGATTATCACAGAAATACTCATTTAGTATATAATAGAGTAAGGAGAGATCTCCCGATAGTCGATTACACTGAAACAGCATGGGAAAAATACACAGATTTCAATAAAGGTCTCTTTCCCTATATAGGTACCGTTACTAATAGTAAGCTGATACGTAGATTAACTAGAACCCTTGAAGCAGTAGTGAACGAAACTATTTCCGCCTTAGGCAATTTAACAGAAGAGCAGTCTGCTATGCGGATTGTTGTGCTTCAAAATCGTCTTGTCCTTGACGTCATCCTGGCCGATAGGGGCGGAGCTTGTAGGGTCATCGGATCAAGCTGTTGCATTTTCATACCAGAAAATTCGCCATCTGTATATAAAGCCATAACTCGCCTTCATAAGATTGTAAGCCAGATACACCAGAACCCAGGCACCTGGACTTGGTCCGGTTGGTTTTGGAGTGTATTATCTACCTTTGGATGGAAGGTCCTATCTTTCCTAGGTATTGGCCTTCTCATACTATTCAGTTGCTGTCTATGTCTACAATGTGGACCAGCGATCTGTGGTCTGTGTGCCACATCGTGTATTCCACCACCAGGATTTCATTCATCACGGAAGAAGAAAGAAGAACAAATGATGCTATATGAACAGATCAATGGATTGATGAAGATTGATATCTCTTAACGGGCAAGTAGGGGACAAGGAGGGAATGTGGAAATATGGATTTTTCTGATCAGTTATGTCCCCTATCTTGGACCCCAACGGTTCCATGTATGAATCACAAGTACATGTATGTTTCCTCCAGTTCCAGTTATGAAGACGCAAACACATGTGCGTCCACCGTCAACCTGTCCTCTTTCAGATCCGCCATGAATAGGCCGGATATTTCATTCCTAAGTATGAAAGGCCACCGGCTTTATATGGTTCACTTATGCCATTTTACAGTCCAGGCAAGTAGGCCCTGATTCTGTCATCAAACTCTTCTTGCCTTCTGCCTCTGAAAGCTCCAGTCTGAGCCTGCATCTGTGACCATGAACTTTGTCTCATTCCCTGCGCGGCTCACGAAGCCTGACATCAGCCTGCTGCCTGCCAAAAACTATTTCACCTTCGAAATTATCTGCTCCGTTCCCTGCCCGATGCATTCCTGTCTAGTAGTTTAGGTAAACATTCTTCCAGCTACCGAGCAAAGGCCCGGCTTCTCTGTCTTTATGCAAGTAATTCATAGCCCTATTACTATGGAAGATTTCTACCCACGCATCTAGTGTAGACACTTAGACGCTTGTACACGCACTAACAGTCAGTATAGTCAGTATAGAATAAGATTCTACTCTAAGAAGACCTCTCTTTGGATAACTTAGTTCTTTAAACATAGGATGTTAGATATGATTTGGGATTAGGTTGACTTGACCCTCCAGACTTCTGTCGCCACATGTAGAGCTAAATGTCAAGTCCCCTTCACCCCCTAGTTGCACGTCAATCACACGTCATGCTGCTGCGCGCGCATTTCTGCCAAGTATTTCTGCTGACATTGCGAAATTCTTTCATGTAACCACCCTCTTATGACATCACATCTGATGACGTTCTTTAAACACACCCAGTTACGCCTATCTTTGCTACGTATGAATATATTATCCCCACTATCAATTGTTACGCCTCTTGTATTTGCTTCACTGTAATGCCTATTGTATAAAAGTGATTGATTGTCAATAACGTATGTACTTCACTTCCTGAACCTTCGTGGTGATGGAACTTGGAGCAACCGATTATAATCGACCATTGGAATAAAGCCCATTCCGAACCTCTAATACCACGGATTCTGCCTCTTATTTACTGAGCTATTTTATTATGTTTCTGTATCAAATTAAGTCCCGGTAATTAAATTATTTACCACAACTCCAATGCATCCGTAACGGAGCGTGTGGGGGAGAACCGGTGTGGATCCTGGTAGGATGAATGGAAGGGTTCATAAAGGAGAGGTTCCGATTCTGTAGGCAACTTCCTTTTTAGTGGGATCCTGAAAGGGTCCAACGGCGGCTCCGAAGTTATCCTTCGGTCATGGAGAATCATCCTGCCAGTGTCGGCGTCGATGATACGTGCCGGAGACGTCTCGGCAGGTGTGACCGTAGGTTGGGCGACCCGTGTCCTGAGTTGGAACATTTTTGGGATTGTCGACGGAGGCAAGCCGAATGTAATGTTGGCCGGCACCGAAGAGGCTGCTGGAGCTCCGATCGAGCCGGAACCCGACGTGTCCTGGAGGACAGCTGCGGTTTTGCTGGCTTGCGTCGCACCAGGTCGTACTTGGGGCGTCTTCGAGGCCTTGGCACCGGCCAGGCTGGTAGAGGCCGTGGATTTTTTCGGCGCCGGCGGTTCATCGAGTCGAGGTGCAGAGATCACCATCGAAGTCTTCGATACCTGAGGCTTAGGTGTCGTCGAGGGAGCGGTGCGAGACCCAGCAGGCGGTACGGCCCTTGGTGTCGTCGGTGCCAGTAGCCGAGCAGGTTTGTCGGTGCCGATGGCTTTTTTCCGTCTGTCGACTCCAATGTCGCCCGCTTCAAGTTCGGCACCGAAGTCTCTCTTGGTGCAGTCGGTGCCGACGCGTTGCGCTGGCGTCGAAGGCCTCGATCCGACCAGCGCCACTTTCAGTTTCGGTTTCGTTGGAACCGGAGCAGCTTTCGGTTTCGGTTTTGTGGTAGGGAAACCAGCCTGTTTATGAAGTAATGGCTGCCGCTGAACGTCCGAGGCCGGGCCCGAGGGCGGGGCCGAAGAACTGCGGGATGGGTCTCGGGTAAGGCCCGAAGGCGATCCCTCGACTGGAGCCACAGGCTGTGGCACTGGTGATTCAACGTTTTGAACAGGTAGGCCTTGTTCATCATTGGAGCTACTCTCTTCGGCCCCTAAGGCCTCCTCGTCGTCTCCTACCTCAGTGTCGTCTTCACCTCTGTGGAAGAGTGACTCGTCTACCTCGTCCGATCCGGGTTCATGTTCGGAAACGGGACTGGAGGGCAAGACTTCTAATTCCTCGACGTCTTCGGCTCGTCGAAGATGTCTGTTGGGGCCGGTGCCGCGTGCTGCGCTTCGAGTCTCGCCGCTCGTCGATTCCGCAGAGTCTTCTTGGAACGGAACCGGGCACAGGCCATGCATGTCGATTCGTCGTGGTCCGGCGAAAGGCATTTGTTGCACACCGGATGGACGTCGATGTGTGGGTACTTCGCATTGCATACCGGACACCTTTTGAATGGCGTCCTCGATTCCATCGTCGAAGTAGTCGATGGACAGGTAAATGCGAAAAAAGTCGGTGCTGAAGTTAGTAGACTAACAGGATTGTATCGAAACCCGATCGATAAACAGTACCGACGCAAACTAAAGGCCTTTTGGCCTCGAAAAAATATTTTCCTAACTTGAGCTAAGATAGCACATCCGAACCCAATGGCGGAAAAAAACAATCTGAGGATGGAGAGGATGCCCATGCGCACTGTAGTCCAGGGGAGGAGTCACCTATCCAAGGATACTTCGAAGACTCTTCCAGGACAACAACGTGCAAACATCCGGACCCAACACTAGGCGGCGATCTATGCACAGATATGAATTCAGCAGCCCACATGCCTCGAACACGTGAATATTTTGTCTTCGTAGATGTGATGTGACCACTGCCAGGCATTTGGTGACTTCGAATGGGAGTACTTTGAACTGATAATGTTGCCCCCCTACCACAAACCTGAGGAATTTGCGATGAGCGGGATGAATTAGAATATGGAAGTATGTGTCCTTTAAGTCTAGAGTAGACAGAAAGTCACCTTCCTGAAGGAGTGGGAGCACTTGTTGGAGCGTTACCATGTGAAAATGGTCTGATTGAATATAGGGGTTTAGGTCTCTGAGGACTAATATAGGCCTGAGATTCATCCTTTTTGGGTCTGAGAAAGTATAGGGAGTATACCCAAAGCCCTTGATATTGTAATGGGACTGGCTCTATAGCTCCTTTTTGCAGTAGAGTGTGTACTTCTTGTCTGAGAAGCTTCAGATGTTCTGCTGGCATTGTGTGTGTTCGCAGAGGAATGTCTAGGGGATTGTCTGAAAGCTCAAGGCAATAACCAGATTGGATAATATCTAGGACCCATCTGTCTGAAGTTATTGTATTCCAGACAGGAAGGAATTGAGAGAGACGTCCCCGACAGGTGTGGAATGATCGGGGGAAAGAGGAGGCAAATCACTGTTTGCTGCAGGAGAAGTACAGGTTGTGTTACCTTTGCCCCTTCCCTTGCCATTACTGCCTCGAAATCCTCCTCTAAAGTAACCTCTGGACGAGGATGACCGATTGTTGTCTTTAGAGGAAGATGAGGTATCTCTGGATACATTTTTGAGCCCGTAAAAGGTGCGGCGAAAGAAACCCCTACCAGACGGGGACTGCAAAGCTCCCATGGATTTTGCGACCTCCGTGTTCATTTTCATTTTTGTTTTTAAAGTGGCATTCACCCCAGGACCAAAAAGGTGTTCTTTATCAAAGGGTAGGTTTAAAATGGAAGCCTGGACTTCAGGTTTAAACCCTGAAATCCTTAGCCAGGCAGGACGTTTTAGAGCACCACTAGTGTTGACAGCACAAGCTGCTGTGTCAGCTGCGTCTAAAGCACACCTAATGGAAATGTTGGAAATTAGTTTTCTTTCCTGAATTTACTCATGTGCCTTTGGTTTATGTTAGTCTGGCAAAAATTGGAGCAATTGTTCCAATTCTTCATAGTGAGCCCTGTTGTATCTTGCTAAGAGCGCCTGGGTGTTGGCAATACGCCAGTGATTGGCTGCCTGTGCTGCTTCTCTTTTGCCAGAGGCATCTATAAGTTTGGACTCCTTGTCAGGAGGAGGGGCATCTCCTGTTTGAAAGTTTGCTCTTTTGCGAGTTTTAGAAATGACTAGGGAACTTAGCTTTTAATGTAGACAGGGTCTGTAGGTGCAGGTTTGTATTTTTTACCTACCCGTGGTGTTAGTATACTTGCACGCTCTGGGTCCTTAAAAATATCATCGGTCTGCTTAAGCATGCCCTTAAGCATGGGTAGTGTAGAAGTTGCTCTTTGAGAAGAACTTAATGTCTCAAAAAGAAAATCCTCTTCATGAGGCAGCTTGTGAAGCTGAATCCCGTAATATTGAGCAGCACTGTTAAATAATTCTATGTACCCTACATGGTCAGGTTGAGAGGGTTTTGTAGGGTATAGATTTGGGTCAGTGTCAGTATTAGGATCTGTATTGTCATCATCCCATGCATCGGGACTACTGCCATCTGGTGCGTCCTCATCCTGGTGCTCCGGTGGCTGTGGTTAATATATAGGAGTAATGAATAAATTAGGATCAAGGGGTGGGGGGGGGGGGGGGGGTGGGGGGGGGCAAGAGTAGGAGGAGAAGGATTAGTACCAATATTTTTCCTTTTAAGGGGAATGTGGTAAGCTTCCTCCGTCTCTGGTTTCCGTTTAACTGGCAATTCTACATGAATATGACCATATTTAGGGTTAATGACAAGTTTTTGTTTCGGGTCCTTGTTGGTTTTCTGTGCAAAGACTTTGGTTCGGTGTCCGAATGGGGCTGACTCGGTCCCGAGCTGGAAGGCTTTGGTTGGAGTTTCAGTGCCGAGCTCGAAGGTGGGGCGTTGGAAGGAATATGCTACTTACCAGTATGCATCTGTTCTTGGCATGTAGAGCTGCAGATCTACACACTTTTACATAGATCGCCATCTGGTGTTGGGTCCGGATGTTTGCACTTGTTTTTGTCCTGGAAAGTCTTTGGAAGTCACGAGGTATGTGACTCCTCCTTAGGATCATAGTGAGCATGGGCATCGGCTCCATCCTTGAATTGTTTTTCGCCAGCAGGGAAATGATGGAGCTTTGTAATAAACAGGAAGATGCCCTTGTATAGTGTATCTAAATAAGATAATACTGGAACAGATAAAGGAAGCCGGGGAGGCGGGTGGGCGTGTGTTGATCTGCAGCTCTACATGCCAAGAACAGATGCATACTGGTAAGTAGCATATTCCGTTCGAGGCATATGAGCTGCAGATTACACACTTTTGCATAGATTGTATAGCAGTCCCACGTCTACCGGCGGCCACCATTATCTGTTGCAGTAGTCTGAAATAGGGTTTTGAGTGCAGCTTGGCCCACACTGGCTTGTTTCGTTTGCACATCTACACAGTAGTGTTTTGTGAACGTATGTGGTGTAGACCATGTAGCTGCTTTGCAGATATCATCTAATGGAATGTTGCCTAAGAATGCCATAGAAGCCCCTATTTTTCTTGTAGAGTGGGCTCTAGGGGGAACAGTTAAAGTGCGTTTTGCTTTGTAGTAGCAAATTTGTATGCATTTAACAATCCATCTGGCTATCCCGGACTTAGATATGGGATTGCCTTTGTGTGGTGGTGAGAAAGAAACAAAGGAATATGCTACTTACCAGTATGCATCTGTTCTTGGCATGTAGAGCTGCAGATCTATACACTATGCATAGATCGCCATCTGGTGTTGGGCCCGGATGTTTGCAGTTTGTTTTTCCTCTTGGAAAGTCTTTGGAAGTCACGAGGTCTGTGACTCCTCCTCTGGATAGTATTGCGCATGGGCTTCGGCTCCATCCTCAGATTTTTCGCCAGCAGGGAAAGATGGAGCATAGCAGTAACAGTAAAGAAACCCATGTGTATTGTATCTAAATAAGATAAGACTGGAACGGATACAGGTAGCCAGGGAGGCGGGTGGGCGTGTATAGATCTGCAGCTCTACATGCCAAGAACAGATGCATACTGGTAAATAGCATATTCCGTTCGAGGCATATGAGCTGCAGATTATACACTGTGCATAGATTATATAGCAGTACCCAACCCTAGCGGCGACCACCGGTATCCGTTGCAGTTGTTTGAAACAGTGTTTTTAGTAAAGCTTGGCCCACACTAGCTTGTTGCTTGGTTTGCACATCTACACAGTAATGTTTTGTGAAGGTGTGCGGTGTTGACCATGTTGCTGCCTTGCAGATGTCATCCAGTGGTATGTTCCCTAGGAAAGCCATAGATGCCCCTATCTTCCTTGTAGAGTGGGCTTTAGGGGGAACCGATAGCGTTCGTTTTGCTTTGTGGTAGCAAATCTGTACGCATTTTACAATCCACCTAGCTATCCCTGATTTAGAAATAGGGTTGCCTTTGTGTGGTGGGGAGAAGGAGAAAAATAGCTGTTTGGTTTTCCTGAAAGGTTGTGTCCTCTGGATGTAGTAAAGTAAAGCCCTTTTAACATCCAGTGTGTGTAAAGCCCTTTCCGCAACTGTTTGGGGCTGTGAGAAAAAGACTGGTAATTCTACCGACTGGTTTAGATGGAATGGAGAAATGACTTTGGGTAGAAATTTGGGGTTGGTGCGGAGTACAACCTTGTTGTGATGCATCTGGAAAAAAGGTTCCTGTATAGTGAGTGCTTGTATTTCACTAACCCTTCTGAGGGAAGTGATGGCCACCAGAAAAGCTGTTTTCCATGTGAGAAATTGCAGCTCGCATTTATGTAAGGGTTCGAAAGGGGGTCCCATTAGCCGTGTGAGGACTATATTCAAGTTCCAGACAGGTGAGGGTGGCACTCTGGGTGGAATTACTCTTTTGAGGCCTTCCATAAAGGCTTTGATGGCAGGCACTTTGAAAAGTGAGGTGCTGCCTGCTCTGTAAGTAAGCAGCAATTGCAGCAAGGTGTAACCGAATGGAAGTATATGCTAGGTTACACCTTTGTAAATGGAGTAAATAACATATAATGTGCTGTATGGATACATTTAAAGGATTGATTGTGTTGTTGTGGCAGTAAACAACAAATCTTTTCCACTTTGCTGCATAGCACGCTCTAGTAGTAGGGCGTCTAGCTTCCCTGATAATGTTCATGCAATCAGGGGGAAGGTTAAGGTATCCGAATTCTAGGACCTCAGGAGCCAGATCGCAAGGCTGAGCTGAGCTGGGTCCGGGTGTCTGATCTCTCCATGGTTCTGGGTTAGGAGGCATGGTGAGAGGTGTAGCTTTTGGTGTGTTACTACTGAGAGTTCCAGCAGTGTGGTGTACCACGGTTGTCTGGCCCATGTTTGAGCTACTAGGATCAGAGTTAGGGAATGCTGTTGTAGCTTTCGCACCACTAATGGAATTAGTGGGAGAGGTGGAAAAGCGTATGCAAATTTGTTTGACCAGTTCATCCATATCGCATTGCCTTTGGACAATGGGTGTGGATATCTGGCGGCGAAGCTTGGGCATTTTTTGTTTTCGTGGGTGGCAAATAGGTCTATGTGTGGATGCCCCCACTTCTGAAAGAACGGGTGAAGAACTTGTGGGTGAAGTTCCCACTCGTGGATCTGCTGTGTCTGTCTGCTGAGCAGATCTGCCACGGTGTTTTGGACTCCTGGGACGTGTTGGGCTAGGAGTAAAATCTTTTGTGGAATTGCCCATCTCCATATGCTCTGTGCTAACTGAGAGAGCTGTGGAGAGTGTGTGCCCCCCTGTTTTTGAATGTAGTACATGGCAGTCATGTTGTCTGTGCGAATGAGGACTGCCTTGCCTGAAATCTGCGTCTGGAAGCATTTTAGGACGAGGAAGATCGCCAGTAACTCCAGATGGTTGATGTGGAGTAACTTCTGTTGCGGTGTCCATATGCCTTGTGCTGTGAGATGTAACAGATGAGCTCCCCAGCCGGAGAGCGATGCATCTGCTTTTAGGATTATTTGTGGGACCGGGTCCAGGAACGGTCGACCTCTGGAAAGGTTTGTGGTGTTCCACCACTGCAGAGAGCGATTGGTGCGACCGTCTACCAACACCAGATCTGTCAGTTGTCCCTGGGCCAGGTGCCACTGGCGTGCTAAGGACTCTTGGAGTGGGCGCATTTGGAGTCTTGCATGGGGCACTATAAAGATGCAAGAGGCCATCATCCCTATGAGCTGCATAAACACTCTTGCTGGGAGAGAGTGTTGACATAGAAATTTTTGACGCAGAGCCTGTATTTTTGCAATCTTGGCAGGATTGGGATAGGCTATGGCTTTTGAGGTGTCTATGGTGGCTCCGAGATATTGTTTTGTGTGTGATGGTACCAGGTGGGATTTTTGGTGGTTCGCCGTGAAACCTAGCTGGTGAAGTAGTTGGACCGTAGTGGCGGTATGTTGCACACATTGTTGGTAGGACGTGGCTTTTATCAGCCAATCGTCCAGATACGGGAAGACGTGAATGTGCAGTCTTCTGAGGTGTGCAGCCACTACTGCCAAGCACTTGGTGAAAACCCTTGGTGCTGTTACCCCGAACTGGAGCACCTTGAACTGGTAGTGTTGTCCGTCCACCACAAATCTGAGGTACTTTCTGTGAGACTGGTGTACTGGGATGTGAAAGTATGCGTCTTTCAAATACAGAGTGGTGAGAAAATCGTTCTGGGAGAGGAGTGGAAGAACCTGTTGAAGGGTTACCATGTGAAAATGGTCTGAATGTATGTAGGTGTTTAGAGGTCTGAGATCTAGGATAGGTCGTAGAGTCTCGTCCGTCTTTGGAATCAGAAAGTAGAGGGAGTAGACCCCTAAATTTTGTTGATTTATGGGGACCTGCTCTATTGCTCCTTTTTGCAGGAGGGAGATCGCCTCTTGTGTTAGTAGCGCAGTATGTTCTTGAGACATAGGGCGGTGCCTGGGTGGAATGTTTGGGGGGGTAGATGTTAACTCTAGGCAATACCCTGACTGAATAATTTGTGTCACCCATCTGTCTGAGGTGATTGTCCCCCAGACGTGAAGGAAATGTTGTAGTCTGCCCCCGACCGGAGTGTAATGGTCTGGAGGCAGCGGGGGAAAGTTATTGGGCAGGAGGTGTGGCAGAGCGGGCGGTATTTGTTTTGCCTCTGCCCTTATTATTATTGCCTCTGTATCTGCCTCTTTGATAACCCTTTGTGAAGGTAGATTGAGGAGGGGATTTGTAGGACGTGGATGCACTATCCGAGGAGTAGCCTCTGCCCGTGCCCCGAAAGGAAGAGCGGCGAAAGGAGCGCCTGGGAGTATGTGACTGCAGGGCTCCCATGGATTTCGCCGTGTCTGTATCTTTTTTCATTTTTTCAAGGGCTTCGTCTACTTTGGGGCCAAATAGATGATCTTGGTCGAATGGGTGGTTTAATATAGAGGCTTGTACCTCCGGTTTAAACCCTGAAACTCTGAGCCAGGCATGGCGACGGAGAAGGACACTGGTGTTTATGGCCCTGGAGGCCGTATCTGCTGCATCTAGGGCACAGCGTATCGAGGTATTAGTTATTGTTTTCCCCTCTTGAATCAGTTCATTAGCCTTAGTCTTGTACTTGTCAGGGAGATGGTGCATGATGGTCTCTAGCTCATCATAATGCGCCCTGTCGTATCGGGCCAACAGTGCTTGCGTATTGGCGATACGCCATATATTGGCAGCTTGTGACGCAGTGTGCTTCCCTGACGCGTCTAGGAGCTTGGACTCTGTCAGGTGGGGGTGCTTCGCCTGACGCCTGAGAATTTGAGCGCTTCCTAGCTGTAGATACCACTAGGGAATCCAATGGTGCAGGGCCTTTAATGTAAGAAGGGTCTATGGGGGCGGCTTTGTATTTCTTCTCTATACGAGGATTTAGGACCCTGGCCCTGACTGGGTCTTTAAAAACCTCAGGGGCATGTTTAATTATGCCCTTTAACATAGGTAGAATGGCAGTAGACCTATGTACATCGTCAAAGGTGTCTAGAAGAAAATCCTCCTCCACTGGGTCAGTGTGCCGCCCTAGACGGGTAAAGGTCATCCTGTGGGACATCTGGGATGTCCGGGTTGTTATAATCATCCCATGGGTCTGGAGATCCAGTAGGGGTGGGGTCTTGTGGCACATCTGCTGGATCATAATAAGGGTCTCCCAAATCGTCTGGGACAGGAGACAAGGTGGGGGAACGATTAGGTGGGGGGGGGGGGGTGGAGAGGGTGGAGGAGGTGGGGAAGGCACCCTGAAAGGAGAGGTAGCAATGTCTTTTCTCTTTGGAGGTGGAGCCGGCTTGTCCAAGTGTCTCTTTTTTGAAGACAATGTCAAGTGTCCCGTTTTTGGATCCTTGGTGAGTGTTTTTTTGCAGAGGATCCGGTGTGAAAAGTTCCTGCGACACTGGTTGTTCGGTCGGCGCCGAAGGTTTCGGGGCAGACGGCTTTTTAGGCTTATCGAAGCCGTGCTTCTTTGGAACCTCCGGTTTTTTGGTCGGTGCCGAAGAAGGTCTCGGCACGGGAGTATCGGTGCCAAGGGCCTTGTGATGTTTGGTCGGCGCCGGAGGAGCAGGTTTCGACACCGAAGACTTCGGTGCCGGTTGCGGTGTGGAGGTGGAGGCCGATTTTTTCTACGGTGCCGAAGGGTGTTTCTCGGCACCGGTGGTCGGCTGGCTCGAGCCCGAGCTGCCGGAAGGCTTAATAGGCTTCTTTACCAGGCCCGAAGGTGGGGTGTGAGAAGCAGTGTCCTTGGTCTTGCCTAGGCCCGGAGGCGAAGGTGTGACCGAAGCCTTTTTCGGTATCTGCGTGGGAGAGGGAATTGTACTCACGACCCGCTGCGTCAGGGTGATGTCCTCCATATCCGAGTCGTCGGCCTCGGAAGCGCTGACGAGGTAGTCGTCCTCCTGTTCGATGTCCTGCTGTCCCGGAGCTTCGAAGTCGTCCCTGAAGATGTCGACTGGAGCGGAGGTCGAGGAGTGCGCCATGTTGCGTCTAGCCCGTCGATCTCGAATGGTCTTTTTTGAGCGAAAAGGCGGGACAGTCTCGGGCCTCGTGTTCTGGGGAGAGGCAGAGGTTGCACACCTCATGAAGATCGGTGTGGGGAAACTTGGACCCACATCGAGGGCACTTCTTGAAGGGAGTTCTTTCCATCAGCCAAGACCGGAGCCGGAATAGGCCCGAAGTCCGCCGTCGACGACTGGAATCGAAGAAGTGCCGAAGAGAAGATGATTTATTATCTGAAGAAGCTCGATGAGCGAGGATTTGTGCGTCGACCGGTGAACTGGGAAGTTCGGAACCAGAGCACGAAGTATTATATCCGAGCCCGATGGCGGAAAAAAACAATCTGAGGATGGAGCCGAAGCCCATGCGCAATAGTAACCAGAGGAGGAGTCACCGACCTCGTGACTTCCAAAGACTTTCCAAGAGGAAAAACAAACTGCAAACATCCGGGCCCAACACCAGATGGCGATCTATGCACAGTGTATAATCTGCAGCTCATATGCCTCGAACAAGTTGTTTAGTTTTCCGAAAAGGTTGTGTTCTTTCAATGTAATAGAGTAATGCTCTTTTAACGTCTAAAGTATGAAAAGCTCTTTCTGCGACTGTGTGTGGTTGCAAGAAGAAAACGGGCAACTCCACAGATTAATTAAGGTGGAAATTAATTTAGGGAGGAATTTAGGATTAGTGCGGAGAACCACCTTATTATGATGCATTTGTAAGAATGGTTCCTGAATAGTTAGGGCTTGTAGTTCACTAACTCTTCTTAGAGAAGTTATGGCCACTAGGAAAGCAACTTTCCATGTTAAGAATTGTGGCTCACATTTATGTAGAGGTTCAAACAGAGGCCCCATCAGTCGTGTGAGCATGATATTTAAATTCCACACAGGTGAGGGTGGAACTCTGGGAGGAATTATCCTTTTGAGGCCTTCCATAAAGGCTTTGATGGCGGGCACTTTAAATAGCGATAAATGTTGTCTATTTTGTAGGTATGCTGCTATAGCAGCAAGATGTAGCCGAATAGACGTGTAGGCTAAGTTGCACCTTTGTAGGTGTAGTAGGTAGGTTATGATGTGTTGGATAGACACATCTAGGGGATTGAGGATGGTATTGTTATGGCAATATGTCACAAATCATTTCCACTTGGCTGCATATCAGGCTCTAGTGGTAGGGCTTCTAGCCTCCTTAATGACGTTCATACAGTCAGGAGGAAGGTTAAGGTAACCGAACTCTAAGATTTCAGGAGCCAGATCGCAAGGTTCAGCTGGGCTGGGTCTGGGTGTCTGATCTCTCCACGGTTCTGGGTTAAGAGGCGTGGTGAGAGGTGTAATCTTTGGTGCGTGACTATTGACAGTACCAACAATGTGGTGTACCACTGTTGTCTGGCCCAAGTTGGAGCAACTAGAATAAGAGTTAGTGGGTGTTGCTGTAGTTTGCGCACCACCAGTGGTATGAGTGGGAGAGGCGGAAAAGCATACGCATATCTGCCTGACCAGTTCATCCATATCGCATTGCCTTTGGATAATGGGTGTGGGTATCTGACGGCGAAGCTTGAGCATTTGGCGTTTTCGTGGGTGGCGAAAAGGTCCATCTGTGGTTGCCCCCATATCTGAAAGTATGGTTGGAGAACTTGTGGATGGAGTTCCCATTCGTGAATCTGTTGTGTTGGACGACTTAACAGATCTGCTATTGTGTTTTGGACTCCTGGGACGTGTTGGGCTAGGAGAAATATATTCTGAGGTATAGCCCACCTCCATACGTTTTGTGCTAGCTGGGAGAGCTGCAGAGAGTGTGTCCCGCCTTGTTTTTGGATGTAGTACATGGCTGTCATGTTGTCCGTGCGGACTAAGACAGCCTTGCCCGATATTTGTTTTTGGAAAATGCTTTTAAGGCTAGGAATATGGCCAGTAATTCCAGGTAATTGATGTGGAATAACTTTTGTTGAGATGTCACCTTGCCTTGTATGTTGTGATGTAATAGGTGAGCTCCCCAGCTGGAGAGCGATGCGTCTGTTGTCATGACAATCTGAGGAACTGGCTCTAGGAACGGTCGCCCTTTGGAAAGGTTTTTGGTGTTCCACCACTGCAGAGAGCGGTGAGTGCGACCGTCTACCAACACCAGATCTGTTAGCTGACCTTGAGCCTGGTTCCATTGTTGTGCTAAGCACTCTTGTATGGGACGCATCTGGAGTCTTGCGTGAGGCACTATGAAAATGCAAGAGGCCATCATCCCTATGAGCTGCATGAACACTCGAGCTGGGAGAGAGTGATGCGGCTGAAATTTGGGTAGGAGAGCGAGGATGCTTGCTGGACTGGGATAGGCTAACGCTTTTGAAGCGTTTATTGTGGCGCCGAGGTATTGTGTGTGGGAGGGTTGCAGATGAGACTTGGTGTGGTTTACTGTGAACCCCAGGTCGTGGAGTAGTTGGATAGTCGCGTGACGAACACACTGGTTGTATGAGCTGGCTTTTATGGGCCAGTCGTCGAGGTATGGGAAAACGTGAATGTTTTGTCTTCTTAGATGGGCTGCGACTACTGCTAGGCACTTGGTGAATACCCTTGATGCTGTTGTGACTCCGAAAGGGAGTACTTTGAATTGATAGTGCTGCCCGTCCACTACAAACCTGAGATATTTTCTGTGAGCAGCGTGTATAGGAATATGGAAATAGGCGTCCTTGAGATCTAAGGTGGCCAGGAAGTCACCCTGTGAAAGTAGAGGGAGGACTTGCTGAAGTGTGACCATGTGGAAGTGGTCTGATTATATGTACCTGTTTAGTGGTCTGAGGTCTAGAATAGGCCTCAGAGAGCCATCCTTCTTTGGTATGAAAAAATATAGGGAGTAAACTCCCTTGTTTTGTTGGTGCAGGGGAACTGGTTCTATTGCACTTTTTTGTAGTAAGGAAATTACCTCCTGTTTGAGGAGTGACAAATGGTCTGCTGACATTAGACGCTGTTTGGGTGGAATGTTTGGGGGGTAGAGGTAAGTTTGAGACAGTAACCTGATTGCACTATTAGTCACACCCACCTGTCTGTGGTGATGTTGGTCCAGACAGGAAGGAACTGCTGTAGTCTACCCCCGACAGGAGTGGCATGGTCCGGGGGAAGCAGAGGGAAGTCATTGGGCAGGGGTGGAGGCAGAGCGGGTGTTGTTGGTCTTGCCTCTGCCTTTGTTATTGTTACCTCGGTATCCTCCTCTGTGGTAACCTCTGGTGAAGGTGGATTGGGTGGGAGACTTGTAGGAGGTGGATGGGGTGTCAGATGAGTATCCCCTGGAGTTGCCCCTGTAGGATGAGCGACAAAAAGAACGTCTGGGAGCTTGCGATTGCAAGGCTCCCATTGATTTGGCTGTATCTGTGTCCTTTTTCATCTTCTCATGGGACGCATCAACATTAGGCCCAAAGAGGTGTTGCAGGTCGAATGGCTCTATTTAGTATAGAGCTTTGCACCTCAGGTTTAAACCCCGAAATGCGTAGCCACGCGTGCCTGTGAAGGACGCTTGTGTTGACTGCTCTAGACGCGGTATCTGCTACATCAAGAGCACACCGGATAGAGGTGTTGGTGATAACTTTACCCTCTTGTATTAGGTCGTTGGCCATATGTTTATATTTGTCCAGGAGGTGTTGAAGCAGGGACTCTAACTCATCATAGTGAGCCCTATTGTATCTGGCTAACAGGGCTTGAGTATTTGAGATGCGCCAAATATTAGCTGCCTGTGACGCTGTTCTTTTGCTAGAGGCGTGCAGGAGTTTAGACTCTGTCGGGTGGAGGTGCATGCCCTGTTGTCTGCGAATTAGCCCGTTTCCTAGCATTTGAGACAACCATGGAGTCTAATGGAACAGGGCCCCTAATGTAAGCTGGGTCTGTAGGGGCAGCTTTATATTTCCTCTCAACTCTAGGATTGATGATTCTAGTCCTGACAGGGTCTTTAAATACTTCTGTAGCGTGTTTAATCAGCCTTTTAAGCATGGGCAAAGTGGATGTGGACCTTTGGGTGGTGTCGAAAGTGTCCATTAAAAAATCATCTTCGAATGGATCTGTATGGAGGTCGACCCCGTGGTACTTGGCAGCTCGGTGTATTAGCTGATTAAACCCCAAGGTATCTTCTGGTGGTGAAGGCCTTGAGGGGTAGATGTCTTCTTGTGGTATATTAGGGACATCAGGCGTATTATAGTCATCCCATGGGTCAGGGGAGCCTGGAGGACTGGGGTCATCTATTGGCATGTTGTTGTCACCGTCCCCTGTGTCATCATATGTGTAGTCGTCATCTACTGGTGGAGGAGATGGCGCAGGGGACCTAGGAGGGAGGGGTGGAGGAGGAGGTGGAGAGGGTACCCTAAGAGGTGATGTGGCTATATCCCTTCTTTTAGGTGATGGAGCTGGTGCATGCATGTTCAGTGGTCTTTTTCTCGAACTGAGAGTCAATTGACCGGTTTTAGGGTCTTTAGTTAAAGTTTTTTGTTGAGTGTCTGGTTGAAAAAGCTCCTCCAAAGAAGTTTGGGTCTTCGGTGTAGACTGTGTCGGCAGAGGGCTTTTTCGGCGCTGGCTGCAGAGCTGTTTTGGGCTTGGATCCATGCGATTTGTCGGTTTCTGTGTGTTTTTTCGGCTCCGAAGAAAATGAGTCCGAAGTTTTGGGGAGTGGCTTCTTAGTCGGCTCCGAGTGTTTTTTTCGATGCCGGGGAGTCACTAGTAGGAGTCTTTGGTCCCGAAGGCTTCGGGGTTGAAGTAGCAGTCGGCCCCGAGGATGGGTGCGGCTTCTTTTTCGGTGCCGATGATTGGGTTTGGGCAACGGTAACAGGCAGACTCGAGCCCGAGTCGCCGGAAGGCTTGGTAGGCTTCTTTGCCGGGCCTGAGGGCGGGACATAGGAAGCAGTGTGTCGGTGTGCACCTGAGCCCGAAGGCGAAGGTGTGACCGAAGCCTTTGTTGTTGTAGGGAGTGGGTCGGGGTCGACGTCTGTACTTGCGACCCGTTGAGCTGGAGTCACTTCTTCGATGTCGGAGTCATCGGCTGCGGAGGCGCTGATTAGCTCTTCTTCGACCCGCTCCTCTGGCACATCGACACCCTCGTGGAAGATGTCGTCGGGGATCGAACTCGACGAGCGAGCCATGATCCTTCGAGCTAGTCGATCCCAGATGGTCTTATTCGAGCGGAAGGAGGCACAAGCGTGACTGCCTCTGGCCTCGTGCTCGGGAGAGAGGTAGAGGTTACACACCTCATGCAGATCGGTGTGGGAAAACTTCGACCCACATCGAGGACACTTTTTAAATGGCGTCCTTTCCATGAGCCAGATGCCAAAGCTCGGGTCGGCCCGAAGGCCTGCTTCGACGACCGGAATGGAAGATTGGTAGAGATGCGCGCCGATTAGGGGTCGCGTTCGAGACAATACCGTAGAAAAGGTGAAGGATTGCGCGTCGAAACTGGAATCGGTAACTGTTCCGAACTGGAGCGCGAGAAACACATCTGAACCCGATGGCGGAAAAAACTATCTAAGGATGGAGCCAATGCCCATGAGCACTATGATCCTAAGGAGGAGTCGCATACCTTGTGACTTCCAAAGACTTTCCAGGACAAAAACAAGTGCAAACATCCAGACCCAACACCAGGTGGCGATCTATGCAAAAGTGTGTAATCTGCAGGTCATATGCCTCGAACACATGTTCTCGGTGCTGACTTTGGCCCGAGGGCAGAGGAAGGTCCGGAGCCTTTTTCTTGGGCATGAGTTGTGGCAGGGGAGTATCGGTACTCCCGATACACTAACCCTGCAGAACGTCTTATTCCATGTCAGTCTCGTCTTCGGACAGGGAAATGTGTTCCTCCTCTTCCTCGGCTCCTTGTGCGTCACAGATTTCTTGTTCCGAATCTTCTCCAAAGAGATTGGGAGCGGAGCAGCCTTGTTGGCACATCTAGCGACGCCGAGCCAGATGATCACAGAGCGTCCTCTTCGATCGAAAAGATCGGCACACGTCGTAGTCTTGTTTGTTGTGTTACAGGGACAGACTCGGAGACAAGCTGCACACTCCGTGCTAGCCGGTGCGCGGATACTGCGCACGACACCCAGGACAGAATTTAAATGGAGTCCGTTCCATCGATTGCGAGCGGACCTGATGCGGGTAGGCCTAACGACCAGCCACGAGTTTTCCGATCGAAGATTTCTTGAATTATACGTGAAGAATGGGAACGCAATCGAGAAACAACACCGTCAAGGGTAGTGGATTGCACACCGAGGGGAACCCGAGAACGGTGTCGAACGGGAGCACAGCAATTTACGTCTGAACCCAATTGCGGGAAAAAAAACCCAATGGAGTCGATACCCATGCGCACTATCACTGAAAGGAGAAGTCTCCTATCTTGTGACAGGAAAAGACTTCTTCGAAGAATAACAAAGTGCCAACATGCGAGTCTTAGTCGTGCTTCTAGCATAAGTTGCTGGGGACTGTGTCATTTAGGGTCACCCAGGTGGGGAAACAGCAGTTATAAGAGTTGAGAGAGAGGATAACTACCTTGTATACTGGACTCAACTATATACTATTGAATACTGCTGTAATATTAAAAAATGCTTTTCTCAAAACAAAATAAAATGCTCTGTTGGAACTACAAGTTAATTTATCTGTTGGATGATTGATGCGTTGCAAGCTTGTGCCCCTCCCATACTACCTCTCTGAGAAGCCTGTAACTGCTCTCCTTCACTACCATGACAGTAAAGAGTGGAAACGTTTGTACTTTGCCAGTTTCATAAAGTCACAGTAAGAAGGGGATCCACTTTGCGCGGCAGGCTTGGAGTTGAGCTCTGGTCAGACGCACCCCCCCTTACCGAACACTGTTGGGTACACATTTGTACTGGTTTGGATGTGCTGTCCGTTGCAGCAGATCCCCAGTATTAGGCCTTCAACCCTAAAGAGTGATGGTTCAACCCTTCGCCATACCCTGACCCCATACCCACCCCGACATTAAGGGCTGTAACACTCGCAGGCGCACCCAGACCCCACACCGGGTACAACCAACCCTAACCTACTCAGCGTACTCGTGGGAGGCACTTATTTGGCTCAGGCCAGGGATCCCCTTTTTAGAGACCGGCAGATAGACCCCCGAAGGGAGATATGCTCTGCTTGAGAGTCTACTGGACGACCAGCCAATACTAATAGGCAGCATCTATGCACCCACCACTGAGCAAACAGTATTCTGGGAGATCTTATCGAATAGTTTGGCCCAATTCACCACCTCATCGTGGATATTGGGAGGGGACTACAATTGCACATTAGATTTCAATCTAGACAGATCTCACCCAGTCCACTTCCGAACATGGACGAATCACTGGTCGGTGACTGACGCATGGCGGCACGCACACCCGACAACTAAACTCTTTTCTTTCCACTCTATCCCTCGCGATCTGCGAGTATGGCTGGACCAGTTCTTGTGCACGCACACAATCCTCCTTATAATCCAACACTCTGACTACCTGGGCAGGGTATTATTGGAGCAAAAACCAAAGGAAATGATGGACGGAGTGTTGAACATTGCAAGCATTCACCCCCAGTCAACTGATCTGGGTTTAATTCATCACCGTTCTTTAGCCCACTCTGCCACCCCAGTCCAGACATGGCCATAGGGTATTATTGGACCATGATGCACAGGTCATAACCCTCAAATGGCGCCCGCCTTCGACACCAATCCCCACCTGGCAGCTCCCACGAGACTGTCTAGAGGACATGGTGTTCCAACACTAACAAAGGGAAAACATACAGAACTATTTCTCTGATAACGCAAATACAGCAGGCTCAAGGGCACTGGAGTGGGATGGCTTTAAGGTGGTAATGAGAGGAGCTTGCATTAGACAAATCACGGGAGTGCATAAAACACTAGAGCAGATGATGCAAACTGAGCAGTGTATAGCGCAACTATCCAAAGATGCAGAAAAACCTGCAGTCCCCCATACACAATTAACAGAAGCGAAGACCAAGTTTGCAGAAGCCTGCGCAGATCAGCGTAGATACAATTTCCACGCCTATACCGGCAGAACCCACAGAGAGGGGAACCGTGCTGTAACCCTGCTTGCCTGGCTTAGCCGGCAGAACCTCGACACACAACCCATCACCAGCATAAGAAATGCTACAGGCGACATCACCTATGCGCAGGCAGAGATTATGCTAACCTTCCACGAGTACTACAAAGACCTGTATAGAGAACAGATTCCTGACAGGGAGTAACACATCCACAAAATTTTACACTCCATCACCATGACACAGGTCTCAGATGGTGACAGGACCTCCCTAGACTATCATCTCACATTGGCAGAAAAAAGCGATCCATCACCTGGCCAAAAACAAAGCCCCCGCCACAACGGCTTAGAATACAATACATTCTCCCCCAAACTAGCCCCACATTTAGACAGGCCACAAAGCCGCCTTAGAAACGGGAACACTCCCTAAGTCCGTGCGGGAATCTATATTACTTTCCCCAAGCCAGATCTGGATCCCTTGCTCAGGTCATCATACCGGCCGAACACTCTGCTCACAGCAGACTGAAAATATTGGTTAGGATCTTAGCAGATAGACTCACGGGGGTGCTTCCCCACCTAGTACACTTCGACCAATGCGGGTTTGTGACCGGGAGGGACACCTCCCAGAACATACACCGGCTATTCCATGTTCAGGGCGGTGTGTGGGGCTGGTTCCCGTATGCTGCGTGCCTTGTGCTGGACCTCGAGAAGGCCTTCGACACCTTGGCGTGGGAGTACTTATTCGCGGTTTTGCGGCAGGTGGGGATAGGCCCTTACTTCATTGCGTACATCAAATTGCTATACACCGACCTCACGACCCGGATAGGCCGACACATTTCGGCTCCCTCTACAGATGACCCGTGGAACACGTCAGGGGTACCCGCCCTCACCTCATGGCGTACATCAAATTACGAAAGCCTGACCGAGGGAAGCGGGCTCCCCGCTGGTCAGTTCCTCTGTCACAGACAGCTCATATCCGACTGTAGGAAAACATGGGACTTGACAGACGAATAACCCAAAACACACCCCGCTCTGCATGCAATACTGAACATGGGCGCAAGGAGCCACCTCATCACATGGATCTACAGATCCATCATAGACCACACGAACTCGCCGCTAACACGACTGATCAAAATGGGAGGAGGAATTTGGTTGGGCACTGCACGACAATGAATGGCTCACAGCCCTAGAGCACCATAAAAAAGTTTTGCGCAACCAGCGTTTTAAAAACATCCAGTTTAACATACTTCACTGTGTGTATCTTACACCGGCACGGCTCAAGCGTTTCTATCCCGCAGCGCAGTTCAAATGCCCACGCTGCCAAATACCCGACGCTACATTTGCCATGGACATTGCAGGCCTACTGGGCAGAAGTACACACCACGATACAGACAATCAAATGCCTGACTGGTCTCGACACATGGAAAGCCAGGGCCTTGGGGATATTTAAACGTCCCAAAAAGAAAAAGATAGAGACCCGTTTCACGGTACTGGGCTTGCTCATAGCGAAGCGAAGCATTAGATTACATTGGCGTTCACCTACAGGTGCTCCAATAGAAGCATGGAGGGGGGCAGTCGCGGAATGGAAAGCAGCAGAAGACTCAGACAGGAGGAGCCACGCGGAACGCAGCGCCACCTCCTATTCATGGAGTGGTCAATGCTCCTACACGGTTTTAAACAGGTACACTCGTCCCCCACAGAATCCCCAACAGCTACTCAGACGGCGCCAAGATTCACAACGCCCCACACCCCACAAGAGGCCGCCCGAGTGGGTCCTACCCTCACCCCCCCCCCCCCCCCAACCACTACTGGAGCTCCACGTTCGTCCCGGTGAGAGAGATACACCTGGTGTTACCCAGACCAGTGAAAACAGCAGCAGACACTGGCAGTCAAAGTGCTTGTGTGTTTCAGAGATGCAACACGCCAATGCGAAAAAACTAGTTACTTACCTGTACACTATGGTTTTCCAGTATTGATATCTTTCATAGATTTACATCCCCGTCGTCTTGGAGGGAGTCTCACGGTAAAAGAATAACCATAGCAGTAAAAGAAAAACCTGCTTAGAAAACCCATAGGGAAGTATATAGTTTAGTAGCATATCACCATTATTATGTGGTCCAAACACCAACCAATCAGCTGTCAGCCCTGAGATCACAATCCCCAGCAGAGCCACCATACCTCAGATTTCCATCCAGCCCATAGAGTGAGCCAGGGATGAATCTCGAGATAAAAAGTGGTCTATCCGCAAAGAGGCGGGCGGGCCGCATGTGAATCAATGAAAGATATCAATACTGGAGAACCATAGTGTATAGGTTAAGTAACTCGTTTTTTCTCCAGTATTGAATCTTTCATAGATTTACATGCTTGTATCAGAATAGTCAGCAGTGTATAACCAAAGCAGCGTTTGTAGGATATGCCCCTTTTTGTAGGGCTCTGCTTCCTAATACTAGAAATCGTAATTAGTTATGCTAGTAATGGATCTGATTGGGGCGTGACATGGTGACAGCGCCTGAAAATCGTCATGGTCTCCTATTGGAGTCTTGCGCCCTTCCCTTTGCGGCAGGCTTTCTCCTAGATTGCTGCTGATAAGAGGAGTTAGAGGAGCAAAATGGCTGGTTATTGTTGTATTGACGGTATACCTGCTGGTAAGGTTGATACCTGTTAGATTGAAATGAAGATCTCTGATTGAATTGACCTCTCTATTCTCTTCCACGAAAAGTTTGAAATCTTCCTTGCTGCAGAGCCTAAGTCTTTTGCAGTATCTGTGTCTGCCTTTATTCCTTGCAACGCATCATCTAGATGCCTTCCGAAAAGGTTCTCTCCATCAAAAGGCATATCCACGATTTTTGCCTGCACTTCTGGCCTGAAAGATGTAGCCTTCAGCCACCCTGTTGAAGCGCTACCGCTGCAGCCATTTGTCTGAAACCAAGAGATGATATGTCCATGGCTATGTCGATTGACTCGGAAGCAGCTCTAGCAAAATCCTGTAAAATTACCGCCGCCTCTTTCTTGTCTTCTGGAAGATGAGCCAAAAGTGGAGCAATGTCAGACCACATCTGGCGGTTATAACGACTGACAAGTGCCAATGCATTCGTAGGCTTGATAGAACCTGCTGCCAACACTGCAAAGCGCTTCCCTGCGCCATCCATCTTTTTTCCCCTCCTTATCAGGGGGAACTGACAAAGTAGAGACCGGATTTTTGGAGCGTCTCTGTGCCGCCTGCATAACAACCGATTCAGGTCTAGGATGACCTATTAGGCACGCTGGTGATGTTTCTGGTGCACATACTTTTCTCGATCCTCGGGACTAATACTGCCATTGAGGCCGGATTTTTCATAATTTTCAGTCCCTTATCTCAGATGTGAATGATGATTGGTATCGTTCTTATAGATTTTCTTGAAGCTTCTTTAAAGTCATAAGAAACACTCATTTTCCTTTACCCGGCAAAGGAAGCTCGAACCTTTTGGAAGCTTTCTCCATTAAGTCATGGAAACCACCAATGTCTTCAGGTGGGGAGTTTGCCGGAGATGGTGATAGTACTGGCGAAGAAATTACATGCTGATCCCACTCATCGACCCCAGGATCGTTTGGCAGTAATTCTCCTTCCTCTGGTTTGCTTACAGCAAAGTCATCCCTACTTGTTATTATTTTAGGGGTATGCACCGTGTGCACCTGGGGCGGAGGCTGAACCACTGGGGTCTGAACCGTCTGCTGACATACGCCCGTGGTGTTGGCGGCAGGAGTATTGGCATCTGGGAAGCTGCGGTAATAGTCGTTGATCATATGTTTTAAGTTGGAGACTAGGGAAATAAGCACCAATATTGCGTCTTCCCTGACATTATCCTCTTCCTCCTCATCATAATCGTAGGCTTGCTGGAGTGATTCATATGTCTTTGAGCCTTGAACTGGCTGGTCTTTAAACGACAGTTCTTCCTGAACTTCCTGAACGTCTTCATCTGTCTCCTGGCTTTTAATATGGAGTTGCGATGGACTATAGGCTACTCCGTATGTGCCTTCATCTTCCGACTCCTGTAAATCCAGCAGCTTAGAAGGAGGAAGCGGCAAGATCTTTGTCCATGCAGTAACATCTGCTATTTTCTTGTCCGTCGACGAGCCTGTCGACAGTGGAAATCTCTTTATAGTAATGGATCTCGTCATTGGAGACTTGAAAGTCGGCGGCACGCCCGTCAACGAAGTTTGCACACTCATCGTTGACGTCGTCATTGCCATCAATGGTGCCGTTGACGGTGTCATCGACGATATCTTCACCGGCGATGTCGACGATGCAATCGTCGTCGAGATGGTCGTCAGACAACTCCCTCTTGTGTTTGGAAGAGGAGTGTCCTTTAGATTCCTCAGCAGACTCAGAGTCTGAGGCATTCTTCCTCTTCTGAAGCCATAATATTAAGCGAGCTTCTCTGTCTTTCAAGGTTTTTGCCAAGAAAGCGCAACAGTATTTGCACTCCTTGGGGACGTGCTTAGGGTAAAGGCAGTATAAGCATTCTTTGTGGGGGTCCTCAGAATATAATCTGGCCTTCCCACAAGATTTGCAAGATCTGAACATCCTCTTCTTAGAGCCTTCAGACATGGTGAAGAAAGAGAGGAAAAACAGTACCTCAATCCAAGAACTGTAGAAAGGTCAAAAGTTCACCAAGTAACCAAGAACTGAGCAGAGCTCCGGGAGACTACTCTCACGGCGGCGGTTGGAAATCTGAGGTATGGTGGCTCTGCTGGGGATTGTGATCTCAGGGCTGCCAGCTGATTGGTTGGTGTTTAGACCACATAATAATGGTGATATGCTACCAAACTATATACTTCCCTATGGGTTTTCTATGCAGTTTTTTCTTTTACTATTATGGTTGTTCGTTTACCGTGAGACTCCCACCATGACGACGGGGAAGATACAAGCATGTGAATCTTGAAAGATTCAATACTGGAGAATGTATGATAAGTTGACTGCTTTGAGTATGCTCATCAAGTCAAAAAACACCCAGACCATACAGAATTCTCAAAACTAATGCACAAATAGTGCTTGAATGCCTACTAGGATTCAAAGCTGTAAACACCCACCGAAGATAAATCACCGTACTTATAAGAAAATATGCACATTTCAGTATCAACCACGTGCATAACTTCTGCTGTTGAAACCTCTTTACTAAAAGTTTTTATTTTTAGCCCCCTTACCTATCAATCCACAAAGGTATTGAACTGGCAGTCATGACAGACATTTAGAATTACTCAAAAAGCAAACCAATTTCTGTTTTTATCCACATAAAAAAATAAATACAGACAAGAAAAGGAAAATGCTACTTACCAGTATGCATCTGTTCTTGGAATGTAGAGCTGCAGATCCATACACTTAGCATTAGATCGCCATCTGGTGTTGGGCTCGGATGCTTGCACCTTGTTGTTGTCTTGGAAGAAGTCTTTGTAGTCACGTGATAGGCGACTCCTCCCTAGGACGATAGTGCGCATGAGCATCGACTCCATCCTCAAATTGTTGTTCGCCATGATGGGAAATGGAGTTAATAGAAAAGAAAGATGTCCATGTGTGTATATCCAAGTAAGATGGAACTGGAACAGATACAGGTCCCGGGGAGGTGGGTGGGCGTGTGTGGATCTGCAGCTCTACATGCCAAGAACAGATGCATACTGGTAAGTAGCATTTTCCGTTCGAGGCATATGAGCTGCAGATCACACACTTAGCATAGACTGTACAGCAGTGTCTCCCCTAGTGGTGGTCACCTGTAACGGTTGCAGTAGTTTGAAAGAGTTTTAAGAACAGCTTGGCATACAGAAGCTTGTTGCTTGGCTTGCACGTCAACACAATAGTGTTTAGTGAAGGTGTGTGTGGTAGAGCATGTCGCTGCCTTACAAATTTCTTCTATGGGAATGTTCCCTAAGAAAGCCATGGAAGCCTCTAGTTTGTGTTTGGAATGCGCTCTAGGGGAAATTGTTAATGTGCGTTTAGCCTTTTGGTAGCGTATTTGGGTACATTTAACAATCCACCGTGCAATCCCAGCTTTGGAGGTGGGGTTACCTTTATAAGGTGGGGAGAAAGCTACAAACAATTTTTTTGTCTTGCGAAAGGATTTAGTTCTGTCAATGGAATAAAGCAGGGCTCTTTTGAGGTCTAGCGTGTGAAGAGCTCTCTGCTACGGAGTCTGAGTTTTGAAAAAACACCGGTAGCTCCACTGATTGGTTAAGGTGAAATGCAGAGATGACTTTAGGAAGGAATTTTGGATTTGTTCTGAGAATCACTTTGTTACAATGCATTTGTAAGAAGGGTTCTTGTATGGTTAAAGCCTGGATCTCACTCACCCTTCTAAGAGAGGTGATTGCAATAAGGAAAGCTACTTTCCATGTGAGGAACTGAAGTTCACATTTGTGTAGAGGTTCAGATGGGGGTCCCCATGAGCCTAGTAAGTACAATGTTGAGATTCCATATCAGAGAGGGTGGTAATCTGGGAGGAATGATCCTTTTAAGGCCC
Organism: Triturus cristatus; assembly: GCF_964204655.1. Taxonomy (NCBI): domain Eukaryota; kingdom Metazoa; phylum Chordata; class Amphibia; order Caudata; family Salamandridae; genus Triturus; species Triturus cristatus. The sequence continues at coordinate 942,034,629 of NC_140584.1, forward strand.
TCCATAAAGGCTTTAATTGCTGGGACCCTAAAAAGTTACAAGTGTTGTCTGTTTTGTAAGTAAGCGGCAAGTGCTGCTAGATGTAGTCGTATGGATGAGTATGCTAAATTACATCTTTGCAAATGTAGTAAGTAGCAAATGATGTTCTGAATGGACGCATCCAGTGGATTGAAAGGATTGTCAGTGCAGTAAATGGCAAATCTCTTCCATCAAGCTGCATAGCAAGCTCTGGTGGTAGGGCGCCTGGCTTCTTTAATGATGTTCATACAGTCTGGTGGAAGGTTAAGATTTTAAAAAAAAAGAAAAATTTATTGACATTTTGCACTGGTGGAAGGTTAAGATAACCGAATTCTAGGACTTCAGGAGCCAGAGCACCAGATTCATTTGAGTTGGATCGGGGTGCCTTATCTCTCCATGGTTCTGCATTAGTAGTGATGGGGAGAGGCATAGTTTTTGGTGTGGGACTAGTGAGAGTTCCAACAGTGTTGTGAACCACGGTTAGTGTGCCCTTGTGGGAGCCACTAGGATAATGTTTAGAGACTGTTGCCGGAGCTTGCGTACCACTAGTGGAATTAGTGGGAGTGGCGGAAAAGCGTACGCAAATCTGCCTGACCAGTTCATCCATATCGCATTGCCCTTGGACAGCGGGTGTGGAAACCTGGTGGCGAAGGTTGGGCATTTTGCGTTTTCGTGTGTGGCAAACAGATCCATGTCTGGTTGGCCCCACATCTGGAAAAATGGTAGAAGAACTTGCGGATGTAGTTCCCATTTGTGAATCTGTTGTGTCTGTCGACTTAACAGATCGGCAATCTGACTGTGAACTCCTGCAAGGTGTTCTGCAAGCAGGTATATGTTTTGTGGGATGGCCCACCTCCAAATGTTCTGTGCTAGCTGATACAGCTGTAGAGAATGTGTGCCACCTTCTTTCTGTATGTAATACATGGCTGTCATGTTGTCCGTCCGGATCAGGACAGCCTTGTTCTGTACATGACCTTGGAATTATTTTAAAGCTATGAATATTGCTAGCAGTTCCAGATGATTGATATGGAGCACTTTTTGTTGAGTGGTCCATTTGCCTTGAGTTGTGTGATTGAGGAGGTGTGCTCCCCATCCTGTGAGTGATGCGTCTGTTAGCACTATCTGTGGAACGAGGAACGGCAGCCCTTTGATTAAGTTTGTTGTGTTCCACCACTGCAGAGAACGATGTGTGTCGGCTGTCCACCAACACCAGATCTGTAAGTTGTCCTTGTGCCTGATTCCACTTATGTGCCAGATATTCCTGCAAGGGGCATATCTGAAGTCTTGCATAAGGTACAATAAATATGCAAGATGCCATCATGCCTAGGAGTTGCATGAACACTCTGGCTGGGAGAGAGTGTTGGGTTTGAAATTTGTTGATGAGAGCTTGTATACTGGCTATCCTGGCTGGACCGGGATATGCTAGAGCTGTGGAAGTATTTATTGTGGCCCCTAGGTATTGATGTACCTGAGAGGGTTGGAGTTGAGATTTGGTATAGTTGATTGTGAACACCAAGTTTTGCAGTGTTTGTATGGTTTGAGGAGTGTGTTGAACACACTGGTTGAATGATTTGGCCTTTATTAGCCAGTCGTCCAGATATGGGAAGACATGGATTTGTTGTCTTCTTAGGTGTGCTGCTACCACTGCCAGACATTTGGTAAATACTCTGGGAGAGGTGGTGACTCCGAATGGAAGGACTTTGAACTGATAGTGTTGTCCGTCCACTACGAACCTTAGATACTTCCTGTGGGCAGGATGAATGTGGAAGTAGGCGTCCTTGAGGTATAGTGTGGCAAGGAAATCTAGTTGTTGGAGTAGTGGAAGCACTGGTTGGAGAGTAATCATGTGAAAATTATCTGAGTGTATGTACAGATTGAGGGGTCTGAGGTCGAGTATTGGCCTTAGGGTCCAGTCCTTTTTGGAGATTAGGAAATACAGGGAGTAAACCCCTGTCCCCTGATGTAGTAAGGGGACTGGCTCTATGGCCTGCTTTTGAAGCAGTGAGAGAACTTCTTGTTTTAAAAGTGTAAGATGTTCTGTGGACATTGGATGTCGCTTGGGTGGTATGTTTGGGGGGTAGCTGTAAGTTCCAGGCAGTAAAAATATTGGATAATTTGTCTTACCCACTTGTCTGTTGTGATGGATTTCCAGACAGGCAGGAACTGTGATAATCTTCCCCCGACTGTAGTGGAATGGTCTGGGGGGGGAGTGGAGGGAAGTCACGGTTTAGCCGCGTGGGGGTGTGAGTGTTGTCGTTACCTCAGCCTCTCCCTTTATTGTTATTCCCTCTGTATCCTCCTCTAAAATATCCTCTATTGGGGGATGTTTGGGTGGTGTTTTTAAAAGAAGATGAGGCATCTGTGCCCATGTTCTTCCAGGCTCCTCTATAAAAGGAGCAACGAAAGGAGCCACGTGTTTGCGGAGACTGTAACGCTCCCATGGACTTAGCAGTCTCTGTGTATTTTTTCATCTTTTCAAGAGCAGTGCCTACAGTCGGTCCAAAAAGTTGTTCTTGATTGAACGGCTGGTTTAGAATGGTTGTTTGGACCTCTTGCTTAAAGCCTGAAATGCGTAGCCAGGCATGTCGTCTGAACAGTACACTGGTATTAATGGCCCTAGAGGCAATGTCCGCTGCATCAAGGACACATTTAATTGAGGCTTTGTTATCAGTTTGCCCTCTTGGATTAGATTGTTTGCCTGAGTTTTATATTGGTCAAGCAAATGCTGTAATAGGGTTTCCAGCTGGTCATAGTGGGCCCTATCATAACTAGCTAGCAGTGCTTGAGTGTTGGCTATGCGCCAGTGATTGGCCGCCTGCACAGCTACTCTTTTGCCCGATGCGTCTAGTAATTTGGATTCTTTATCCGGGGTTGGTGCATCTCCATAGGTTTGTGAATTGGTGCACTTCCTAGCGTTGGAAACTACTAGTGAATCCAAAGGCAGCTGTCCTTTGATGTACGCAGGGTTGTCAGGGGCAGGTCTATATTTTTTATCGATCCTAGGATTAAGAATCCTGACTCGTACGGGATGTTTGAATATGTCAGGGGCATGTTTAATGACCCCCTTAATCATTGGTAATATTTGTACAGTTTTTTAGGAAATCCTCCTCTGCTGTGTCTGAATGCATTGTCACACCGTGAAAAAGAGCAGCCCTATTGATCAATTGTCCAAAACCAATGTTATCGTCTGGGGGAGATGGTTTTGTGGGGTATGGTTGAGGGCTTGGGAGGACTGGTAGATCTATTGGGTCAGGGTAATTCCAATCGTCCTGTGGTGGGTCGTCTGGATCCGTGAACTAATCATTGGGGTCTCCCCCTAGGTCATCATCGTCTGGTGGTGGCGTATGTGGTGGAGAAGTTACAGGCAGAGGTGGTGTAACGGGTTTAGGGAGAGGAAGGGGGTTAGAAGGAAGTACAGGAGAAGAAGGAGGCATAGGTGATCTAGCAGAGTCCTTCTTGACAGGCACTGGAGGGGCGTGTGCTGTGTACAACTTTCCTCTTCTTGCATGGCACAGCTGTGACATGTCCTGTTTTAGGGTTAATGTAGATTTTTTTCTGTCTCGGATCGACAGAATCCGGATGAAAAAGTTCCTCTTCCTCGACAACCGCTTTCGGCGCCGATTTTTTTGGTTCCGAGCGGGGCTGTTGAGTTTTTTGCTCTTTGGCCTTAGGAGGCGTGGTAGAATCCTTAGGCTAGTTTTTCGTTTCCGAAGGTTTTGGTTTCGGAGCCAAGGTGTGATCTTTAGGCTTAGAAGTGTTCGAAGACGGTTTATCTATGGGCCTCGAGGTGTTCGGGCCGATTAGTCTTTCGGCGTGGAAGGAGTCTGAGCTGATTTCGGAGCAGTGTTCTTTCTGTTTCGGTGCCGAAGGTGCCCGTGGGACTATTATATGTGTTTTGCTCGGTCCCAAGCTATCGGAAGGCTTGTGTTTTTTTCTTTGGAGCCGGGCCCGGGGGCGGGGCTTCTGAAGTGTTGTTTTCGGTCGCGACTGGGGCCAACAGTAGGAGGAGTACTCGTTGACCAGGAGTGATGGGGTCGTCCGAGTCTTCTGCCTCTGACATGATTTGCAGATCTTCGGAATCTTCTTCTGGGACATCCGGACCCTCGAAGATGTCCTCTGGTTCCGGTGCTGATCTCTGCGCCATGATGTGTCGTCGAGCCAGACGATCTCGGATAGTCTTTTTTGATCTAAAAGAGGCGCAGGCTGGGCAGCTGGACTAGCCGTGTTCTGGCGAGAGGCACAGGTTGCAGACCTTATGATGGTCACTGTGTGGAAAGTTCGCTCCACACTGGCGTTTTTTTTTTTTTGAACGGCGTCCTTTCCATCTCGAGACTACAAAGACTTCTTCCAAGACAACAAGGTGCAAGCATCCGAGCTCAACACCAGATGGCGATCTAATGCTAAGTGTGTGATCTGCAGCTCATATGCCTCGAACTAAATGTTTCCTGTCTGTATTTATCTGTATAAATCAGTAAAAACGGAAAATAGGGAGCCTTAATCATATTACATCGATTTTGATACTTAATGTCACTCAGAAAAGACAACAGAATTCCAGCAAAAGGATAAAAATCAGCAAAAGGCAAATTTCTCTAACTTTCAAGAATTCTGATGGGATTAGGCAGGCAGCACACAGGGGTGAGGACTGGAATCACAAATACTTCCATAGAGTGCTGAAAAGAAAAATAAACAAGTACTGGCAAAGTCAATAGGTATTGCCTATGGAAAATATATTAGCTTTTCAATGTTTTTTACATGTTGTACAGCAGCGCGATCTGCTGTGCAACATGGCTTACTGTTAAAACAGCTGTAGGTGCCTACTCCGCCAGTCCTTTCTGCCCTGTAGTTCTGCCCAGCCCTTCCCCCGTTGCAGCAGTTATCTCTGACTCCGCACCCACCCTGCAACAGGCGCCTGAACCCTCCGAGCTGCACCACGTGCCTGTAGTTGTCCGTCCTGCAGCCTGTGCTCAGCCTCTTGGTGTCTGGAGCTGATGCGGCGCTGCTCCCACAACGGGTCCTCACCGGGGGATGGAGGACGAGCTATGTCACCTGGAGGAGCTCCTCCGCTGGCTGCAGTGAGAGGAGGGGGGGGGGGGGGCAGAGTCTGTAGAGCTCCAATGAAGGAGGAGCTCAGAGAGGCCTTGGACAAGGGAGGTGCCGCCATACTCCTCATGCTAGACCTTTCGGCCGCTTTCGATACGGTCCATCATGAAGTTTTGATGGACCGTTTATCTACGGTCGGGGTCCAAGGCAAGGCTTGGGATCTCTTGAAATCTTTCCTGACCAGTAGAACTCAAACTGTGGACCTTGGCAGAGATAGATCTAGGCCCTTCTCTCTCCCTTGTGGAGTGCCGCAAGGGTCCTCTCTTAGTCCTACACTATTTATCGTGTATGTATCACCACTGGCAGTTTTGATCAGATCCTTCGGGTTTCAGTTAACTTCTTACGCGAATGACACGCAAATTGTGTTGTCCATTCAGAATGGGTCAGAGGTTGAGACCGGTTCTAAATGCCACGACTGTATGCAGGCGATCGCAGGTTGGATGGCATCAAATTGCCTTAAACTCAATGCAGGCAAAACCGAGGTGATTATATTCAGGAACATCTCCAACCTCTGGACACCTGACTGGTGGCGAACTGCAATGGGCATGCTTCCAGTCCCTGTGGAAAGGGCGAAGAATCTGGGAGTGATCCTTGATTCGAAACTTTCCTTCGGTGACCAAATTAGTAGGGTCGTTTCATCCTGTTTTTTCATTCTTAGAACTCTGAGGAAAGGAATATGCTACTTACCAGTATGCATCTGTTCTTGGCATGTAGAGCTGCAGAGTTGTACACTTAGCATAGATCGCCATCTGGTGTTGAGCCCGGATGTTTGCAGTTTGTTTTTCTTCTTGGACAGTCTTTGGAAGTCACGAGTTTGGTGACTCCTCCTTCGGTCCGTACTGCGCATGGGCTTCGGCTCCATCCTCAGATTGTTTTTCGCCAACAGGGAAATGATGGAGCTTGGTAATCACAGTGAGAAACCCATGTGTGTAGTATCTAAATAAGATGTACTGGAACGGATACAGGTAGCCGGGGAGGCGGGTGGGCGTGTACAACTCTGCAGCTCTACATGCCAAGAACAGATGCATACTGGTAAGTAGCATATTCCGTTCGAGGCATATGAGCTGCAGATTGTACACTTAGCATAGATTATATAGCAGTACCCAACCTTAGCGGCGACCACCGGTATCCGTTGCAGCTGTTTGAAAAAGTGTCTTTAGTACAGCCTGGCCCACCCTAGCTTGCTGCTTGGAATGCACATCTACACAGTAGTGTTTTGTGAAGGTGTGCGGTGTAGACCATGTGGCTGCTTTGCAGATGTCATCTAAGGGTATATTCCCTAGAAAAGCCATAGAAGCCCCTAACTTTCTTGTAGAGTGGGCTTTAGGAGGAACAGATAGTGTTCTCTTTGCCTTTTGATAGCAAATTTGTATGCATTTTACAATCCACCTAGCTATCCCTGATTTCGAAATGGGGTTGCCTTTATGTGGTGGAGAGAAGGAAACGAACAATTGTTTAGTCTTCCTGAAGGGTTGCGTTCTTTGTATGTAGTATAGCAACGCCCTTTTCACATCAAGTGTGTGTAAGGCCCTTTCCGCAACAGATTGGGGTTGCGAAAAGAAGACAGGTAATTCCACTGATTGATTGAGATGGAAGGGGGAAATGACTTTGGGCAGAAACTTCGGATTTGTGCGAAGTATGACCTTGCTGTGATGCATTTGTATGTAGGGTTCCTGTATGGTGAACGCTTGTATTTCACCAACCCTTCTAAGGGAAGTGATAGCTACAAGGAAAGCTGTTTTCCAGGTGAGAAACTGTAGCTCACATTTGTGCATTGGTTCGAAGGGCGGACCCATTAGTCGTGTGAGAACTAAATTTAGATTCCATACAGGGGAAGGTGGTGCCCTGGGAGGAATTACTCGTTTAAGGCCTTCCATGAAGGCTTTAATAGCGGGCACTCTGAAGAGTGATAAATGCTGTCTGTTTTGTAGATAAGCAGCGATCGCTGCTAGGTGTAGGCGTATGGATGAATATGCCAGGTTACACCTGTGAAGATGGAGCAGATAGCATATGATGTGCTGTATGGATGCATCTAGAGGGTTGATTGTATTATTACGGCAGTAAATTACAAATCTTTTCCACTTTGCGGCATAGCATGCTCTAGTGGTAGGACGCCTGGCTTCCATGATGATGTTCATGCAATCAGGGGGAAGGTTAAGGTATCCGAATTCTAAGATCTCAGGAGCCAGATCGCCAGGTTGAGCTGAGCTGGGTCCGGGTGCCTGATTTCTCCATGGTTCTGGGTTAGGAGGCATGGGGATAGGTGCAGTTTTTGATGTGGTACCACTGATAGTTGTAGTAGCGTGGTGTACCACGGCTGCCTGGCCCACGTGGGAGCTACCAGAATGAGTGTGAGGGAGTGCTGTTGTAGCTTCCTGACCACTAATGGAATTAGTGGGAGAGGTGGAAAGGCGTATGCAAATCTGCCTGACCAGTTCATCCATATCGCATTGCCCTTGGACAATGGGTGTGGGTATCTGGCGGCGAAGCTTGGGCATTTTTTGTTTTCGTGGGTGGCGAAGAGGTCTATCTGAGGATGCCCCCACTGTTGGAAGAATGGGTGAAGAACTTGTGGATGCAGTTCCCATTCGTGTAGTTGTTGCGTCTGTCTGCTGAGCAGATCTGCCATGGTGTTTTGTACGCCTGGAACGTGCTGTGCCAGGAGAAAGATGTTTTGGGGAATTGCCCATCTCCATATGCTCTGGGCTAAGCGGGAGAGCTGGGGAGAGTGTCCCCCCCCCTGTTTTTGTATATAATACATCGCAGTCATGTTGTCTGTGCGAATGAGGACTGCTTTGCCCGAAATCTGTTTTTGGAAAGATTTTAGGGCTAGAAAGATCGCCAAGAGCTCCAGATGGTTGATGTGGAGCGATTTTTGCTGTGGCGTCCATAGACCTTGCATGGTGAGGTGTAGGAGGTGCGCTCCCCAGCCGGAGAGCGATGCGTCCGCTGTTAGAATCACCTGAGGAACCGGGTCCAGGAACGGCCGCCCTTTGGAAAGGTTTGTGGTGTTCCACCACTGCAGAGAGTGATGTGTGCGGCCGTCCACCAACACCAGATCCGTCAGCTGACCCTGGGCCTGGTTCCACTGTTGTGCTAGGCACTCTTGAAGTGGACGCATGTGGAGTCTTGCATGGGGCACTATGAAGATGCAAGACGCCATCATTCCTATGAGCTTCATAAACACTCTTGCTGGAAGAGAGTGTTGAGGAAGGAATGTTTTGCGTAAGGCTTGAATGCTTGTGATTCTCGCTGAGTTTGGATAGGCAATACCCTTGGAGGTGTCTATAGTGGCCCCGAGATATTGCTTTGTGTGAGATGGTATGAGGTGGGACTTTTGGTAGTTCACCGTGAAGCCTAGCTGGTGGAGCAGTTGGATGGTGCTGTTTGTATGTTGCACACATTGGTCGTAGGACGCGGCTTTTATCAGCCAGTCGTCTAGGTAAGGGAAGACGTGAATATGTTGACGTCTGAGGTGTGCTGCTACTACTGCTAGGCATTTGGTAAACACCCGTGGTGCGGTGGTGACCCCGAAGGGGAGAACCGTGAATTGGTAATGTTGTCCGTCCACCACGAACCTGAGGTATTTCCTGTGAGAGGGGTGTATTGGAATGTGAAAGTATGCGTCTTTCAGATCCAAGGTTGTGAGAAAGTCTCCCTGGCAGAGGAGTGGGAGGACTTGTTGTAGGGTGACCATGTGAAAATGGTCTGAATGTATGTAGGCATTTAGAGGCCGGAGGTCGAGAATGGGTCTGAGGGTCCCGTCTTTCTTTGGTATTAAGAAATATAGGGAGTAGACCCCTAGATTTTGTTGATTGACGGGGACCGGCTCTATAGCGTGTTTTTGGAGGAGTGAGAGTACCTCTTGTTTGAGCAGTGTGGAATGTTCTTGAGACATTGGACGGTGCCTTGGTGGGATATTGGGTGGGGTAGATGTTAGTTCGAGACAGTACCCTGACCGAATGATTTGGGTCACCCATTTGTCCGATGTTATGGACTCCCATGTGTGGATAAAGTCTTGTAGTCTGCCCCCGACCGGAGTGGGATGGTCTGGGGGGAGCGGAGGGGAGTCATTGTGCGGGTGGGGTGGCAGAACGGGTGTTGTTGGTTTTGCCCCTGCCCTTATTGTTGTTGCCTCTGTAACCACCCCTTTGATTGCCCTTTGAAAAGGTATTTTGAGGAGGGGACTTGTAGGAGGTAGAGGCGTTATCGGTGGAGGAGCCTCTGCCTGTGCCACAAAAGGACGAGCGTCGAAAGGAACGTTTAGAGGCTTGTGTTTGGAGTGCCCCCATAGACTTTGCTGTGTCTGTGTCCTTTTTCATCTTTTCCAGCGCTTCGTCTACCTTTGGCCCAAAGAGAGTTTGATGGTCAAAGGGGTGATTGAGTATGGACGCCTGGACTTCAGGCTTGAACCCTGAGATCCTGAGCCAGGCATGGCGACGAAGCAGGACACTTGTATTTATGGCTCTAGAAGCAGTGTCGGCTGCATCGAGGGCACACTTAATGGAGGTGTTTGTAATTAGTTTACCCTCCTGTATCAGGTCATGAGCCTTGCGCTGGAAGGTGCTGCATAAGAGCCTCTAGTTCGTCATAGTGTGCTCTGTCATATCGCGCAAGCAGTGCTTGTGTGTTTGCAATGCGCCATATGTTTGCAGCTTGGGAGGCGGTGCGTTTACCAGACGCGTCCAGAAGTTTAGATTCCTTGTCTGGCGGTGGGGCTTCCCCTGAGGATTGGGAGTTAGCCCGCTTTCTAGCTGTGGAGACAACTAGGGAATCTAGGGGAGCAGGGCCCTTAATGTATGCAGGGTCTGTGGGTGCCGCTTTGTACTTCTTCTCTATTCTAGGGTTCAGTACTCTGGCCCTGACAGGGTCTTTAAACACCTCTGTGGCGTGCTTGGTGACACCCTTAAGCATGGGTAAAATAGAAGTGGATTTGTCTTGCATGTCAAATGTGTCCAGTAGGAAGTCTTCTTCCACTGGTTCACTGTGCATGTCCACCCCATGGTAGTGTGCTGCTCTCTGCACTAAATGATGAAAACCTAAGGAGTCCTCTGGAGGAGACGGCCTGGATGTGTATAGGTCGTCCTGAGGTATATCTGGTATATCAGGGTTATTGTAGTCCTCCCATGGGTCTGGGGTCCCTGGTGGAGTGGGATCCATTGGGACGTCCGTCGGGTAATTGTCCGGGTCCCCATCATCCGGATCTGGGGATGGGGCCGGATCGTAGTGAGGTGGAGGTGGCGGAGACCTGGGAGGGGGAGGGGGTGGAGGTGGTGGAGGAGGTAGGGGAGGCGGTAGTGGGGAGGGCACTCTGAGGGGAGAAGTAGCAGAGTCCTTCCTTTTGGGTGGTGGAGGAGGAGCCGGAGTATCAAGGCGTCTTTTCTTGATAATTAAAGTCAATAGTCCAGTCTTTGGATCTTTGGACAGAGTCTTTTGTAGAGGGTCTGGTGTAAACAGAGCCAGTGGCGTCGAATCGTCCGTCGGCACCGGTGATTTCGGAGCCGAGGGCTTCGATGGTTTGTGTGCGCCATGCTTTTTTGGGGCCTCCTGTTTTTTCGGCGTCGGAGCGTCGGTGCCGACAGATTTATGTTTGTGTTTGGTCGGCACCGAGAGTCCAGGCTTCGGCACCGGTGGCTTCGGAGTCGAGCTGGATATTGCTTTCTTCGGTGCCGGATGCTGTTTTTCGGCACCGGGCGTCGGCTGGCTCGATCCCGAGCTGCCGTGAGACTTTGGATGCTTCGACACCGAGCCCGAAGGTGGGGTGACCGAAGCTTTGGTCTTGGTTTTGCCCAGGCCGGCAGGCGAGGGAGTAACCTGAGTCTCTTTGGTTTTGGGCGCGGGGGTGGGAGGGGGCACAGTACTCACGGCCCGCTGCGCCGGTGTGATGTCCTCCACGTCGGAGTCGTCGGCTTCGGAAGCGCTGACGTCTTCTTCCTGCTCGGTGTGTGTTTGCCCCGAAGCTTCGGCGCCGTCTCCGAAGATGTCCGGTGGAGCTGCAGACGATGAGTGCGCCATGGTGCGTCGAGCTTTTCGATCCCGGATGGTTTTCTTCGATCGAAAAGACTTACAGGCGGGGCAGTCTCTGGCCTCGTGTTCTGGAGAGAGGCAAAGATTACACACCTGATGGAGGTCGGTGTGGGGAAATTTAGACCCACATTTTGGGCACTTTTTGAACGGAGTCCTTTCCATCGGCCGGGACCGGAGTCGAGGAGGGCCCGAAGGCCGGTGCCGATGTACGGGATGGAGAAAAGTGCCGCTTCGAGAGATGAAGATGATGATGAAGAAACTCGAAGATACGAGGATTTTCCGTCGAGGCTGGAACCGTAGAAGTTCGAAGCCGGAGCACGAAGTATCACATCCGAGCCCGATGGCGGAAAAAAACAATCTGAGGATGGAGCCGAAGCCCATGCGCAGTACGGACCGAAGGAGGAGTCACCAAACTCGTGACTTACAAAGACTGTCCAAGAAGAAAAACAAACTGCAAACATCCGGGCCCAACACCAGATGGCGATCTATGCTAAGTGTACAATCTGCAGCTCATATGCCTCGAACATTAAATTCCGGAAGACAGCCTGAAGGCAGCAGTCACAGCGCTCATTCTGTCACGTTTGGACTACTGCAATAGTCTCTATATCAACATCCAGAAAAGACATTTGGTCAGACTCCAGATCATGCAGAATGCGGCAGCCAAGCTGCTAACAGGAACACCCAGGTTTGTCTCGGTGAGGTTGGGACTCAGAATTCTTCACTGGCTCCCCATCAAGCAACGGGTACAGTTCAAGGCCTTGTGTATTGTTTTCAAGGCCCTTAATGGTGTTGGTCCTGATTTCCTGAAACACACGATACAATGGTATGTTCCTGGAAGAGTTCTGCGTTCCACGCAAGCCAAACAAGTGATCCTTCCCAGTTATAACAAGGCCAGCTGGGGTGGTGTGAGGTTGTCACTGTGCCACTAAGGCATGGAATAGCCTGCCTTTCCATCTTAGAAACTCAACTGAGCTCCTCCCCTTCAAAAAAGAATTAAAAACATGGCTATTTACATGATCAGTTACCTTGATTTTCTCTCAGTAGGTAGCGCACAGCGCCAGGACATCTCAGGGTAACAGAGCGCTTTAGAAGTCTCAGTAACATAACATAACAAATGAAGGGCGCTGCCGGGTGGCTGATGTGGGGGGAGGGCAGTCTGTAGAGCTCCTCCGGTGGCTGATGTGGGGGAGGGCAGAGCTGCTATGAGGGGGGGGGCAGAGTCTGCAGAGCTGCTAAAGGGGTGCTGTGAGGGGGCAGTTTGCAGAGCTACTATGAGGGGCGGTGTGAGGGGGCAGAGTCTGCAGAGATGCTATGAGTGGTGCTGTGAGGGGGCAGTTTGCAGGGCTGCTATGAGGGGCGCTGTGAGGGGTGGGCAGTCTGCAGAGCTGCTATGAGGGGTGCTATGAGGGAGGCAGTCTGCAGAGCTGCTATGAGGGGCACTGTGAGGGGGGCAGGGTCTGCTGAGCTGCTAAAGGGGTGCTGTGAGGGTGGCAGAGTCTGCAGAGCTGCTAAAGGGGTGCTGTGAGGGGGCAGTTTGCAGAGCTGCTATGAGGGGCGGTGGGAGGGGTAGTAGTCAGCAGAGCCGCTATGAGGGGTGCTGTGAGGGGGCTTTCCAAAGATCGTGCTGGTATCCAACAATAATTCAAAGCTCCTTTACTGGCATTAATTTTGGTAAGAGAGGATGGCTAACACTATATTATTTTTTTTAAGTGGTGTAGTCTACTGAACCTTACCAAGAAACATCTTCTTTCCTCTTCATCTTGGCACATGGAAATTGCGTCTTGAGGCGGTACCATGTTCCACAGCCCATCACTGCCTATAATGATGTATTTGTGCTTATTAGGATCAATGGTGTGCACGCTTGTGTCAGGTTCTGGAGATACTATAAACTCGCCACTGTAGAAGTCATAACTCCAGAAATCACCTGATAAGAAAGCAGGGGGAGAGAGGCAAAATTAAGGAATTGGAACACCACATTATAAAATTAAAAAATGTATTTTAAGGGACATTTGTTGCATGTACTAAATTTTGTCTGAACACTTATCAATATACAGAAATCTTGCTCCTTGGGCATATGACGTGACCGCTCCACTCTCCTTTTACTGAAGGTGGCAAATTATAACGGACAAAGAAAAGATGCAAAAGAAAACTTTTACCTGTAATCCATTTTGTCTTACAGGGGAATCCTCAAAGTCATAAGCACTGAACTGTCACACCCATGCACAGTAATCCAGAGCACTTTGCAAAATATTTATATATTATAACATAATTATATAATTTATTAACTAGGCTTAGTATAAATGGCCAAATGTAATTTATTTTAAAAATATTTTCCAATTGTAGAAAAAGAAATGAGAAAATGAATTGAAATATGGCACAAACCTTTTTTAAGATGCAAAAACTAAAGTAAACACGTCAACTTTAAGTCAGGACTGGAGGCAAGGATTATTCTTATTTCACAATAAAAAAACTATTTTCCATGAACCTTAGGGAAAGAGAAACAGAATATTCTTCAATCACCACAAGATAAATCCCTTTACAGTCCAATCACTGAGTTCATGCCCCCTCTTTCATCGTGGCTCCACAGCCTCCTCAGCCTTTTCCATGTTTCTTTAAACAGTGTATTGAATTGGGGGCATTATTTGATGTTTAAACCTTTTCTCCCACTTGCTAATGGTAAAAGGTGCCTAGGAATTGTGTTTCAGCATTCCTCACGTGGCGCCGGTTTTGCATTGTAATTTAAGTCCACCACACATTAGATGGCAATGTCTGGTGCATCAGGATGCCAAATCCATGGTAAAAGCCGCATTCGCAATGCGAAATTCAGATTTGTTGCTGCCCTAGGCGCCTAGTGAGCCTTGAAACCCTGCCGTACCTTATTTCAGCATGCAGCACCTGAAAGGACTACACCCCCGCTGGGGTCTGTATAGGCAAGTCTGCTTTGTCTGTGTGGACACCCCGATTGGGGTCTGTATGGCTCATAGGGCTCCTAAGCCCAAGCGCTTATGCAATTGACGCCCCAAGGCAGTGATCTTCAAACTCTTTAATGCTGCGCCACCAACCACTAATTAAAGAAGAGGGGGCGGGTGGTAGAAAAGAAAGCAAATCACCCCCCTCAAAATGTTTGCAATTATTCCATTAAACTGCCAATGCTAGGTCTATATTTATTTAAATATTGCAGTTAAGTTCACTTATTTTAAAAATGAAATCAAATACTTAATTGAAAAACATACCATTACTAACCTGGATTCAGATCCGGTCATAGCACTGAAACGGCTCTAATGCATATCATCTATGATGTCCTGATATTGCTCGATCAGAATAAATCCCTGTCTACTTATACACCTTGATCTCTCATTGCGTTTGATACAGTTAAACATGACAATATGAATCCCCTGCCCCCATCACCCCTGAATCACTTGAGGCTCCTCTAGGGGTCCCACCACTCCTCAGTTTGAAGACCTCTGAGGAGTATGTAATAATAATTGCAGGTACCAACCCTGCTTACACACTGTATGAACACCCCAGCCTTCTGCCCTCATTAACAAAAGCGTGTTTTGTTCCAGGAATTACCCTTTGGAGACCACCTGACACCTAGTCGCTGTTTGCAGTGCTCGGAATGCTGCTCAGCTCTTGGCTGCCTTATAACCTAAACAGAGTCTCCCCATCCATAATAATGCCCCATCTGGGGACTATGGGGACGTAGAGGGAACCCCTCCCTATTTCCCCTTTGATGACAAATTTTGCGAAACTGGGGATGCGTCATTCCATCAGTTGGTGGCCTCAGACATAGCGCACACACTCATGGTAATGGCATTTCGCATGTCTCTCGCTTCTAGCATAATTGACCCCTCATCCCTTTCGAAAGATCCTGCACCACGGACGGCTATGCCCGTTAAACCCTCCCAAATGGATTGGAGGGTTGCCTCTTCTAGGGATTGCCTCACACCAGTCTGCAAAGGCATTTGCACCTTCCATTGATAGAGATGAATGCCAGGAAGAGGATTTTCATGGGTATTCGGACGGACACCCAGGACCCTCTCTGCCATGGCGTCCTCCCCCAAACCAGATGAATCCATCCCAAAATCTCACTACACCGACACTTCCGATATGTTGAACCCCGATGAGTTGATACATCCTCCTTCCTCCAAGTGGGCTCAAGCACCCATAGTGGCGAGCTATGTCGCAAGATGGCTGAGAAAACCACTATAAAAAGAGACCGCAGCCCATCCATGGGTGGAAAGCTGCCACCCTTCCCTGGAGGGAAAGGTAGCCTTAACACCAGAAATAGATGCAAGGATTGCTACCTGGCAAGTATATCAGAGACCCTAAAAAGGGTATTGATCACTCCTGGCGCTAATGCCAGGAAATGTTAATTACCGGATGTGGCGGGTCCCATTACTAAGTTCCCTGGTTTGGAGGAGGAAGCCAAGCAGTATGGGTCCCTTATTTCCCCTGCCATTCGCTACGGATGGGCACAATGTGCAAAAATGTTCTTGGGCAACGCTAATTGTGCCCTGTCCATCGATTCCTCCTAATAAAAATAGACCCAAAGCTGGGCAATCGTGCGCTTTCTGAACCGGGCTATGTAGCACAAGGGGGACTCTACGTAAACCCCTTTGTGAAAAAATTAGGCAAGTTCGTGGTGACCTTTACATCACTGGAGAAGGCACAAGTTTAAATTAAAAGAATTTTCCACCCGTAGGTTTTCTCCGTGGCCGGTCAAGGTAGAGGGCACTCGGCCAGCCGCAATCCAAATACGGCCCTTTCAACCCTTCCAGAGGATCTCGCCACAGGGAAGGTAGAGGAGGATTCTGTGGAAACTTGCACTCCAATTGTTCTGGTAACTATTCCCCCTTCTTCCCAACTAAGAGTTGTAAGGGACTTGGCTCCGTTAGAGACTATCATCAGATGTATGGGTCCGACAAACCATTATGGGTCTCAATATCGAATTCTACAGCAGCCCCATACAAAGGCATTTGTGAACAACCTATTCCTAGTGGACAAGAGGGATGGGGGCCAGTGCCCAATCTGTGAGAATTAAACGAGCAGCTGGTCTACCACCACTTCAAAATGGAAGAGATTCACCTTCTGCAATATATTCTCCGTCCTTCAGATTGGATGGGCAGACTAGATCTAAAAGAATCTCTTCTCATGGTCTTGATCTTTTCTCCGCACAGGCAATACCTTCCATTCATCTAGGCAGGACAAACTTATATGCTTCCCTGCCCATCAGTCTCTCATCCACGCCTCAGTGCTTCACCAAGGTTTTGAAGCCAGCCATATAACAGTTACAGTCCCAAGGGATTTGGTCGATGGTCTACCAGATGATATCCTCATTAGGGATCAGTGCCGGAAGAGGCTCCGGACTGATCTTCAAACAGTGCACCTGCTGGAAAGTCTGAGTTTTGCCATCAATGTGAAGTCGTTGTTGATGACGCCCTTAAAAATGACTAAATTTCAGGGTTTGTCAAAGATTGTCACCAGGCTACTCTGAGCCTTCCGACAAAGAAAGTGGCAAACATCAGACAGGAGCTCTGCAAGGCACTTGCTAAGGAATAAACCTCCACAAGGCAAGTAGCACGTCTGGTAAGCCTCCTTTCCTCGTCAATTCAAGCTATCTTTCCGGGCCCCCTACATTACAGAGCCCTTCAAAGCATGAAGGCTCAACAGCTCAGAAGGGGTGTGACGTATTCGGAAACGGTTTCATTGACAGAGGTGGTCAAGGAAGAAATGCGATGGTGGCTAACGTACATGGAAGCCTGAAACAGGACAATTTGCGGTCAATGGCTGCACATTATTGAGTCAGACACCTACAAAGAGGGCTGGGGTGCTCCACGGGAGGATAGTGGTTCTCTCAAGTAAAACAGTTACAAATCAACTGTCTCGAACTCCTGGTGGGTTCATTTGCAGTACACTGTTGTACCAAAGAGAGGAAACAATGCTGCATGTTGTTGAAGACAGACATGCTAGAGGGCTTTGGCGGAACTGGCCTGGACCTAGATTTGCCTAGACCGGAACTTTTTGTTAATTGCAGAACATCTCCCTGGCAAGGCAAAGGTAGTGTTGGACTGGAATTCCAGGTGTCTCCAAGACTTAAGCCTATAGAAACTTCATCCTCGGATTTCCAAAGCCATCCAGAAATGGGGTAGTTTTTCAGTGGACCAGTTTGCTTCTCAGCTAGGTCACCAGTTGGAGAGATTCTGTGGCTGGAGACCCAAACCAATGGCAGGGACAACATACGCATTTTTCCTGGACTAAAATCAGGAGGGGCTATGCGGTTCCTCTGTTCTCAACAATCCCACGCCTGTCGGCACAGGTGAGGCGCCAACTGGCGGATCTTGTGGTAATAACCCTGATATGGAGATCGCAAGTCGGGTATCCATTTCTTCTGGAACTTTCGAAGGGGTCTCCAATCCTTCTCCCCTCAGTTGCAAATCTTCACTAGGATCCCTGGGGAAACACTCATTCTCTGTTATCCAGGAGTCACTTGCCTCTTTTGCGTGGCAGATTACCAGGAACGATGGAAACTCCCAGAACTTTCACAGGAAGCTCAATGCCTCTTATCAAAGGCAGGGGCATATGGAACCACCAAGATATATTTCTCAGCATGGTCGAAATGGCTGGGTTCGTGTCTCCAGAGGAACCAGGACCCCATAGGATCAGAAGTCGTTTCAGTTCTGAATTTCTGGTCATCCCTAGCATACACAGGTATGGCTAAGAAATCTGTGAACTTTGTTCAGCTATATCAGCTGGACACCCTCCTATTTGTGGCCATCAAGTGGGGGGAACATATCTTAGCCTGTAAACTTATGAGAGGCATTCATATTTCCCTTCCATTAGAACAGAGGTATTCAGTACTTTGGGATTAGAATGTTGTCCTCAACCTTTTCCTCTTTTGCAAAAGTAACAAGTACCTTTTCAGGAAAGAACTTTCAGGAAATCTGGCTATGCTGCTGTGCCTGCTTTCCTATCGGAGAGTTACCGATGTTAAAGCACTGAACATTGCAAGAAGAGTATTTGCCCACAAAGACACACAAAGTACAACTCGCGGCTAATCTCTTACCAGGCATTTGAGGATACCCCAAAGTTTTGCAATATTAGGCGTATTAAGGCATACGAGACCATGACAGAGGAGTTAAGGCTTCATGGTAAACGATAACTTTTCAGTGCCTTGCAAAAGCCATCCCAAGCAGTCTCCTCCCCTACCATTGCTAGATTGGTTCAATGTGTGATGTTGGAGGCTGGAATTGATATTTCTAAATTTGGTGCTCATTCCGCTCGAGGGGCCATGGCACTGAAAGTCTACTTCCTGGGGGCTAGATTGAGGACATTTTGAATTCAGCAGATTAGTCCTCAGATTCTACTTTCAAAAGGTTTTATTTGAAACTAGTGGTAGATATGGGCTTCCTCATGGCTCGGAAGCTTTGAACAAGCATAATCCTCGACCCTGGTCCTGACAGAATGAAAAATGTCAGTTATCGTAAAGGAAAGTTTAAGGACTCTTAGGCGAGGATTATCCCACCAAGGAATTACTCCAGGTTCCATCCCGCTGTGGGGGCAAAAACATTTTCTCTCGAACAATGTGTTGTAGTAAGTATAATTGTTTTCGATAGACTTTGTGTTCAGTTGTTTCTGATATGCCATAATGAACAGTATTGATGATCTGGAATAGTACTGGTTAATCCTTCTGTATACGGGATTGCTCAGCGGTCAGTTTCATTTCTGGATATTTTATTTTTCCTCCAGGAAACAAATTAAGTAAGCAGGAATAACTTTGGAGGAAGACTGGACCTTGCTCACGCAAAGAAAGGGGGGTGTGAACACACTGAAAGATCTATAAATGCTTTAACCTTGTGTTGATTGGACAATGTTCTGCGGTTTCTCTTTCCCCAAAGTTGATGGGAAGGAATATGCTACTTACCAGTATGCATCTGTTCTTGGCATGTAGAGCTGCAGATCTACACACTTTAGCATAGATCGCCATCTGGTGTTGGGCCCGGATGTTTGCAGTTTGTTTTTCCTCTTGGAAAGTCTTTTGGAAGTCACGAGGTCGGTGACTCCTCCTTTGGATCGTATTGCGCATGGGTTTCGGCTCCATCCTCAGATTGTTTTTCGCCAGCAGGGAAAGATGGAGCGTAGTAATAATAGTGAAGAAACCCATGTGTGTTGTATCTAAATAAGATAGACTGGAACAGATACAGGTAGCCGGGGAGGCGGGTGGGCGTGTGTTGATCTGCAGCTCTACATGCCAAGAACAGATGCATACTGGTAAGTAGCATATTCCGTTCAAGGCATATGAGCTGCAGATTACACACTTTTGCATAGATTATATAGCAGTTCCCAACCTTAGCGGCAACCCCCGGTATCTGTTGCAGTGGTTTGAAATAGTGTTTTTAGTACAGCCTGGCCCACACTAGCTTGTTGCTTGGTTTGCACATCTACACAGTAGTGTTTAGTGAAAGTGTGCAGTGTTGACCATGAAGCGGCTTTGAAGATATCATCTAATGGGATGTTCCCTAGAAAAGCCATAGAAGCCCCTATCTTCCGTGTAGAATGGGCTTTAGGGGGAACGGATAGCATTCGTTTTGCTTTGTGGTAGCAAATCTGGTAGCATTTTACAATCCACCTAGCTATCCCTGATTTTGAGATGGGGTTGCCCTTGTGTGGTGGAGAGAAAGAGACAAACAGTTGTTTGGTCTTTCTGAAAGGTTGTGTTCTTTGGATATAGTAAAGAAAGGCTCATTTGATATCTAGCGTGTGTAGAGCCCTTTCTGCAACAGTCTGAGGTTGCGAGAAAAATACCGGTAATTCTACAGATTGGTTTAGGTGAAA
Organism: Triturus cristatus; assembly: GCF_964204655.1. NCBI lineage: Eukaryota > Metazoa > Chordata > Amphibia > Caudata > Salamandridae > Triturus > Triturus cristatus. The sequence continues at coordinate 942,054,609 of NC_140584.1, forward strand.
AGGGGAAATGACTTTAGGTAGGAATTTTGGGTTGGTACGGAGAACAACCTTGTTCTGGTGCATTTGAAGAAAAGGTTCTTGTATGGTAAGTGCTTGTATCTCACTGACCCTTCTAAGGGAAGTGATGGCTACAAGGAAAGCTGTTTTCCATGTGAGAAATTGCAGTTCGCATTTATGCAAAGGTTCGAAGGGAGGCCCCATCAGCCTTGTGAGAACGATATTTAAGTTCCACACAGGTGAGGGTGGTACTCTGGGGGGAATTATTCTTTTTAGGCCTTCCATGAAGGCTTTAATGGCAGGTACTCTGAAAAGTGATAGGTGCTGCCTGTTTTGTAGGTAAGCTGCAATTGCTGTGAGGTGTAGCCGAATGGAGGTATATGCTAGATTACACCTTTGTAGGTGGAGTAAGTAGCATATGATGTGTTGTATAGACACGTCTAGAGGATTGATTGTGTTATGGCAATAAACAACAAATCTTTTCCACTTGGCAGCGTAGCAGGCTCTAGTGGTAGGGTGTCTAGCTTCTCTGATGACGTTCATACAGTCAGGGGGAAGGTTTAGGTATCCGAATTCCAGGATTTCAGGAGCCAGATCGCAAGGTTGAGCTGAGCTGGGTCCAGGTGCCTGATCTCTTCATGGTTCTGGGTTAGGAGGCATGGTGAGAGGTGTAGCTTTTGGTGTGGTACTACCGAGAGTTCTAGCAGCATGGTGTACCACGGTTGTCTGGCCCATGTTGAAGCTACTAGGATCAGCGTGAGGGAATGCTGGTGTAACTTTCGCACCACTAATGGAATTAGTGGGAGAGGTGGAAAGGCGTACGCAAATTTGCCTGACCAGTTCATCCATATCGCATTTCCTTTGGACAATGGGTCTGGGTATCTGGCGGCGAAGCTTGGGCATTTTTTGTTTTCGTGGGTGGAGAATAGGTCTATTTGTGGATGCCCCCACGTTTGAAAGAAAGGGTGAAGAACCTGCGGGTGAAGTTCCCATTCGTGGATCTGTCGCGTCTGTCTGCTGAGCAGATCTGCCATGGTGTTTTGGACTCCTGGGACATGTTGGGCTAGGAGAAAGATTTTGTGTCGAATTACCCATCTCCATATGCTCTGTGCTAATTGAGAGAGCTGTGGAGAGTGTGTGCCGCCTTGTTTTTGAATGTAATACATGGCCGTCATGTTGTCTGTGCGAATGAGGACTGCCTTGCCTGAAATCTGTGTCTGAAAAGATTTTAGGGCTAGAAAGATTGCTAGTAACTCCAGATGGTTGATATGGAGTAACTTTCGTTGCGGCGTCCATGTGCCCTGCACTGTGAGGTGTAATAGATGAGCTCCCCAGCCGGAGATGAGTCTGTTAGTATTATTTGTGGAACCGGGTCCAGGAACGGTCGACCTTTGGAAAGGTTTGTGGTGTTCCACCACTGCAGAGAGCGATGGGTGCGACCGTCTACCAACACCAGATCTGTCAGTTGCCCCTGGGCCTGGTTCCATTGGCGCGCTAATCACTCTTGGAGTGGACGCATCTGGAGTCTTGCGTGGGGCACTATGAAATTGCAAGAGGCCATCATCCCTATCGGTTGCATAAACACTCTTGCTGGAAGGGAGTGTTGAAGTATGAATCTTTGGCGCAACGCCTGAATGCATGCAATCCTGGCCGGATTGGGGTAGGCTATTGCTTTTGAGGTGTCTATGGTGGCACCGAAGTATTGTTTTATGTGGGATGGTGTTAGCTGGGACTTTGTGGTTCACCGTTAAGCCTAGTTGGTGAAGTAGTTGGATTGTAGTGGCGGTGTGGTGTACACATTGGTTGTAGGACGTGGCTTTTATCAGCCAGAAGTCCAAGTATGTGAAGACGTGAATGTGCTGTCTTCTGAGGTGTGCCGCCACTACCGCTATGCACTTGGTGAATACCCGTGGTGCTGATGTGACTCCGAATGGGAGCACCTTGAACTGGTAGTGTTGCCCGTCCACTACAAATCTGAGGTACTTTCTGTGAGCATGGTGTACTGGAATGTGGAAGTATGCATCTTTCAAGTCCAGTGTGGTGAGGAAGTCGTTCTGGGAGAGGAGCGGAAGCACCTGCTGAAGTGTTACCATGTGAAAATGGTCTGAATGTATGTATGTGTTTAGGGGCCGGAGATCTAGAATAGGTCGTAGAGTCTCGTCCCTTTTTGGTATTAGAAAATATAGGGAGTAGACAACTAAATTTTGCTGATTGACGGGAACTTGTTCTATTGCATGTTTTTGTAGGAGGGAGATTACCTCCTGTTTTAGTAATGTGGAATGTTCTTGTGACATTAGGAGTTGCCTGGGTGGAATGTTTGGGGGGGGGTAGATGTTAATTCCAGGCAGTATCCTGACCGAATAATTTGGGTCACCCACTTGTCTGAAGGTGATGGTCTCCCAGACATGAAGGAAATTTTGAAGTCTGCCCCCGACCAGAGTGGGATGGTCTGGAGGGAGCGTGGGGAAGTCATTGGGTAGGCGGTGTGGCAGAGCGGGCGGTATTTGTTTTGCCTTTATTATTATTGCCCCTATAGCCGCCTCTTTGATAACCCCTTGTGAAGGTGGACTGAGTGGGGGATTTGTAGGAAGTGGACGCGTTATCTGAGGAGTAGCCTCTAGATGTACTCCGAAAGGCAGAGCGGCGAAAAGAGCGCCTAGGAGGGTGTGACTGCAGGACTCCCATGGACTTCGCCGGGTGTCCTCCTTCATTTTTTCGTGCAGTGGAAACCACTAGGGAATCTAGTGGCGCTGGCCCTTTGATATAGGCAGGATCTGTGGGGGCAGCTTTGTATTTTTTCACTATGCGTGGGTTAATGACCCTGGCCCTGACTGGGTCCTTAAAAACCTCTGGCGCTTGTTTTACCACCCCCTTAAGCATAGGTAGTATAGAGGTAGACCTATGTGTGATATCAAATGTGTCGAGGAGGAAATCCTCCTACACTGGGTCAGTGTGCAACTCTACCCCGTGATAGTGTGCCGCCCTTTGAAGTAGGTGGTGGACACCTAATGAGTCTTCCGGTGGAGATGGCCTGGAAGGGTAAAGGTCATCTTGTGGGACGTCGGGAATATCTGGGTTATTGTAGTCATCGTCCCATGGGTCTGGGGACCCTGTAGGGGTGGGGTCTTGGGGCACATCCCCTGTATCGTGATATGGGTCCCCCTGATCATCATCGTCTGGAGATGGGGTCGGAGAGCGATGAGGTGGGGGTGGAGAAGGCGGAGGGGGCGGAGGTGGAGAGGGTGGAGGAGGTGGGGAAGGTATTCTGAAAGGGGAGGTAGCAGAGTCCTTCCTCTTTGGAGATGGAGGCGGAGCCGGTTTGTCCAAATGTCTCTTTTTGTAAGAGAGTGCCAAATGTCCAGTTTTTGGATCCCTGGTGAGAGTTTTTTGTAAGGGATCCGGTGTAAATAGTTCCTGTGACAGTGTTTGGTCTGTCGGCGCAGAAGTCTTCGGGGCCGATGACTTTTTAGGCTTGTCCGTGGCAGTTTGCTTAGCACTGGGCTTGGGAACCTCCGATTTCTTGGTCGGCGCCGAGGTGGGCTTCGGCTTGGTAGTGTCGGTGCCGAGGGCCTTATGGGGTTTGGTCGGTACCGAAGATGGCGTCGGTACGGAAGCGCTGGGTTTCGACCCCGAGGGCTTCGGTGCGGAGCTCGGTGTCGAGGTAGAGGCCGGTTTCTTTTTCGGTTCCAAAGTGTGTTTCTCGGCACCGCTGGTAGGCTGGCTCGAGCCCGAGCCGCCGGAAGGCTTATTTGGCTTCTTCACCGGGCTCGAAGGTGGGGTGTGTGAAGCAGTGTCTCTGGTCTTGCCTAGGCCCGGAGGCGAAGGCGTGACCGAAGCCTTTTTGGGTGTTGGTGCGGGTGTGGGGGGGTGGTATATTACTCACGACCCCCTGCGCCGGAGTGATGTCCTCCACATCTGAGTCGTCGGCCTCGGAAGCACTGACGAGGTCCTCTTCGGTGCGCTGCTGTCCCGGATCTTCGATGTAGTCTCCGAAGATATCAACTGGAACGGAGGTCGAGGAGTGTGCCATGTTTCGTCTGGCTCTTCGGTCCCGAATAGTCTTTTTTGATCTGAAAGACTTACAGGCCGGACAGTCTCGAGGCTCATGTTCAGGGGAGAGGCAGAGGTTGCACACCTCATGAAGATCGGTGTGGGGGAATTTGGACACACATCGAGGGCACTTCTTGAATGGAGTTCTTTCAATCAGCCGGGACCGGAGCTTGGGTAGGCCCGAAGGCCGCCGTCAACGACTGGAACCGAAGATTTGTCGATGAGAAGGTGCGTTGATTGAGGAGATCGTGATCTAAACAATACCGCGATGTGAGGTGAGGATTCCGCTTCGATCGTCGAACTGGAAAATGTTCGGAACCGGAGCGGGAAGATTACATACGAGCCCGATGGCGGAAAAAAACAATCTGAGGATGGAGCCGAAGCCCATGCGCAATACGATCCAAAGGAGGAGTCACCGACCTCGTGACTTCCAAAAGACTTTCCAAGAGGAAAAACAAACTGCAAACATCTGGGCCCAACACTAGATGGCGATCTATGCAAAAGTGTGTAATCTGCAGCTCATATGCCTCGAATATATAGTTTTTTTGATATTGTGAAATGGCTGCTGTAAAAATAAAGAAAAGAAAGTAAGCATAATCCTCACCTCCAAGTCCTTACTAGAATTATCAACTATTAACTTTCATTATTCTTGGAATATGATCTGCTCTTAACATCACCTGATGTTTGTGCCACTTCCAAATCCTCCGATCTTCGGGATACAGTGCTTGAGATCTTATGCCACCCAGTTTGTTGATGTAATGCATTGTGGTGGTATTGTCTATACCTAGGCAGCACTGACTATGCTTGTATTCTGGGAAGGAAGGACTGCAGACTCCATGCCACTGGTTTGACTCCCAATAGATTTATGTGAAGACTTCTGTGTGGCGGAGCCCACTTTCTCCTGATTTTTAAACAGTGGAGATAAGCACCGCAGAAGTCTAGGGGGCTTCTACAGTCACCACCAAATCTGCCATTTGAGGTAGGTAGCTTAATCCTGCAGAAATTATTTTTTCTTGAGTTATTCAGGGAAGGGTCGCCTTCATGCTCAGAGTGATCTGGATGATAACCTCGAAAGAGACTTGAGTTTGTAGATATTGTTTGTTTAAATCTGCCAGTAGAGTTGGCATTGGAAGAAAGCAAAACAGGACAAGAGGAATGCAAGACAACATCATCCCTAGCAAGGATTTGAAGAGGTGAACTGAAACAGAACGTTATTAACTTCTCCACTAAGAATTTGAGTTTGGCTCATCAGTCCTCAGTTAGACATGCTTTTTCCCCACATGGTGTCTAAAATAGCTCCCAAAAATGTCCTAGTTCATGTCATGTCTAGTTTGTTGAATAGTGCAAGACAAACAATTGTACCTTTGGTTGCCTCTTGACAGTTAGCTGCTTTTATCAACCAATTTTCGAGGTATGGTATTCGATAACCCTCCTGTCTCAAATAAGCTGCCATTTGAGCAAAACATTTCGAGTGGAGTCCAAAAAGGAGGACCTTGAATTGATAGTAAATGCTGGCTTCTCTGAAACTCAAAAATGTGAAGCTTTGGGATTTGAAAATAGGCATCCTGTATATCTAGTGTGGTCATGTAGTCATCAAAATGTAGAATTAAGGACGTCTTGAAGAGCGACCATGCGAGACAATTTCCTTCTTGGGTATTTGTTCAATCTTTGCAGATCCAAGATGGGCCTCCATTCCTCTGTCTTCTTCTGGATTGAAAAGATCTGGGTGGTGTAATCTTTTTGTAGCACCTCTGCAGAGTATGGCTCAAACTTCAATTTTAGTTGTTGGAGATGACACAGGGATGATTCTCTTGGACGTGTATGAGGTGGTTTTTTGTGAACTCCAGAATATAGACGTCAGTGATTAAACCTAAACCTCACTTGTTGGTTGTCATGAATTTCCGCTATTCAAAATAGTTTGCTATTTGGCCACCTACTTATTATGGGAACAGAGAGCGTAACCAGCAATTTCGCATCAACACTATTTTAAACTTTTATTCCTTCCTTGGAAAGTTTGCTTCCTTCTGGTTTGTTTGTTGTAAACCATCAACAGTGACTGTTAGTAATGTTGGTGAGGATATTGCGACCTATACGGTTGTTAAAAAGGCTGGTAGTGTTGACATTGATACCACCTTTGTAGGAGAATAGAACCTATGCCTCTTACTCCTTGAAAAGGCATTCGCCTCATTTGCTGAGTACCCAGCGACTTTGCTGTGGCACGGGGGGCAGGGAGGAGGAGGGGGGAGTAGCTCTGCTCAGTCGTAAAGCCAGGTCTTGAGCGTCTTCCTAAAGATGTTGAGGGAGGGGGCGCGTCTGATGCCGATCGGGAGCTCGTTACAGGTCTTCGCCACGATGTAGGAGAAGGCTGGTCTGCCCCCGCAGATGCCCGGGTTGTCAGCGAGGTTGGGAGATCGGAGGTTTCTCTTGGGTGCATGGAAGGAGATTCTCTTGTTGAGGTATAGGCGGCCGCTGTTGTGGAGGCATTTGTAGGCGTGGGTGAGCATCTTGAAAGTGACTAATGGCTATAGGGTTGGTAGTGTTCTATCAATGGATTAGGTTTATTACGAAATTGTGCCTCTGAAGAGTAATATCCCTCCTCAAAATATTTCTCACTTCCCTCCTGATAATTAACATTTAGTTCAGAAGGGCTATGGGCTGTCCCAAAGGCTACATTATCCAAATCCTTCTCATCTAGCAAATGGGTTGGTAGAAGTAGTGAAACTTTACTTGGAGAGGTGTGTACTGGCATCGGTAAAGCGGACTGACAATGTATTGCATTAGACATTGACTGTATTGTGTATACCAGAGAATTAATCTGTGCTTTCATCATCGATGCTGCCACTGTCACACTTATCAACTGCGTCTGCTGTGGTTTCCTCGTTGACTATGTCTCTGTGGAAGACGTAGGTATCGATGACAAGAATCGCTCCATTGTCGGAATAGATGATGTGGTCATCGCCAACAATGTTTTCGTCTGCCGCTTTTTCTTCACTGTTAAGGTGGATTTTTCATGTGGCAGAACTGAGGAGGGCTTCTTGAAAGTTAATTTCAATTTTAGAAAAGGTGATGCAGGTTCTGATTTTGTTATTTTTGAGGAGATAGCCTCTTTTGAATGCTCGCCGGAGCGATCAGTTGACGCAGCCTCTTTTGAATGCTCGTCGGAGCGATAAGTTGACGCAGCATGTTCTTCAGGTGGCCCATGAGACGTTTTTTAAAGCTTTCTTTGGAGGTTCATGAGGCATAGGGCCTTCTGATTTTTTACTATTATCAAGGTTCCTCTGAGATTTTAAGGTATCTTCCTCATTTGCCTCAGAAAGTGGTACATCCTTGGCTTTAAGTTTTTGAAGCCACATCAAAAGCCTCCCCTCCCTGTCTAGGTGTTTTTGTAGAGAAAGTACGACATATTTTATATTCTTTTACCTTATGGGAAGGGTGAAGGCAGTAAATGCATTCCTGTGAGAATCCTCCGAGTGTAGAGTGTTCTTCACACAGATTCCAGAAGGCCTGAAACGTCCTTTTTCGGTCCCACATCTTGAATAGTCAGGTTTGAACAGCAGAAAGTGTTTCTCATCCAGAATATATATATTTAAATAACTGGAACTTCAGAATAACTGAGCAGGGCTCTCAGAGTCTCCCTCCACATGACGCGCGGTAGAAAATTTGAGTGAGTGAAGCCTCTGTGGGGAGTGTTCTTCAGGGTGCTGTCACCCAATTAGTTCTTATGTAATGATGTGGCAAGATTACTGTAGTCAAGGTTTTCTAGCCTTTCTGGGCTTCGTAAAACCTGTGCTGCTTTTTCAATTGCATCGTGTGACTCCCACCTCGAAGACTGGGAATGATTAAATCATGTGAATCAATGAAAGATCCAAAACTGGAGAAACTTATGTACTGATCTCCATATAGCAGCTTTACAGATTTCTGAAATGGGTATATTACAAGACCCATGTTGGGTGCTTTACCTTTAGTCGAATGAGCCTTAGGTCTACTAGTGTGGGTTATATCTGCCAATTCATAAGAGATTAATACAAGAGACAATTCATTTGGCAATCAATTGTTTACAAGTAGATGAACAAGTTCTAAGAGGATCATAGTTTACAGATAGGAGATCAGACTGGATAAGACTAAAGAAATCGGAAACAAAACTTTTACGTCCAATGTATAAAGAACACTTTTTGCTGGATTCGGTTGGTTTGTGAAAAATTTGTTAAGGATATAGTCTAATTTACAAGGCAATCCGATACTACTTTTGGCTCAAAAGAAGGATTAGTGAAACCCTACTTTAAAAAAATAAAATAAGGCTCTTCTGAGCAATTTGCTGACTCAGCAGACAGATTTAATAGCTACTAAAAAGGCTGCATTGCATGAGAAATAATGTACTGTAACCTTGTGAATGGGTTCAAATGGAGGACCCATGAGCTTTGAAAGAATTAAATTTAAAACCCATTGGAGCAAGGAGACCGAATAGGGCAATGATAATCAGGGTACGGCCCTAGAGCCACATGTGGCTCTGACGTTAACATGCACCCCCCCCCGGTCAACAGACTCAGCACTAACATTAAAAGATGTTAAACAGCCAAACATTTAAAGGTTAACTGAAGACAAATACACAAACAAGGTAGTCCTGCAAGGGAAGTAACTTTAGAACTTTAGAACACGTTCATTTTTAAAGACGTCTGGAAACAAATACTAAACATGATAAAATTTCTTCAAAATTCAAAAAGTGTATTTCTTTAACACGCAGAGCTTTCACCTTAGTACATCAGAGCACTGTATTTTTTTCTTTTAAGTGATAGTTTTCAAACACGAATTTAGAAATATTAAATATCTGGGTAGACTGAGTTGCTATTACATAAGAACATTATGGTTATTCAATTTAAAAACAGGTGAAGGTTTTGCATAATGCATATCATGAAGTCCTCTATTTCGAGGTCCTCTTACATGTGATAATGAAGAACAAGCATTGGCATAGCCATTAGGCCTCGCCTTTGGGAACTTATAAGTGTTTAGCCCGAGATATTGACTTTGCCTATGCCTTTAAACTGTGCTGTACAAAAGTCTGCAGCATTCTGAGAAGCATTTTTGTTACCTTAGATAAGACCAAGAAAGTGGGGGGGGGGGGGAGGGGAGGCATAATTAACAGGAGGGTGAAGGTCAGTTAGTGACTGAGCCATTGAGAGAGTCCGTCAGTGAGTGAGAGAGTCCGTCAGTGAGTGAGAGAGTCCGTCAGTGAGTGAGAGAGTCCGTCAGTGAGTGAGAGAGTCCGTCAGTGAGTGAGAGAGTCCGTCAGTGAGTGAGAGAGTGAGAGAGTCCGTCAGTGAGTGAGAG